>NC_054486.1:1895231-2220231 GCF_017639515.1 Carcharodon carcharias | reverse complement strand
TCTCCGCCAGGCAGGCACCAGCCCAGGTACTAGCACCTTGGTGGGAATTAGAACATCGGCTAGTGTCCTGGGGCACAGCGGTGAGGGCACTTCATACTCGCTGGAGGAGCTGGCAGAGACAGAGAGTGCCCATGGTGCCAGCAGTCGGAGGACTACAGGGGACCAGGCACATGCTCAGTCGGTGCCTGATGATGGGCCTCTGGAGTTGTCCGCGACACAAAAGGTACAGGAAATACAGCCGGGTATGTGCAAGCATCTGGGGGAGAGACATGAGGCTGTGCCTCACTTGGTGTCTGTGGTGGAGGAGTCTACGCGGACGCTTGCCGATGCAATGAGCCTCATGTCCAAGCGCCATGCGTCCTCCATGGAGAGAGTGGCGACTCTCATGGAGAGGCTCCTCCAGGAAACCAATCAGGGCTTCCCAGGGATACGCTCGGACCAGGAAGCCCTCACATCGGCATTGACCTCAGCTGGTCAGTGCCAGTGTGGGAGATGGTTTGGGCACCAAGTTTCCCAGCTCAGTGCCCATCCATCCACGGTGAGCAGGGAGGTCCGAAGTGACCTCACGTTGGCGCAGCAGCTGCCTGGCATCTCTGTGGGCACCTCTCGGGGCGCTCTGAATGAGGGCGGCAGCTCCTCCGCCTCTCTCCCAACAACACTGGCATCCGGTGAGGCAGTGACGACAGGGGAGATGCCAGCTGTGGAGCTGGCCACTCCCTCCCAGGCTGGGCCAGCACAGGCTCCACGGGCCAGAGGACACTCGCCAAGGTCATCGAGGCCAACAGGACAGCAGAGTGGGCAGGCTGCCTCAGATACCACTCCCAGCGAGGGGGCAGCACCAAAACACAGCACCCAGAAATGAAAGCATGAGACACATTAGGCACACCACGGGTTTCTCACTGGTGCTGTTCTGTTGGCCCGAGATTAGGAGATTATGATTTATTTTGGATTGTTGACACTATTGTTTAATAATTGTGAGAACTTCTGATTCACACATTAAATGCTAGAGGTATGACCATGACTGAGGGTGCCTGGTTTCTTCTGTGTGTGTATGATTAAGAAAAATGTCATGAGTTTTCTTCGGACATTCGTCATTATGTACAAGGCCCTTAGTTACTGCTGCTGACCTGGCAGATTTTGTACTCAGGTGTCGAGTATTGAGGCGCTGGCCCAGACTTGTCCTGGTGATCCATCTGGGGTGTTCTAGCTGAAGGTTCATTGGATTAAAGCATCTCATGTCCCTGACCCCCTGGAGTAGTCCCGGGTCAGCGTCTACCCCTCCAGCATTTCCCTGTGCGTCCTCATCCTCGGACTCACTGTTGGACTCATCGTGTGCAGCCACAGCCACTGGGTAGATGTCTTCCTCGTCCTCTGCGTCCCCCCTTTCCAGCGCCAGATTGTGGAGAGCGCAGCATGCAACCACTGTCAGTGACACACGATCTGGGGGGTACTGGAGTGTGTCGCCTGAGTGGTCCAGGCAATGGAAGTGCATCTTGAGAAGACCGATGGTTCTCTCCACCACAGCCCTTGTGGAGCCCTGGCTCCTATTGTGCCGCTGCTCAGCTTCTGTTCTTGGATGGTGGAGAGGCGTCATGAGCCACCTTCTAAGGGGATAGCTCTTGTCACCCAGCAGCCATCCATCCAGCCGGGCTGGAGCACTGAAGAGCCCCGGAACCTGGGAGTGTCTGAGGATGTAGGTGTCGTGGGAGCTGCCTGGGTACCTTGCACAGACTTGTAGAATCAGCATCCTGTGGTCACACAC
Organism: Carcharodon carcharias; assembly: GCF_017639515.1. NCBI lineage: Eukaryota > Metazoa > Chordata > Chondrichthyes > Lamniformes > Lamnidae > Carcharodon > Carcharodon carcharias. The sequence goes on along the minus strand of NC_054486.1, from coordinate 2,218,469 downwards.
TATCTGCACGTTCATGGAGTGGAAGCCCTTCCTGTTGACGAAGGCACCGGGCTCACCTGCTGGTGCCTTGATGGCCACATGTGTACAGTCTATAGCACCCTGGACACGGGGGAAGCCAGCAATGGCCGTGAAGCCTCTGGCTCGCTGTGTCTGACTTGCCTGGTCCCAGCGGAAGTGGATGAAGGTCAATGCCCGTCTGAACAGAGCGTCTGTAACCTGCTTGACACAAGTGTGGACAGCTGATTGGGAGACACTGCAAAGATCACCCACCGACCCCTGGAAAGAGCTGGAGACATAGACATTGAGGGCAGCTGTGACCTTCAGAGTCGCTGGCATGGGGTGACCACCCACACAGTTAGGGGAGATCTCAGGGCCAATCATCTGACAGATAGTGTTGACTGTCTCCCTTGACAGTTGGAGCCTCCTTCAGCACTGCACCTCAGACATATTGAGGTAGCTGCTTTGCCGCCTGTAAACCCTGGCAGCAGGATAGTGGCATCTTCTGTGGCCCCTTTCTCCTTGGACAACCTCTTGGCCCTGCACCCCTTGTGCCTGCGCCTGTCCTCCCAAAGGTGGCTCCCCTGGAGGCTGAATGTGCACTCCCGCCTCCTCCTCCTTCTGGCCCTCCCTTCCTCCTCAGAGGAGGTGCCCCCAGTGGACAGATCAGATCCCATTCCCAGGCTAAGGGAAGGTTTCCTGAAACCTGCAGGCCCAGGAAAGATTCCTGACTGCAGAGAGCTGACCTGAAGGTTGTGAGTCCAGAAAATGCTGGGATACATTCTGAACTACTGCAAATCAGACAGGCAAGTTTAAAAAACTTTCTACAATAAATACTTCACAGAGCAGATTCATGACACCATTGAGCCCTCTTATCCCGCCCATGGATGAGGTTAACGGAAATGTCTCCTACCCACCTGCCCGTTGTGCCCGTGCGCCAACCTGAAGATCGCACGGGTGCTGAAAAACCGGTGTCAATTGAAGACTAAAGGGCCTTAAGTGGCCCGTTAATTAATGACAGGCACGTGTTGAACTTTATCGCGTGCCCGCCCAGTGAAATATCGCGGAGGCTCACTTTGACTTCGGGATGCTCGCCCGACATCACCTCACGTCATTTTACACATGGACGATCGGGCCCACCCACCACACACATAAAACAAAACTTCCCGTTGGAAGATTTTCACAAGAGAGGGGGATTTGGAAAGATCTTATGAGGTGGTTTTTGATCCTTCGAAGGTATCATGAGTTCATGTTTGATCCCTGAAAGGTTCCATAACATTTTTCAGCATAAAAATTCTTATTAGTATTAAGTTTGCAGATGATTTTTCACAAAACAGAAGGCATAATTTTTAATAGTGTGACTGTTCAGAACAGTAGACACATTTGAGAGTCTAAGCCGCAGTTTAATATGCTCCAAGGGTCTCTCTTTTCTGGTTTCCATTATCCCTCTTAGGTCTGGTGTAAGGAATTGTTTTGAGGAATGAGTCACACAAGATGGTCAGCCCCCACGTCTGCTCCCGGTACACTTGTAAACCATTTTGCTTGTCCTTTTCCCACTTAGTGGGCAGGATCTTGCTGCCGGTGAGAGAGGGCAGTCCCGACATGCCGACATGCAAAATAACGCGCGGTGACATCAGGCATGCGTCATTTCGATGTTCTGTTCGGTGGCCACACACCAGAGTCAGCTGCACACCTGCTGAACCATCAACGGCCCATTAAGGCCATTAAAAAAGTAATTAAACTTGTTAACTCTGCGCGTCCAACCTTAATGTTGGCGGCAGGCGAAGAGCCCAAGTGTGTAATTTTATTCGTTTTCCCTTCTTTTCTTATTATTATACCTCCTTCAGCATTGAAAATTAGTCATTTTACATTTTGGTTCCATTTATTTTTCAAGCCAATGCAATGCTTGTGTGGCCTGGATTGTTTCTGGTCTTCATCTCTTCAGCCTTTTAGCCCATTTCCTGCTTTGTGGAATGTTTCTCCTCCTTATACTCTGGTGCCCCAAGGTCGCCTTGAATTTTGCTGACGCAAACAATTCTGTATTCCATTTACAGTAAACATTTCATCCATATGTCTTCTGTATATCATATAATTTACACACCATTAGCTGGTTTTAGTGTTCTGTGCTGTGATGTATAGAAACAGAAATAGCAACATCATAACAATTGTTAGGAAACAGATCTTCAAGAATTGTATTTTCTTTTAAAATTTGGAAGGACATTGCCTTATTTGGACATATATATATTTTTTAAAAGGGGTCATAAGTTTAGCTTGGACCGTGAACAAGCATGCCTTTCCCAAGAAATCAGCTGACCTGCATGGCACTTGAGGAGGAGAGCTATTTGCTATTTGAGCTGCAATCACTTTCATTAATGGGGGGAAAAAAATTAGTTTAAAGGCAAAGGCTAGTGATTTACTGGAAATCACCTGACAGAGACGAGCTGAACTCAGTTGGGGATGAACTGAGAAAGTGAAGGGGCCCAGCTCGCAATCTCCTTGCCTTGCCTGGAATAGAGTGGTTATCAATATACAGCTCGGAATCTCAGTGGAACTTGTCTGTCTTTAGAAACCCAAGAGGCTGGGACAAGAAGGATTGACCCAGCTAAATTCTCCTCCACAACATTGATGTGAGCCTCCAGACATCTGCTGGGACCAACATCCCATCTTCACATGAGGGAGATCCAGCTCTACAGTGTTGAAACCCTGAAAACTTTATCCTTTATTTTATAGAGTCTTTTCTTCAACCACCCATCTCTGCAAATACCCTATCTATTTGTCCTTTGTTTGTTTGTGTGTTTGTGTGTTTGAGTGGGGGAAGTTTAAAAGGGATAGATAGTTATACTTCCAGATTACAATTGTGTATTAACCAGTTCTTGCAAATTGTGTTAAAAAAAAGTTTTGTTTTATAATAAACCAATCATTCTGAGTTTATTGAAAGGAGTCTGGTCTCTTTTATTCTGGGTCTAACAGTAGCGTAGGTAAATCATTGGCCCCTATGGTGAGTGAATAAAACATTTAAACTAATGGTGCAACCTGTGGAGTAGTGGGTCTCGATAATCTGTGCACTCCTCCCATCCTAGTTGTAACACAATGTAAACAGCAAATGTAAAATATTTCTGTAATGCCTACACATATTAACTGTCTTAGCAAAAGAAGTTTGTGGAATCCTCCTCTAGGAGGCTTGTACCACAATTAAAATTGACCAAGTTGGGATTGCGCTGAAAGCAGGACCATATTCTGTCAGTATGTGTATTGTTATGATCCTCATGGAAATCAATAAACTAAAAGAACCAAATTTACTGAACAACCCCAATGGAAGAACTGATGGACAAGGTTGAACTTTTTGTAGCTTTTTATAGCTTTTATAGCTTTTACTTTAGCAATCAAACTCACATTCAGACAGATGTGACAAATTCCACCATAGCAGCTGAGACAATCCTCAATATTCTAAATAAAACAACGCACAACATTCATCAAAAATGTCAATTCACCCTATCTCCGAAAAATATCCCAGGATCCAGATCCAGACCTGTATCTTCTAATTACTTCTTCCTTGGGCTCTTTGTCTTGCTGAAATTATTCCATTAGTTGTTGAGATATATTGTTTATCAGCAAACAGACCAGCAAACAGGGGCAGAGATATTACCTCCACCCACCTTCAGTGACAATGGTAATGAATGGTAATCAGCTGATGGACCTCAGACAGTAAATTCATTTTTCAGGATTGCCTCAGCAATAAATATTAGGAATTATCCTTCATATCAAATCTCTCAGCATTACCCAAATAGAATTGGAGTTAGAAGTCAGGTTCCAAATGAAACAATGGGCAGAATCTTCTGTGTGGGTGCTGGAGTCCACACACCAGCGCTTAAAATGTCTCACGCTGACCTCACGCGAGAGTCCCGATGTCAGTGCGCGGCATCACGATATTCCGGTTGGTGGGTGCGCTAAGCAGCGGGAGGTGTGCCCGCCATTAATTAAAGGCCTTGTTAAGGTTATTAAGTCACCAATCGACCAGGATTTTGAGGGGCCCGTGCGAACTTCAGCTCAGCGCCTGGGCCCAACAGACAGGCCGGTAAGTGATTTTTTAACAAACCTCATCCGGTGGCGGGATGAGGTTTGATATCGGGTTTAAAAACTTTTAATAAAGTGTTTGCTTCTTTCATTAACATGTCCCATCCCGTGTGACATCTTCACATGAGGGGGACATGTTAATGATTTTTTTATGTTTCTATTTTTAGAGTTTCACAGAGTGTCAGCGATCGCTCTGAGGCAGCACTTTGCCCCAGGGAGGTGTGCGCTCTGTCGTGCGCATGTGTGAAAGAGTTAGTCTGGCAGTGGGGTAATCCCTCCCCCACCGCACCCACCCCCCCACCCCCCCCCCCAGCACAGGGAGCGTATAGCACTTCCCACCGGGCGGGCCTTAATTGACCCGCCCACTTAAAATGGCGGCGGGGCGCATTTCGGCAGCAGTGATTGGCTGCCCACTCACTGCCAACTCAGTCGGGGCCACCAGCCCATCAAGGGTAAAATTGGGCCCAATGAGGAAAATATGTTACTTACTCAGCAACTGGAAGGAAAAGAAAAGCAGCAAGCAAAATATATTGAAACAGGATAAGTCTTTGATCTCTCCCAGACAATACACTGAGTATCTTTAATTTTTCTCCATCAACCAATAAAACTGCCACTGTTGCTGCGGCACATTTCTACACTGGCACATAGAGGCAGCATGTGTTACTTGTTGCCAAACACCTTTAATAAACCCCATCTTTTCCAGAGGAAGTACCAGTGACTCCAGTCCAAGTACAAAGCGTTCAGTGGAGGAACTGCTTTATAATTGCTGCATAGTGTAAAAGAAGGTCTTTCTTGTTTTTGCTATGAACCAAGAACAATGGATGAGTGATGATATTCTCCCAGCTGTCAAAACACAGAGAAGGATCCCATTCAATAGTGTGAAAAAAAAAATAATGCTTAAGGTTCAATTATATTCTTCCCTTCACCCACATTTGAAGTAGGCTTTTTGAGTATTTTGCATTCTTTAAACAATTTAAAAAGGAGAATTTTCTCAATTCTTTTATTTTATATAGCACCAGCTTTCTTTTCCAATATGAAATATTGTGGGATTAAATCACCAATTTTTGCTTCAGTGACATGTTCCTTTCACAGCTCTTTTTCTACTGATCTAACCAAAATGCTGAAATGCACAATCAAGCTTGGAGTCAATTATCTGTATTTTCTATGTTCGGCATTCTGCACACTTCCAATCTATTGCATATTTTCACAAAAAAAAATCAATAAGTGTTGGAAGTCTAATCTTCCACACATTAGCACCTAGATTCTGTTGCAGAATGAACGATTAAATGGAGGCAGAAATATCGCAAGTTTTATTTTAGGCTGTCTATGTAATTCCTAATTTAAATAAGAAATCTCTCAACAAGCTGGTTATTTATCAGGAATCAATTTCACCACTTGCGGCACATCGGCGCCTTGGAATGGAGTTGGGTGGTCAGGCCCTTGTCATTACACTGTGATTCTTACAGCAGGTAGCAACAATTACACCTCAGTTATCTTTGCTGCATATAGCAACAAACCTGAAATGTAACAGTGCTAGCTTCTGTTGTGATTGTCAAAGCAAAAATCAATAATGCTGCTAGCCCATTGTGCGAAAATTGTGTAAAATAGCGTGTCTGTAAAACAGTCATAAGAGTTTTGCTGCTTTGAGAAGCGCATTATAGATTTTGCAGTCATTCGGGATGTGCCTTGATAGACTCCTCCGTGCACCAAGTGTATTCTCAGAGTGCCTTGTTTAATTTCCACTTTTGTGGCTATTCTTAATATTGTAAAGCAGAATCGAATTAGCATAATTTCTCATCAAAAACGACAAATGAGTTCAACCTTTTGAATGTGGAGGTTTCCAGCCTACAATTTAATTTCCCTGTACAAAAATCATTAAATCTGCTCCAGTTTAACTGCATAGCATATTTGTTAAGATTTAGCCCTATTATTGTCAAATTCTGCCAAAAGAAAAATCCGAGTTGGCTCTACTATTGTTACAGCACCTACACATGTCAGTTTATGAATGAGATTTTTAGGCAGGCATTCAAACTTAGTAATCATGTTTAATGATAATCCACAGTTTTCAGCTTGGCGAGACACTTGGTGGGTATATCATCAGGCGGCTGGTCATATAGTAGAGTAACATTATCTTTGTCGAGTTATATAAAACACCGATGTCAGTAAAAACAGGCATTAATTATGATTCCTGTCTACGTACATTTGAATTCTACCAAATATGAAATATACTTTATCAAGAAAAGCGACAGTTGAAACAGAGGCTCTATACAATAGGAGTGAATGGGGAACATCTATTCCAAAATCTATTTTGCTCAGGAATTCATTTCTTGAGATTTTATAAAACATAATTCAATTTTCAAGTGATTTTTACTGAATAATTCCTAGTAAAATGTTCTTACATTTTACTGAGTAATAAATATTCTCTCCAAAGCAAGAAGCAACAGTTCAGAAAAATAAACTGAGTGACACAAGTCTACAAAGGTCAAGAGTGACACAGGTGTGAAAAGCCCTGCATCAGCAGAACACTTGGTTTATTTTCCACTAGTCACTGTCATAAGTTTTATAACATCTTATTTAAATTATATTCAAATCAATGAACAAAAGTTACTTATAGCTATCTGTCTTTTTAAGGTTTTGTGAGGCTCTGTGCAGTTTGCGTGTAGATGATAACTGAGTTGATACAGTTGATGCTACAATCGATGTAGATGATAACTGAGTTGATACAGTTGATGCTACAATCGATGTCAGGGTTGCTCACTCTCTGATAGCAACAACACAGCAGCTCTGTCAAATGAAACCCAAATAGAGAACAGCTGAGAGAAGTGACAGCCACAAAATGCAGAGTGATAAAAACAGGCAGACAAATAGGGACAGACAAGTACCCCTTCAGCTCATAATTTCCCTCTAATTTACAATCTGTAGATGGTGCAGCCTGACCAGGCAGTGGTGAGGAGGAAGAACTGGAAAAACAGGAAGGCAGTGGTGAAGATTAAACACAATCACACTCTCATACCCACAGGTGCCAGCTTACATGGAGGTTGAGAATGCACACAGGATTTGCTGCAGAACACTCGGATGAGGAGTTCAATTAGATAGCGTATAAAAAAAGACTGAGATAAAAACAAAAAAACTGCGGATGCTGGAAATCCAAAACAAAAACAGAATTACCTGGAAAAACTCAGCAGGTCTGGCAGCATCGGCGGAGAAGAAAAGAGTTGACGTTTCGAGTCCTCATGACCCTTCGACAGAACTTGAGTTCGAGTCCAGGAAAGAGCTGAAATATAAGCTGGTTTAAGGTGTGTGTGTGGGGGGCGGAGAGATAGAGAGACAGAGAGGTGGAGGGGGTTGGTGTGGTTGTAGCAACAAACAAGCAGTGATAGAAGCAGAATATCAAAAGATGTCAACAACAATAGTACAATAGAACACATAGGTGTTAAAGATAAAGTTGGTGATATTATCTAAACGAATGTGCTAATTAAGAATGGATGGTAGGGCACTCAAGGTATAGCTCTAGTGGGTTTTTTTTTATTTTATATAATGGAAATAGGTGGGAAAAGGAAAATCTTTATAATTTATTGGGAAAAAAAAAAAGAGAAGGGGGAAACAGAAAGGGGGTGGGGATGGGGGAGGGGACTCACGACCTAAAGTTGTTGAATTCAATATTCAGTCCGGAAGGCTGTAAAGTCCCTAGTCGGAAGATGAGGTGTTGTTCCTCCAGTTTGCGTTGGGCTTCACTGGAACAATGCAGCAAGCCAAGGACAGACATGTGGGCAAGAGAGCAGGGTGGAGTGTTAAAATGGCAAGCGACAGGGAGGTTTGGGTCATTCTTGCGGACAGACCGCAGGTGTTCTGCAAAGCGGTCGCCCAGTTTACGTTTGGTCTCTCCAATGTAGAGGAGACCACATTGGGAGCAACGAATGCAGTAGACTAAGTTGGGGGAAATGCAAGTGAAATGCTGCTTCACTTGAAAGGAGTGTTTGGGTCCTTGGACGGTGAGGAGAGAGGAAGTGAAGGGGCAGGTGTTGCATCTTTTGCGTGGGCAAGGGGTTGTGCCATAGGAGGGGGTTGAGGAGTAGGGGGTGATGGAGGAGTGGACCAGGGTGTCCCGGAGGGAGCGATCCCTACGGAATGCCGATAAGGGGGGTGAAGGGAAGATGTGTTTGGTAGTGGCATCATGCTGGAGTTGGCGGAAATGGCGGAGGATGATCCTTTGAATGCGGAGGCTCGTGGGGTGATAAGTGAGGACAAGGGGGACCCTATCATGTTTCTGGGAGGGAGGAGAAGGAGTGAGGGCGGATGCGCGGGAGATGGGCCGGACACGGTTGAGGGCCCTGTCAACGACCGTGGGTGGAAAACCTCGGTTAAGGAAGAAGGAGGACATGTCAGAGGAACTGTTTTTGAATGTAGCATCATCGGAACAGATGCGACGGAGGCGAAGGAACTGAGAGAATGGGATGGAGTCCTTACAGGAAGTGGGGTGTGAGGAGCTGTAGTCGAGATAGCTGTGGGTGTCGGTGGGTTTGTAATGGATATTGGTGGACAGTCTATCACCAGAGATTGAGACAGAGAGGTCAAGGAAGGGAAGGGAAGTGTCAGAGATGGACCACGTGAAAATGATGGAGGGGTGGAGATTGGAAGCAAAATTAATAAATTTTTCCAAGTCCTGACGAGAGCATGAAGCAGCACCGAAATAATCATCGATGTACCGGAGAAAGAGTTGTGGAAGGGGGCCGGAGTAGGACTGCAACAAGGAATGTTCCACATACCCCATAAAGAGACAGGCATAGCTGGGGCCCATGCGGGTACCCATAGCCACACCTTTTATTTGGAGGAAGTGAGAGGAGTTGAAGGAGAAATTGTTCAGCGTGAGAACAAGTTCAGCCAGACGGAGGAGAGTAGTGGTGGATGGGGATTGTTCGGGCCTCTGTTCGAGGAAGAAGCTAAGGGCCCTCAGACCATCCTGGTGGGGGATGGAGGTGTAGAGGGATTGGACGTCCATGGTGAAGAGGAAGCGGTAGGGGCCAGGGAACTGGAAATTGTTGATGTGACGTAAGGTGTCAGAGGAATCACGGATGTAGGTGGGAAGGGACTGGACAAGGGGAGAGAGAAGGGAGTCAAGATAACGAGAAATGAGTTCTGTGGGGCAGGAGCAAGCTGAGACGATCGGTCTACCGGGGCAGTTCTGTTTGTGGATTTTGGGTAGGAGATAGAAGCGGGCCGTCCGAGGTTGGGCAACTATCAGGTTGGAAGCTGTGGGAGGGAGATCCCCAGAGGAGATGAGGTCAGTGACAGTCCTGGAAACAATGGCTTGATGTTCAGTGGTGGGGTCATGGTCCAGGGAGAGGTAGGAGGAAGTGTCTGCGAGTTGACGCTCAGCCTCCGCGTGGTAGAGGTCAGTGCGCCAGACAACAACAGCACCACCCTTGTCAGCGGGTTTGATGACAATGTCAGGGTTGGACCTGAGAGAATGGAGTGCAGTAAGTTCAGAGAGAGACAGGTTAGAATGGGTGAGAGGAGCAGAGAAATTGAGACGACTAATGTCGCGCCGACAGTTCTCAATGAAAAGATCGAGAGAAGGTAAGAATCCAGAGGGAGGGGTCCAGGTGGAGGGAGAATATTGAAGATGGGTAAAAGGATCCGTTGAACTGGGAGAGGACTCCTGCCCAAAGAAGTGAGCCCGGAGACGAAGACGGCGGAAGAAGAGTTCAGTATCATGCCGAGCCCGAAATTCATTGAGGTGAGGGCGTAAGGGTATGAAACTAAGTCCTTTGCTGAGCACTGAACGTTCAGCATCGGAGAGGGGAAGGTCAGGGGGTATAGTGAATACACGGCTGGGGTTGGGATTGGAAGATGGGGTGGGGACGGAGGGACAGGCAGGGGTGGAGGGTCCTAGATGGGTGTTGGTGTCGATGAGTTGCTGGAGCTTGCGTTCCTTAGCACTTGAGAGAAAGAGAAAAAGTTTCTTGTTGAGGCGTCGGATGAGCCGAAGGATAAAATGAAACTGGGGGCACGCGCAGCTTTGAAAAAGGGTACGGCGGTGCTGCTGGAGGGAGAGGTCGAGTGTGTTCATATGGCGGCGCATGGCACTGAGAGTGGATTTCAGAATGTGACGGGAACAGCAGTCCGAGAAACGTTTTATGTCCCGGAGATACCTGTAATCCTGGGTGGGTTCGAAACATGAGGGGTGGAATTTCAGTTGAAATCCATGTGGGGTAAGTCGGAGACGGAGACAGTCACTGAGAAAGGAGATATGGCTGTGAAAGCGGGTTTTAGTAAACACCTTGTCAAACACTAGGAGAGAAATGGAAAGCAATGAAGGTGAACAAGGCAACAGAGAAATCCGGAAATCTTGTCGCAGAGAGGAACAGAACTTCTTCAAGGAGGTAGGCATTTCTTGAAGAGCAGTGGCAGTCAATTAAACACAGAGATAAAAACAAAAAAACTGCGGATGCTGGAAATCCAAAACAAAAACAGAATTACCTGGAAAAACTGATTGGTTGCTAATTTTAAATGTTTATTTTTTTCTCTCTAAATTTGAGCATTAGTTTAAACTAGTATAAGGGAGAAATGAGCACTGTTTTCATTTTATAGCTTAACTAGTTAAAATACTTGATATAAATAGTCACTTCATAGTACAGAACTTCAGTATTGCTGACAAAAGAGACATGCTGTCAAAGCTTTTCATCTTGCACTCATCAGAGTAGATTTGCAAGAATACCAAACCTCAAAAGAAACAACAATTTATACTGCATGAGAATAGGGTGTTGATTGGTTGGCAAGTGGACTCTGAATGGTAGAGACATTGCTATGGAGAATGCACCAGGCAACAGTTAACTGCTAAGCTATGTTTAAATTCAAACCAGTCAGGTTGACTCTGATGGGTTGTGGCATTGCCATGGGGAATGAAACAGGGAATGGCTGTCCCCCAAACTTGTTTAGTTGATAAAAAGCACAATGCATGGACATGCTCCTTCTGTTTGCAAAGGACAGATCTTTGTGTGTGAATATTTTTGTTTTTATCTCTGTGTTTAATTGACTGCCACTGCTCTTCAAGAAATGCCTACCTCCTTGAAGAAGTTCTGTTCCTCTCTGCGACAAGATTTCCGGATTTCTCTGTTGCCTTGTTCACCTTCATTGCTTTCCATTTCTCTCCTAGTGTTTGACAAGGTGTTTACTAAAACCCGCTTTCACAGCCATATCTCCTTTCTCAGTGACTGTCTCCGTCTCCGACTTACCCCACATGGATTTCAACTGAAATTCCACCCCTCATGTTTCGAACCCACCCAGGATTACAGGTATCTCCGGGACATAAAACGTTTCTCGGACTGCTGTTCCCGTCACATTCTGAAATCCACTCTCAGTGCCATGCGCCGCCATATGAACACACTCGACCTCTCCCTCCAGCAGCACCGCCGTACCCTTTTTCAAAGCTGCGCGTGCCCCCAGTTTCATTTTATCCTTCGGCTCATCCGACGCCTCAACAAGAAACTTTTTCTCTTTCTCTCAAGTGCTAAGGAACGCAAGCTACAACAACTCATCGACACCAACACCCATCTAGGACCCTCCACCCCTGCCTGTCCCTCCGTCCCCACCCCATCTTCCAATCCCAACCCCAGCCGTGTATTCACTATACCCCCTGACCTTCCCCTCTCCGATGCTGAACGTTCAGTGCTCAGCAAAGGACTTAGTTTCATACCCTTACGCCCTCACCTCAATGAATTTCGGGCTCGGCATGATACTGAACTCTTCTTCCGCCGTCTTCGTCTCCGGGCTCACTTCTTTGGGCAGGAGTCCTCTCCCAGTTCAACGGATCCTTTTACCCATCTTCAATATTCTCCCTCCACCTGGACCCCTCCCTCTGGATTCTTACCTTCTCTCGATCTTTTCATTGAGAACTGTCGGCGCGACATTAGTCGTCTCAATTTCTCTGCTCCTCTCACCCATTCTAACCTGTCTCTCTCTGAACTTACTGCACTCCATTCTCTCAGGTCCAACCCTGACATTGTCATCAAACCCGCTGACAAGGGTGGTGCTGTTGTTGTCTGGCGCACTGACCTCTACCACGCGGAGGCTGAGCGTCAACTCGCAGACACTTCCTCCTACCTCTCCCTGGACCATGACCCCACCACTGAACATCAAGCCATTGTTTCCAGGACTGTCACTGACCTCATCTCCTCTGGGGATCTCCCTCCCACAGCTTCCAACCTGATAGTTGCCCAACCTCGGACGGCCCGCTTCTATCTCCTACCCAAAATCCACAAACAGAACTGCCCCGGTAGACCGATCGTCTCAGCTTGCTCCTGCCCCACAGAACTCATTTCTCGTTATCTTGACTCCCTTCTCTCTCCCCTTGTCCAGTCCCTTCCCACCTACATCCGTGATTCCTCTGACACCTTACGTCACATCAACAATTTCCAGTTCCCTGGCCCCTACCGCTTCCTCTTCACCATGGACGTCCAATCCCTCTACACCTCCATCCCCCACCAGGATGGTCTGAGGGCCCTTAGCTTCTTCCTCGAACAGAGGCCCGAACAATCCCCATCCACCACTACTCTCCTCCGTCTGGCTGAACTTGTTCTCACGCTGAACAATTTCTCCTTCAACTCCTCTCACTTCCTCCAAATAAAAGGTGTGGCTATGGGTACCCGCATGGGCCCCAGCTATGCCTGTCTCTTTATGGGGTATGTGGAACATTCCTTGTTGCAGTCCTACTCCGGCCCCCTTCCACAACTCTTTCTCCGGTACATCGATGATTATTTCGGTGCTGCTTCATGCTCTCGTCAGGACTTGGAAAAATTTATTAATTTTGCTTCCAATCTCCACCCCTCCATCATTTTCACGTGGTCCATCTCTGACACTTCCCTTCCCTTCCTTGACCTCTCTGTCTCAATCTCTGGTGATAGACTGTCCACCAATATCCATTACAAACCCACCGACACCCACAGCTATCTCGACTACAGCTCCTCACACCCCACTTCCTGTAAGGACTCCATCCCATTCTCTCAGTTCCTTCGCCTCCGTCGCATCTGTTCCGATGATGCTACATTCAAAAACAGTTCCTCTGACATGTCCTCCTTCTTCCTTAACCGAGGTTTTCCACCCACGGTCGTTGACAGGGCCCTCAACCGTGTCCGGCCCATCTCCCGCGCATCCGCCCTCACTCCTTCTCCTCCCTCCCAGAAACATGATAGGGTCCCCCTTGTCCTCACTTATCACCCCACCAGCCTCCGCATTCAAAGGATCATCCTCCGCCATTTCCGCCAACTCCAGCATGATGCCACTACCAAACACATCTTCCCTTCACCCCCCTTATCGGCATTCCGTAGGGATCGCTCCCTCCGGGACACCCTGGTCCACTCCTCCATCACCCCCTACTCCTCAACCCCCTCCTATGGCACAACCCCTTGCCCACGCAAAAGATGCAACACCTGCCCCTTCACTTCCTCTCTCCTCACCGTCCAAGGACCCAAACACTCCTTTCAAGTGAAGCAGCATTTCACTTGCATTTCCCCCAACTTAGTCTACTGCATTCGTTGCTCCCAATGTGGTCTCCTCTACATTGGAGAGACCAAACGTAAACTGGGCGACCGCTTTGCAGAACACCTGCGGTCTGTCCGCAAGAATGACCCAAACCTCCCTGTCGCTTGCCATTTTAACACTCCACCCTGCTCTCTTGCCCACATGTCTGTCCTTGGCTTGCTGCATTGTTCCAGTGAAGCCCAACGCAAACTGGAGGAACAACACCTCATCTTCCGACTAGGGACTTTACAGCCTTCCGGACTGAATATTGAATTCAACAACTTTAGGTCGTGAGTCCCCTCCCCCATCCCCACCCCCTTTCTGTTTCCCCCTTCTCTTTTTTTTTTCCCAATAAATTATAAAGATTTTCCTTTTCCCACCTATTTCCATTATATAAAATAAAAAAAAAAACCCACTAGAGCTATACCTTGAGTGCCCTACCATCCATTCTTAATTAGCACATTCGTTTAGATAATATCACCAACTTTATCTTTAACACCTATGTGTTCTATTGTACTATTGTTGTTGACATCTTTTGATATTCTGCTTCTATCACTGCTTGTTTGTTGCTACAACCACACCAACCCCCTCCACCTCTCTGTCTCTCTATCTCTCCGCCCCCCACACACACACCTTAAACCAGCTTATATTTCAGCTCTTTCCTGGACTCGAACTCAAGTTCTGTCGAAGGGTCATGAGGACTCGAAACGTCAACTCTTTTCTTCTCCGCCGATGCTGCCAGACCTGCTGAGTTTTTCCAGGTAATTCTGTTTTTGTTTTATAAAAAAAGACTGATGGGTATGCGCCAACTTCATGAAGACACTTGCAGACCCAACCATGATGCAGTAGCTAATGGTTCACTTTCCACTGAAGCACAAACAAAAGTCACTGAACAGCTTAGTGCTGAAGTCAGGCAAGGTCATTATTCTGGCATGGAAACTCAGATCAGACTGCTGTCATCATGGCTGTGAGTTATAGTATGCAAAATGGCTTTCAGGGCTTTAGAGCAGACCAGCAAACTGTCCTCCAGCAGATTACTAGGATGGCTGAGGCCCAACTTTGTGAAGTACAAACTGCCAGCTCTCTCACAATGACAGCATTTGCCCTCTCACCAGCACCATTCTATCATTTCCTCTTGCAAGTCAGTTCAGACTGCATGGGGAGATGGTGTCGTGAGAAACCAGGCCTTCCGGTGCCAGATCCTGCAATTAGGCTATCTCCCACCTTCCACCAACCACACTGCAAACACAGGGTTAGCACCACATGGAAGCACTAGGACAGGCAAAGGCAGACAAAAGACAGGCGCTAAGGAAGTATACAACGGTGGTTAGATGATGTAAGCAATATGGCATGGTTTGATTTACAAATTTGTTTTGGAATATTTGTTTTTTGGTAGCATTTATTTTTGTATTGCAAGCATGGTTACTCTGATGGTCAGTGACAGAGGGCAAGTTATGTTTGAGACTGTTGGTAAAACAGTGGCAATCACTGTTACCACAGTCAGATGAATACACCAGGAACACCTCAGCCAGAAAAGGAACCTGAGGTTATCTCCTCTCTTCCTTCTCCTCTTCTCAACTGGTCACCCTATGGCTGATGGTGTGGACTGTGCCTTCATGATGGTGAAGTTGTGTAGCATGTAGCAGGCCACTATCAATTCTTGACATGTACTCAGCAGGGATCCTTCAGTTCAGTCCTGGTCATGGAGGCATTATTTAAGCACCTCAATGATCTGCTTAATCATGTTTTGTGTGACTGCCATAGCTTTCAGTGTGTGCACCCCGCCCATATGTTCATGGGTTGTGCACCAGAGTCAGAAGCCATATCATCAACAGGTTGCCCTCAATGCCCCATATTGCTGATTTTTTGTGATGGTTCAGATGCAGTTGGCACGGCAGACTGCAGCAGGGTAAGGGCATTATGAATGCTGTCAAGGTACCGGGCATTGTCCTGAACACTGCACACTGTCACACAGCAGCTGGATATTGAGGGAAGAGAATCCCTTATAGTTGCAATCAATCTCAGAGTTGATATATGGTGCCTGCAAAGCAACCTGTGAGCAGTCAGTGTCACCATGACACCAGGGAAGCCTGCAATCCATGCATAGGTGTGTATTCACTCCTCCTGGCAAGAGAGAGTGAACTGTATTCAGCTTCCTTTGTATACAGAGCCTCAGTGACTTTTCTACTGAAACAGTAAGTGGTGAACTAGAAGGTGTTACAAATATCACCTGCTCCAGCCTGGATGAAATGCGATGCCTAAACATTCATGGTCAAGGTCATCTTCACAATCACTGGCAATGCCTCCTCACCCTGCTGTTGGGTTGTAGTTAGTAGTTGCAAAGCAGATTTCGGTGAGGATCTCCTTAGTGAAGCAGACACCTATGATACACTGGGTCATATACACAGTGATCACCAAGGTTCAAGTGGGAGAATTTCTCCCTCAACACGCTGGATTGATATGGACTCCTGCCAATCTCCCTTCCGCTTTCCACCTCCCTCTTTCAGCAGCATGTCCTACTCTGTGTTACCTCTACTCATTCTCCCTATCATGCTGTTGTCTAAGGGGAATGCAAATTACAGGACCCATGACTGGCAGCAAGTGTTTTGTGGAGAATCCTTGAAGTCAGGACAGGTCCTTCAATACCTATCAGACCATTTCATGTAGATTTCAGCAACTTTAACCAACTCTGGAAACTACCAAACATTTCTCCAAACACAGCAAGAGACAGTAGAAATCAGCAGCAACTAATCTGAAAGTAATTGATGATCCCTTTAAATAGTGTTGGTGGAGGGTCCTTCTTGTTGTTAAATGTATGTCCAATTATATGCATTAAGAAAGTGCGTTAGCTGGAATTTTAACCTTGAAGGGGGCAGCACTGGAGTCAAATTACATTACACACTGACTGATGTTATAATCTGCCTGCTCGACATATTTCAGCCACATGCCTCCTGCTCATGCACTAATGCCCTCCCCAAAATAACATTCACCGCAGCTAGCGCCAGTAATGTGTGCATAATGCCGAAAAACTGTACAAAGGAGCCAAATTTCATGGTCTACAATTATCAGATCTTGTATTATCTTTTCCAGATAAAAGAGCCCCAGCTTAATCATTTCCTCTTGATAGTTGCATTCTTTCATTTCTGGTAAAATCCATATAAACCTTTTGTGTGTTTCCTCCAGTGTTTCAACATTATTTTTGGAGTATGGATACAAAGAGTGTACCTATTACTCCAAGTGTGGTCTAACCAATGTTCTGTATAAATTAAACATTATGTCCTGCTTTCATTTTTTATTCCTCGAGGAATGAACTCTAGCGTTGAGTTTGCACTCTTCATGGCCCTTACAGTCTTGGAATATAACTTGCAATCATTTTCTTTTTAAAATTTCTGAAACATTTGATAATCAAATAGCTAATAATGCAGCAGGAACAAAATTCATCCTTTACCTCCAATCACAAGGTTTAAGCTGCAAAATTCAGCTCCATGGCAGGAATCTCTTCACAATGACAGATAAAGTGTCTCCGCCTACTCCTGATGTGGCCCGTGCTTGGAAGGGCATCGGTACGGGCATAGCGTGCGTGTGCTTGAAGCTTTTGCAGGTGGCAGTTTGTAATGCCAAACAGGCTGACTTGGCACTTGGCCTACCCAGGTCCAGTGAACTCCCTGTGCTATTCAGTGAACTCCCTGTGCTATTCACTCACAGCTGAGCATGGATCTCCAGTATCGTTATTTAAAGAACCAGTCATCAGTCTTGCCGCTGAGGAGCGTTAATTTATTTTTGCTCTTGCAAAGTTTGTGAAAATACCGAGGTGTGTTGTGGTAGGAATTTGGTGACTTGCTGGTTTTGGAAGGGAGTGCTGCTGCACGCTGGCACGGAGGTCCCTGGAGTTTAGTGAGCTGCCCACAGAAAGACTGGAATGGTTATAGGATCTGCAACATGATAGAGAAATAGAGCAGAGGCTGCAGAGAGAGAAAGCTGTGCTCAGAGGGAGACAGAAGAGGAGGGCTATCGCTGAAGGCCCTGCTCACCAATGGTCTTTAAGAAGCAGTTCTCCAACTTCCACCTCTACCTGAGATGCCCAGGGTTCACCAAGGAGGTCGTCACTGAACTCTGCCACCTCCTTAAACAGGACCTAGAGCAGGATGAAGACAGTGATGCCCGTGACCATCAAAGTCACAGTTACTTTCAATCTCTACATCTGGATCCTTCCAGTGGGAACAAGCAATATTGCCAAATGTCCCAGGTTGCTGTTCATTGTTGCATCCAGGAGGTGACAGAAGCCAGTGTACCAGGAGAGGAGAGTTCATTTTCTTCTCTCTAACCAGAGAGAAGCAGGATGGGGGTGGGGTGGGGAATGTGGCTCCTTGGGGTAGCTGGATTTCAAACGGTGCAGCGAGTCATTGACTCCACACCTGTGGCTCTGCAGGGCCCCTTTAAAAATGGACAAGTGCAGGAGAAGCAAAGAGTCTCAATCCATTAAAGTGCAATTGGTGGGCGGCCATGCCCAGACCATCATGCCGGTGAATTCCCATTACCCTGGCAGCACCCACAACACATTCATCCTGAGACAGCCAATGTTCCTACCACATTCAGGTTATTATGAAGGAGCAAAGACCGGCTGCTTGGAAACAAGGGATAACCCCTGAATATATGGCTGATGATTTCGCTCCACTATCCGACCACATGAGGACAACCGACCTACAGTGAGATCCATATGCAGCCACCAGGAATCATCATTGTTCTCAAGCAATGGCTCTGTTGCCTGGACTGATTGGGGGTTGTGGGTGTGGTGGAGGTGCGGTGGTTGCCCTATTTACTTACTAGAGCGTGTTTCCAGTTTCATGGTGATGTGCTGCATCCTCTACAATCTCACTATTTTGAGGGATGAGCCTTTGACACCAGGTTTCCTGAAAAAGAGACTATTTTTGTCAAAGTTTCTCATCTTGTACTCATCAGGTCGATTTGCCACCATTGTATGAATCTTATAAACTCTGCAACTCGCACAGTGGAGTTTAGCTTTAGCCACACCGTGTGTGCCCAAATAGATGGTGTTGTCATGGGACCATCTCTAGGCCCAGCTCTCGCAAACATCTATGGTGGGTTCCATAAGAAATGTATCTTCGATGGAATAACACCCAACCTCCTTCTCTTGAATATGTGGATGATATATTTGTTATATTTAAATCTGCAGCTGCGTGTAATAATTTCCTTACAAGTCTTAATGGGACCCATCCTGTGCTCAAATTCATCTTTGAAATGGAGCAGCCAAATGAACTCCCCTTCCTTGATTTACTAGTTGCGAAATCTTCCAGGAGATTCTCTACCACAGTCTACCACAAGCCCCCCTTCACTGGTCAGTACACGCGTTGGGTTCCTGCCAGTTCCACACGCTATAATATTGGTCTTATTGACAACCTTGTAAATAGGGCCCAAGCCATTTGCTCACCATGTAAACTTGATGCTGAAATAGGGACACGTCAAAGACATCCTGCAGGATAATGACTGCCCTGATCAGATCATTTCACACTGTATATCACACAAACTCAGGAACTGGCCTAAGGCCGTCACTTTCAGCCCTGAAATGTGCTCAGTCTACCTCAGATTACCCTGGAAGGGTAAAGTATCTGAAAAACAGATGAAGCTGACTGTTTCATGCTGCTACTATGCAGTAACAACGTGAGTGGTATTCACCACTAACAGGATGCTGCTGTCAAGCCAAAATACATTCTGCCTACCACCCAAATGAGTAATGTGGTATATGAATTTCAGTGCCAGTGTGACGCTAGGTATGTAGGCTGTACATCCCAAAGACTGATGGATTATCAAACAGCATGTCCCAGCTGCTGTTCAAAATGGGCAGGGTACAGACTGTATCCAACCAGCCCGTGTTTGCAAAACTCAAAACACAGTGTCCAACATTAGATGTGATTCTGCGATTGGACAACACTTGCTAAATAATCCTCAGTTACACTGACAACCAATTTAAGATTGTCACTCGGGCTCGCATTGTGACGTATTTGTGTGTACTGGAAACTGCATATATTAACACACAGGGCCCTGTTCTTTACAGACAGAAAAACATGGACACACATTGCATCTGTTTCAGCTAAACGAAACAAGTGACAGCCATTCACTGGTTCATTCCCCAGGCCAATGTCTTGACCAATCAGAGTCAAGCTGCCTGGTTTAAATTTCAAATAATGCTTGGCAGTTAATTGTCAGTTACTGTGAAATTGTGCATTCTCCATGTCAACATCTATCAATCAGAGTTCACTTGCCAACCAATCAGCACTCCCTTCTCAATGAGAATAAATATGTTGTTTCCCCCTGACATTGGCATTTTCTTGCAAATTGCCCTGATGAGTGCAAGACAAAACGCTTCGACAAAAAATTCTTTTTTCAGCAACACTCAAGTTCTGTCCTACCAAACAACTATTTGTACACCAGGTATGCCGAGGTTCCCTTGGATGCAGGAATCTGGGATCCATTTGCTCTGGATGGGTTGTCTGTGGGCACCTTCTGAAAACCCAATTCCCTTAGGTCATCATCCTATCACCAGAAACACTTGACACTCCCCAACTTTCAATCTCTTTACTATAACAGCTTCCTCTTGACCAAAATCCTGAAATAAAAATTACCAAAAAAAAACTTTTCATAACAATTTTATTCAACAGCTTTGTTCAACTGGTGGGTCAGTGTGTGGGTATCCATTAAATATCTATACAAGCACTAAACTGGTTGCCCTTGTGCATTCCCTAATTACTGCCTGTCTTATGGGTGCCTTTTCCTCTTCTGCAGTTCCTAACAATGTTAACCCAGTGGCTGCAGTGTGGCGGGGAAAGGCTGCTGATTTCCAGTGTGGAGTCTGTGGAGACGGAATAACTTTGAGTAGCTCTGGGCTTTGTGGGCCTGGTTTCGGACTGCAGAACCATGGCATGGACAGCAGCAATCTGGCTGAGAGACGTCAGCAAGGGGACTGATAGAGTGGCCGGGATAGGAACATGAATATTGCCATCCTGAGGGAGAACAGTAGGTCTATCTTCATGTTCGATTGCAGTGTAAGGGTGGGATGCGATTTGAGGAGGGGAATAAAGTAGGGTTGCACTCTCAACTGAAAAAATCTTTGTTATTGCCAACCCCATGATGTTAACCACAGTCTCCTCCAGCAAGCACAGGAGATGCAGGCGTGCATGCCCCTCTCTGCTTGTTGCATTTGTGTATTGCAGTTATGGGCACCTTGTCCTGCAAGAGAGAGGGAGGAAAATCAACGAGAGAGCAGAAATAAAAAGTTCAAGTCATTCAGAAGAGGGCCCAAACCAAACAGGAGCCAGAAAGTTGTGCAAATTCTCAGCCCACTGTCTCCCTCTGCAGGAAATGCAGCTGAGAATGTCCAGCAAGAGACTGTCCTACCAGAGGCTATCCTGCTAGAGACTGTCCTGCTAGAGACTGTCCTGCTAGAGACGGTCCTGCTAGAGATTATCCTGCTAGAGGCTGTCTAGCCAGAGACTGTCCTGCTAGAGACTGTCTTGCAAGAGACTGTCCTGCTAGAGACCGTCCTACCAGAGACTGTCCTGCTAGAGGCTGTCTAGACAGAGACTGTCCTGCTAGAGACTGTCCTGCTAGAGACTGTCCTGCTAGAGACCGTCCTACCAGAGACTGTCCTGCTAGAGGCTGTCTAGCCAGAGACTGTCCTGCTAGAGACTGTCCTGCTAGAGACTGTCCTGCGAGAGGCTGTCCTAACAGAGACTGTCCTTCTAGAGACTGTCCTGCTAAAGACTGACCTGCTAGAGACTGTCTAGCCAGAGACTGTCCTGCTAGAGACTGTCCTGCTAGAGGCTGTCTAGCCAGAGACTGTCCTGCTAGAGACTGTCCTGCTAGAGACTGTCCTGCGAGAGGCTGTCCTGCTAAAGACTGACCTGCTAGAGACTGTCTAGCCAGAGACTGTCCTGCTAGAGACTGTCCTGCGAGAGACTGACCAGCCAAAGACTGTCCTGCTAGAGACTGTCCAGCCAAAGACTGTCCTGCTAGAGACTGTCCAGCCAAAGACTGTCCTAACAGAGACTGTCCTGCTAGAGACTGTCCTGCTAGAGACTGTCCAGCCAAAACTGTCCTGCTAGAGACTGTACAGCCAAAGAATGTCCTGCTAGAGACTGTCCAGTCAAAGACTGTCCTGCTAGAGACTGTCCAACCAAAGACTGTCCTAACAGAGACTGTGCTGCTAGAGAATGTCCTGATGGAGACTGTCCTGCCAGAGACTGTCCTGCTAGAGACTGTCCTGATGGAGACTGTCCTGCTAGAGACTGTTCTGGCAGAAAATATCCTGCTAGAGACTGTCCTAGCAGAGACTGACCTGATAGAGACTGTCCTGCTAGAGACTGACCTACCAGAGACTGTCCTGCCAGAGACTGTCCTGACAGAGACTGTCCTGTAGAGACTGTCCTACCAGAGACTGTCATACCAGAGAATGTCCTGCCAGAGACTGACCTGCTTGAGACTGTCCTACCAGAAACTGTCCTGCCAGAGACTGTACTACTAGAGACTGTCCTGCTAGAGACTGTCCTGCTAGAGACTGTCCTGCCAGGGACTGTCCTGCTAGAGACTGACCTGCCAGAGACAGACCTGCTAGAGACTGACGTAACAGAGACTGTCCTGCCAGAGCCTGTCCTGCTAAAGACTGTCCAGCCAAAGACTGTCCTACTAAAGACTGTCCAGAAAAAGACTGTCCTGCCAGAGACTGTCCTGCCAGAGACTGTCCTGCCAGAGACTGTCATGCTAAAGACTGTCCAGCCAAAGACTGTCCTACTAAAGACTGAACAGAAAAAGACTGTCCTGCCAGAGACTGTCCAGCCAAAGACTGTCCAGCTAGGGATTGTCCAGCCAAAGATTGTCCTACCAGAGATTGTCCTGCTAGAGATTGTCCTGCTAGAGACTGTCCTACCAGAGACCGTCCTGCTAGAGAATGACCTACATGAGACAGTCCTACCAGAGACTGTCCGGCTAGGGACTGTCCTACCAGAGACTGTCCTGTTAGAGAATGTCCTACCAGAGACTGTCCTGCATGAGACAGTCCTGCTAGAGACTGTCCTACCAGAGGCTGTCCTGCTAGAGATTGTCCTACCAGAGACTGTCCTGCTAGAGACTGTCCTGCTATTCACTGTCCTACCAGAGACTGTCCTACCAGAGATGGTCCTGCCAGAATCTGTCCTGCCAGAGGCTGTCCTGCTAGAGACTGTCCTGACAGAGACTGTCCTACCAGAAACCGTCCTGCTAGAGACTGACCTACCAGAGACTGTCCTACCAGAGACTGTCCTGCTAGAGACTGTCCTACCAGAGAATGTCCTGCTAGAGACTGTCCTACCAGAGACTGTCCTGCTAGAGACTGTCCTACCAGAGACTGTCCTGCTTGAGACTGTCCTGCTAGAGACTGTCCTACCTGAGACTATCCTGCTAGAGACTGACCAACCAGAGACTGTCCTACCAGAGACTGTCCTGCAAGAGAATGTCCTACTAGAGACTGTCCAGCCAAAGGCTGTCCTGCGAGAGACTGTCCAGCCAAAAACTGTCCTGCTAGGGACTGTCCAGCCAAAGACTGTCCTACAAGAGACTGTACTGCTAGAGACTGTCCTACCAGAGACTGACCTGGTAGAGACTGTCCTGCTAGAGAATGTCCTACCAGAGACTGTCCTGCTAGAGACTGTCTTGCTATTCACTGTCCTACCAGAGACTGTGCTACCAGAGAATGTCCTGCCAGAGACTGTCCTGCTAGAGACTGTCATACCAGACAATGTCCTGCCAGAGACTGTCCTGCTAGAGACTGTCCTACCAGAGACTGCCCTGCCATAGACTGTCCTACCAGAGATGGTCCTGCCAGAAACTATCCTGCAGGAGACTATCATGCCAGAGACTGTCCTGCTAGAGACTGACCTACCAGAGACTGTCCTGCTAGAGTCTGTCCTGCTAGAGACTGTCCTGCTAGAGACTGTCCAGCCAAAGACTGTACTACTAGAGACTATCCAGCCAAAGACTGTCCTGCGAGAGAATGTCCTGCTAGAGACTGACCTACCAGAGAAAATCCTGCCAGAGACTGTCCTGCTAGAGAATGTCCTGCGAGAGACTGTCCTGCTAGAGACTGTCCGATCAGAGGCTGTCCTGCTAGAAACCGTCCTGCTAGAGACTGTCCTGCTAGAGACTGTCCTGCGAGAGACCGTCCTACCAGAGACTGTCCTGCTAGAGACTGTCCTCCCAGAGACTGTCCTACCAGAGAGTGTCCTGCTAGACACTGACCAGCCAGAGACTGTCCTACCAGAGACTGTCCTGCTGGAGACTGACCTACCAGAGACTGTCCTACCAGAGAGTGTCCTGCTAGGGACTGTCCTACGAGAGACTGTCCTGCTAGAGACTGTCCTACAAGAGAATGTCCTGCATGAGACAGTCCTGCTAGAGACTGTCCTACCAGAGACTGTCCTGCTAGAGACTGACCTACCAGAGACTGTCCTACCAGAGACTGTCCTGCTAGAGAATGTCCAACTAGAGATTGTCCTGCCAGAGACTGTCCTTCCAGAGACTGTCCAGCCAGAGACTGTCCTGCTAGAGACTGTCCAGCCAGAGACTGTCCTGCCAGAGACTGCCCTGCTAGAAATGTCCTACCAGAGACTGTCCTGCTAGAGACTGTCCTGCTAGAGACTGTCCTACCAGAGACTGACCTGTTAGAGACGGTACTACAAGAGACTGTCCTGCCAGAGACTGTCCTGCTAGAGAATGTCCTGCTAGAAACTGACCTGCCAGAGACTGTCCTACCAGAGACTGTCCTACCAGAGATGGTCGTGCCAGAAACTGTCCTGCCAGAGACTATCCTGCCAGAGACTGTCCTGCTAGAGACTGACCTATCAGAGACTGTCCTGCTAGTCTGTCCTGCTAGAGACTGTCCTGCTAGAGACTGTCCAGCCAAAGACTGTCCTACTAGAGACTATCCAGCCAGAGACTGCCCTGCCAGAGACTGTCCTGCCGGAGACTATCCTACCAGCGACTGTCCTGCCAGAGACTGTCCTGCTAGAGACTGTCCTGCTAGAGACTGTCCTACCAGAGATGGTCCTGCCAGAGTCTGTCCTGCCAGAGGCTGTCCTGCTAGAGACTGTCCTGACAGAGACTTTCCTACCAGAGACCGTCCTGCTAGAGACTGACCTACCAGAGACTGTCCTACGAGAGACTGTCCTGCTAGAGACTGTCCTACCAGAGACTGTGCTGGTTGACACTGTCCTGCTAGAGACTGTCCTACCAGACACTGTCCTGCTAGAGACTGACCTACCAGAGAAAATCCTGCCAGAGACTGTCCTGCTAGAGAATGTCCTGCGAGAGACTGTCCTGCTAGAGACTGTCCGATCAGAGGCTGTCCTGCTAGAAACCGTCCTGCTAGAGACTGTCCTGCTAGAGACTGTTCTGCGAGAGACCGTCCTACCAGAGACTGTCCTGCTAGAGACTGTCCTCCCAGAGACTGTCCTACCAGAGAGTGTCCTGCTAGACACTGACCAGCCAGAGACTGTCCTACGAGAGACTGTCCTGCTAGAGACTGTCCTACAAGAGAATGTCCTGCATGAGACAGTCCTGCTAGAGACTGTCCTACCAGAGACTGTCCTGCTAGAGACTGACCTACCAGAGACTGTCCTACCAGAGACTGTCCTGCTAGAGAATGTCCAACTAGAGACTGTCCTGCCAGAGACTGTCCTTCCAGAGACTGTCCAGCCAGAGACTGTCCTGCTAGAGACTGTCCAGCCAGAGACTGTCCTGCCAGAGACTGCCCTGCTAGAAATGTCCTACCAGAGACTGTCCTGCTAGAGACTGTCCTGCTAGAGACTGTCCTACCAGAGACTGACCTGTTAGAGACGGTACTACAAGAGACTGTCCTGCCAGAGACTGTCCTGCTAGAGATTGTCCTGCTAGAAACTGACCTGCCAGAGACTGTCCTACCAGAGACTGTCCTAGCAGAGATGGTCGTGCCAGAAACTGTCCTGCCAGAGACTATTCTGCCAGAGACTGTCCTGCTAGAGACTGACCTATCAGAGACTGTCCTGCTAGAGTCTGTCCTGCTAGAGACTGTCCTGCTAGAGACTGTCCAGCCAAAGACTGTCCTACTAGAGACTATCCAGCCAGAGACTGCCCTGCTAGAGACTGTCCTGCCAGAGACTATCCTACCAGCGACTGTCCTGCCAGAGACTGTCCTGCTAGAGACTGTCCTGCTAGAGACTGTCCTACCAGAGATGGTCCTGCCAGAATCTGTCCTGCCAGAGGCTGTCCTGCTAGAGACTGTCCTGACAGAGACTTTCCTACCAGAGACCGTCCTGCTAGAGACTGACCTACCAGAGACTGTCCTACGAGAGACAGTCCTGCTAGAGACTGTCCTACCAGAGACTGTGCTGGTTGACACTGTCCTGCTAGAGACTGTCCTACCAGACACTGTCCTGCTAGAGACTGACCTACCAGAGACTGTCCTACCAGAGACTGTCCTGCAAGAGAATGTCCTACCAGAGACTGTCCAGACAAAGACTGTCCTGCGAGAGACTGTCCAGCCAAAAACTGTCCTGCTAGGGACTGTTCAGCCAAAGACTGTCCTACCAGAGCATGTCCTGATAGAGAATGTCCTGCTAGAGGCTGTCCAGCCAGAGTCTGTCCTGCTACAGACTGACATAACAGAGACTGTCCTGCCAGAGACTGTCCTGCTAGAGACTGTCCTGCATGAGACTGTCCTGCTAGAGACTGTCCTGCATGAGACTGTCCTGCTAGAGACTGTCCGATCAGAGGCTGTCCAGCTAGAAACTGTCCTGCTAGAGACTGACCTGCTAGAGACTGTCCTGCTAGAGACTGTCCTTCCAGAGACTGTCGAGCCAGAGACAGTCCTGCTAGAGACTGTCCAGCCAGAGACTGTTCTGCCAGAGACTGTCCTGCTAGAGACTGTCCTGCTAGAGACCGTCCTGCAAGAGACTGTCCTACCAGAGACTGAACTACTAGAGACCATCTGCTAGAGACTGTCCTACCAGAGACTGTCCTGCTAGAGACTGTCCTACCAGAGGCTGTCCTGCCAGAGACTGTCCTACCAGAGACTGACCTGTTAGAGACGGTACTACAAGAGACTCTCCTGCCAGAGAATGTCCTGCTAGAGACTGTCCTGCTAGAGACAGACCTGCCAGAGACTGTCCTAACAGAGACTGTCCTACCAGAGATGGTCGTGCCAGAAACTGTCCTGCCAGAGACTATACTGCCAGAGACTGTCCTGCTAGAGACTGACCTATCAGAGACTGACCTGCTAGAGTCTGTCCTGCTAGAGAATGTCCTGCTAGAGACTGTCCAGCCAAAGACTGTCCTACCAGAGACTATCCTGCCAGAGACTGCCCTGCTAGAGACTGTCCTGCCAGAGACTGTCCTACCAGCGACTGTCCTGCCAGAGACTGTCCTGCTAGAGACTGTCCTGCTAGAGACTGTCCTACCAGAGATGGTCCTGCCAGAATCTGTCCTGCCAGAGGCTGTCCTGCTAGAGACTGTACTGACAGAGACTATCCTACCAGACACCGTCCAGCTAGAGACTGACCTACCAGAGACTGTCCTACCAGAGACTGTTCTGCTAGAGACTGTCCTACCAGAGACTGTCCTGCTAAAGACTGACCTATCAGAGACTGTCCTGCAGAGTCTGTCCTGCTAGAGACTGTCCTGCTAGAGACTGTCCAGCCAAAGACTGTCCTACTAGAGACTATCCAGCCAAAGACTGTCCTGCGAGAGATTGTCCTACTAGAGACTATCCTGCCAGAGACTGCCCTGCTAAAGACTGTCCTGCCAGAGACTGTCCTACCAGCGACTGTCCTGCCAGAGACTGTCCTGCTAGAGACTGTCCTGCTAGAGACGGTCCTACCAGAGATGGTCCTGCCAGAATCTGTCCTGCCAGAGGCTGTCCAGCTAGAGACTGTCCTGACAGAGACTGTCCTACCAGAGACCGTCCTGCTAGAGACTGTCCTACCAGAGACTGTCCTGGTTGACACTGTCCTGCTAGAGACTGTCCTACCAGACACTGTCCTGATGGAGACTGACCTTCCAGAGACTCTCCTACCAGAGACTGTCCTGCAAGAGAATGTCCTACTAGAGACTGTCCAGACAAAGAGTGTCCTGCGAGAGACTGTCCAGCCAAAAACTGTCCTGCTAGGGACTGTTCAGCCAAAGACTGTCCTACCAGAGCATGTCCTGATAGAGACTGTCCTGCTAGAGGCTGTCCAGCCAGAGTCTGTCCTGCTAGAGACTGACATACCAGAGACTGTCCTGCCAGAGACTGTCCTGCTAGAGACTGTCCTGCTAGAGACTGTCCTGCATGAGACTGTCCTGCTAGAGACTGTCTTGATAGAGACTGTCCTGCTAGAGACTGTCCGATCAGAGGCTGTCCAGCTAGAAACTGTCCTGCTAGAGACTGACCTGCTAGAGACTGTCCTGCTAGAGACTGTCCTTCCAGAGACTGTCCAGCCAGAGACTGTCCTGCTAGAGACTGTCCAGCCAGAGACTGTTCTGCCAGAGACTGTCCTGCTAGAGACTGTCCTGCTAGAGACCGTCCTGCAAGAGACTGTCCAACCAGAGACTGACCTACTAGAGACCATCTGCCAGAGACTGTCCTACCAGAGACTGTCCTGCGAGAGACTGTCCTACCAGAGACTGCCCTGCCAGAGACTGTCCTACCAGAGACTGACCTGTTAGAGACGGTACTATAAGAGACTCTCCTGCCAGAGACTGTCCTGCCAGAGACTGTCCTGCTAGGGACTGACCTGCCAGAGACTGTCCTACCAGAGACTGTCCTAGCAGAGATGGTCGTGCCAGAAACTGTCCTGCCAGAGACTATACTGCCAGAGACTGTCCTGCTAGAGACTGACCTATCAGAGACTGACCTGCTAGAGTCTGTCCTGCTAGAGTCTGTCCTGCTAGAGACTGTCCAGCCAAAGACTGACCTACTAGAGACTAGCCAGCCAAAGACTGTCCTGCGAGAGACTGTCCTACCAGAGACTATCCTGCCAGAGAGTGCCCTGCTAGAGACTGTCCTGCCAGAGACTGTCCTACCAGCGACTGTCCTGCCAGAGACTGTCCTGCAAGAGAATGTCCTACTAGAGACTGTCCAGCCAAAGGCTGTCCTGCGAGAGACTGTCCAGCCAAAAACTGTCCTGCTAGGGACTGTCCAGCCAATGACTGTCCTACAAGAGACTGTCCTGCTAGAGACTGTCCTGCTAGAGGCTGTCCAGCCAGAGTCTGTCCTGCTATAGACTGACATACCAGAGACTGTCCTGCCAGAGACTGTCCTGCTAGAGACTGTCCTGCTAGAGACTGTACTGCTAGAGACTGTCGTACAGAGACTGTCCTGCTAGAGACTGTTCTGCTAGAGACTGTCCTACCAGAGACTGTCCTGCTAGAGACTGTCCTACCAGAGACTGTCCTGCTAGAGACTGTCCTGCTAGAGACTGTCCTACCAGCGACTGTCCTGCCAGAGACTGTCCTGCTAGAGACTGTCCTGCTAGAGACTGTCCTACCAGAGATGGTCCTGCCAGAATCTGTCCTGCCAGAGGCTGTCCTGCTAGAGACTGTCCTGACAGAGACTGTCCTACCAGAGACCATCCTGCTAGAGACTGACCTACCAGAGACTGTCCTACCAGAGACTGTCCTGCTAGAGACTGTCCTACCAGAGACTGTCCTGGTTGACACTGTCCTGCTAGAGACTGTCCTACCAGACACTGTCCTGATGAAGACTGACCTTCCAGAGACTGTCCTACCAGAGACTGTCCTGCAAGAGAATGTCCTACTAGAGACTGTCCAGACAAAGACTGTCCTGCGAGAGACTGTCCAGCCAAAAACTGTCCTGCTAGGGACTGTTCAGCCAAAGACTGTCCTACCAGAGCATGTCCTGATAGAGACTGTCCTGCTAGAGGCTGTCCAGCCAGAGTCTGTCCTGCTAGAGACTGACATACCAGAGACTGTCCTGCCAGAGACTGTCCTGCTAGAGACTGTCCTGCTAGAGACTGTCCTGCATGAGACTGTCCTGCTAGAGACTGTCTTGATAGAGACTGTCCTGCTAGAGACTGTCCGATCAGAGGCTGTCCAGCTAGAAACTGTCCTGCTAGAGACTGACCTGCTAGAGACTGTCCTGCTAGAGACTGTCCTTCCAGAGACTGTCCAGCCAGAGACTGTCCTGCTAGAGACTGTCCAGCCAGAGACTGTTCTGCCAGAGACTGTCCTGCTAGAGACTGTCCTGCTAGAGACCATCTGCTAGAGACTGTCCTGACAGAGACTGTCCTGCTAGAGACTGTCCTACCAGAGACTGACCTGTTAGAGACGGTACTACAAGAGACTCTCCTGCCAGAGACTGTCCTGCCAGAGACTGTCCTGCTAGAGACTGACCTGCCAGAGACTGTCCTACCAGAGACTGTCCTACCAGAGATGGTCGTGCCAGAAACTGTCCTGCCAGAGACTATACTGCCAGCGACTGTCCTGCTAGAGACTGACCTATCAGAGACTGACCTGCTAGAGTCTGTCCCGCTAGAGACTGTCCTGCTAGAGACTGTCCAGCCAAAGACTGATCTACTAGAGACTATCCAGCCAAAGACTGTCCTGCGAGAGACTGTCCTACCAGAGACTATCCTGCCAGAGACTGCCCTGCTAGAGACTGTCCTGCCAGAGACTGTCCTACCAGCGACAGTCCTGCCAGAGACTGTCCTGCAAGAGAATGTCCTACTAGAGACTGTCCAGCCAAAGGCTGTCGTGCGAGAGACTGTCCAGCCAAAAACTGTCCTGCTAGGGACTGTCCAGCCAAAGACTGTCCTACAAGAGACTGTCCTGCTAGAGACTGTCCTGCTAGAGGCTGTCCAGCCAGAGTCTGTCCTGCTAGAGACTGACATACCAGAGACTGTCTTGCCAGAGACTGTCCTGCTAGAGACTGTCCCGCTAGAGAGTGTCCTGCTAGAGACTGTCCTGGTAGAGACTGTCTTACCAGAGACTGTCCTGCTAGAGACTGTTCTGCTAGAGACTGTCCTACCAGAGACTGTCCTGCTAGAGACTGTCCTACCAGAGACTGTCCTGCTAGAGACTGACCTATCAGAGACTGTCCTGCTAGAGTCTGTCCTGCTAGAGACTGTCCTGCTAGAGACTGTCCAGCCAAAGACTGTCCTACTAGAGACTATCCAGACAAAGACTGTCCTGCGAGAGATTGTCCTACCAGAGACTATCCTGCCAGAGACTGCCCTGCTAAAGACTGTCCTGCCAGAGACTGTCCTACCAGCGACTGTCCTGCCAGAGACTGTCCTGCTAGAGACTGTCCTGCTAGAGACTGTCCTGCCAGAGACTGTCCTACCAGCGACTGTCCTGCCAGAGACTGTCCTGCAAGAGAATGTCCTACTAGAGACTGTCCAGCCAAAGGCTGTCCTGCGAGAGACTGTCCAGCCAAAAACTGTCCTGCTAGGGACTGTCCAGCCAAAGACTGTCCTACAAGAGACTGTCCTGCTAGAGACTGTCCTGCTAGAGGCTGTCCAGCCAGAGTCTGTCCTGCTATAGACTGACATACCAGAGACTGTCCTGCCAGAGACTGTCCTGCTAGAGACTGTCCTGCTAGGGACTGTACTGCTAGAGACTGTCGTACAGAGACTGTCCTGCTAGAGACTGTTCTGCTAGAGACTGTCCTACCAGAGACTGTCCTGCTAGAGACTGTCCTATCAGAGACTGTCCTGCTAGAGACTGACCTATCAGAGACTGTCCTGCTAGAGTCTGTCCTGCTAGAGACTGTCCTACCAGCGACTGTCCTGCCAGAGACTGTCCTGCTAGAGACTGTCCTGCTAGAGACTGTCCTACCAGAGATGGTCCTGCCAGAATCTGTCCTGCCAGAGGCTGTCCTGCTAGAGACTGTCCTGACAGAGACTGTCCTACCAGAGACCGTCCTGCTAGAGACTGACCTACCAGAGACTGTCCTACCAGAGACTGTCCTGCTAGAGACTGTCCTACCAGAGACTGTCCTGGTTGACACTGTCCTGCTAGAGACTGTCCTACCAGACACTGTCCTGATGGAGACTGACCTTCCAGAGACTGTCCTACCAGAGACTGTCCTGCAAGAGAATGTCCTACTAGAGACTGTCCAGACAAAGACTGTCCTGCGAGAGACTGTCCAGCCAAAAACTGTCCTGCTAGGGACTGTTCAGCCAAAGACTGTCCTACCAGAGCATGTCCTGATAGAGACTGTCCTGCTAGAGGCTGTCCAGCCAGAGTCTGTCCTGCTAGAGACTGACATACCAGAGACTGACCTGCTAGAGACTGTCCTGCTAGAGACTGTCCTTCCAGAGACTGTCCAGCCAGAGACTGTCCTGCTAGAGACTGTCCAGCCAGAGACTGTTCTGCCAGAGACTGTCCTGCTAGAGACTGTCCTGCTAGAGACCATCTGCTAGAGACTGTCCTAACAGAGACTGTCCTGCTAGAGACTGTCCTACCAGAGACTGTCCTGCCAGAGACTGTCCTACCAGAGACTGACCTGTTAGAGACGGTACTACAAGAGACTCTCCTGCCAGAGACTGTCCTGCCAGAGACTGTCCTACCAGAGACTGTCCTACCAGAGATGGTCGTGCCAGAAACTGTCCTGCCAGAGACTATACTGCCAGAGACTGTCCTGCTAGAGACTGACCTATCAGAGATTGACCTCCTAGAGTCTGTCCCGCTAGAGACTGTCCTGCTAGAGACTGTCCAGCCAAAGACTGATCTACTAGAGACTATCCAGCCAAAGACTGTCCTGCGAGAGACTGTCCTACCAGAGACTATCCTGCCAGAGACTGCCCTGCTGGAGACTGTCCTGCCAGAGACTGTCCTACCAGCGACAGTCCTGCCAGAGACTGTCCTGCAAGAGAATGTCCTACTAGAGACTGTCCAGCCAAAGGCTGTCGTGCGAGAGACTGTCCAGCCAAAAACTGTCCTGCTAGGGACTGTCCAGCCAAAGAATGTCCTACAAGAGACTGTCCTGCTAGAGACTGTCCTGCTAGAGGCTGTCCAGCCAGAGTCTGTCCTGCTAGAGACTGACATACCAGAGACTGTCCTGACAGAGACTGTCCTGCTAGAGACTGTCCTGCTAGAGAGTGTCCTGCTAGAGACTGTCCTGGTAGAGACTGTCTTACCAGAGACTGTCCTGCTAGAGACTGTTCTGCTAGAGACTGTCCTACCAGAGACTGTCCTGCCAGAGACTGTCCTACCAGAGACTGTCCTGCTAGAGACTGACCTATCAGAGACTGTCCTGCTAGAGTCTGTCCTGCTAGAGACTGTCCTGCTAGAGACTGTCCAGCCAAAGACTGTCCTACTAGAGACTATCCAGACAAAGACTGTCCTGCGAGAGATTGTCCTACCAGAGACTATCCTGCCAGAGACTGCGCTGCTAAAGACTGTCCTGCCAGAGACTGTCCTACCAGCGACTGTCCTGCCAGAGACTGTCCTGCTAGAGACTGTCCTGCTAGAGACTGTCCTACCAGAGATGGTCCTGCCAGAACCTGTCCTGCCAGAGGCTGTCCTGCTAGAGACTGTCCTGACAGAGACTGTCCTACCAGAGACCGTCTTGCTAGAGACTGACCTACCAGAGACTGTCCTACCAGAGACTGTCCTGCTAGAGACTGTCCTACCAGAGACTGTCCTGGTTGACACTGTCCTGCTAGAGACTGTCCTACCAGACAATGTCCTGATGGAGACTGACCTTCCAGAGACTGTCCTACCAGAGACTGTCCTGCAAGAGAATGACCTACTAGAGACTGTCCAGACAAAGACTGTCCTGCGAGAGACTGTCCAGCCAAAAACTGTCCTGCTAGGGACTGTTCGGCCAAAGACTGTCCTACCAGAGCATGTCCTGATAGAGACTGTCCTGCTAGAGGCTGTCCAGCCAGAGTCTGTCCTGCTAGAGACTGACATACCAGAGACTGTCCTGCTAGAGACTGTCCGATCAGAGGCTGTCCAGCTAGAAACTGTCCTGCTAGAGACTGACCTGCTAGAGACTGTCCTGCTAGAGAATGTCCTACCAGAGACTGTCCTACCAGAGACTCTCCTGACAGAGACTGTCCTGCTAGAGACTGTCCTGCTATTCACTGTCCTACCAGAGACCGTCCTGCTATAGACTGTCCTGCTAGACACTGTCCTGCTAGAGACTGTCCTGCTAGAAACTGTCCTACCAGAGACTGACCTACTAGAGACTGTCCTTCTAGAGACTGTCCTACTAGAGACTGACCTGCTAGAGACTGTCCTACCAGAGACTGTCCTGCTAGAGACTGACCTACCAGAGACTGTCCTACCAGAGAATGTCCTGCTAGAGACGGTCCTGCCAGAGACTGTCCTTCCAGAGACTGTCCAGCCAGAGACTGTCCTGCAAGAGACTGTCCAGACAGAGACTGTCCTGCCAGAGACTGTCCTGCTAGAGACCGTCCGGCAAGAGACTGTCCTGCTAGAGACTGTCTACCAGAGACTGACCTGCTAGAGACTGTCCTGCTAGAGACTGTCCTACCAGAGACTGTCCTGCTAGAGACTGTCCTACCAGAGAATGTCCTGCCAGAGACTGTCCTGCTAGAGACTGTCCTACCAGGGACTGTCCTGTCAGAGACTGTCCTGCTAGAGACTGTCCTACCAGACACTGTCCTGCCAGAGACTGTCCTGCCAGAGACTGTCCTACCAGAGACCGACCTGTTAGAGACTGTCCTACAAGAGACTGTCTTGCCAGAGACTGTCCTGCTATAGACTGTCCTGCCAGAGACTGTCCTGCCAGAGACTGTCCTACCAGAGACCGACCTGTTAGAGACTGTCCTACAAGAGACTGTCTTGCCAGAGACTGTCCTGCTATAGACTGTCCTACCAGAGACTGCCCTGCAAGAGAATGTCCTACTAGAGACTGTCCAGCCAAAAACTGTCCTGCTAGGGACTGTTCAGCCAAAGACTGTCCTACCAGAGCATGTCCTGTAGAGACTGTCCTGCTAGAGGCTGTCCAGCCAGAGTCTGTCCTGCTAGAGACTGACATACCAGAGACTGTCCTGCCAGAGACTGTCCTGCTAGAGACTGTCCTGCTAGAGACTGTCCTGCTAGAGACTGTCCTGCATGAGACTGTCCTGCTAGAGACTGTCTTGATAGAGACTGTCCTGCTAGAGACTGTCCGATCAGAGGCTGTCCAGCTAGAAACTGTCCTGCTAGAGACTGACCTGCTAGAGACTGTCCTGCTAGAGACTGTCCTTCCAGAGACTGTCCAGCCAGAGACTGTCCTGCTAGAGACTGTCCAGCCAGAGACTGTTCTGCCAGAGACTGTCCTACTAGAGGCTGTCCAGCTAGGGACCGTCCTGCAAGAGACTGTCCAACCAGAGACTGACCTACTAGAGACCATCTGCTAGAGACTGTCCTACCAGAGACTGTCCTGCTAGAGACTGTCCTACCAGAGACTGTCCTGCCAGAGACTGTCCTACCAGAGACTGACCTGTTAGAGACGGTACTACAAGAGACTCTCCTGCCAGAGACTGTCCTGCTAGAGACTGTACTGCTAGAGACTGACCTGCCAGAGACTGTCCTACCAGAGACTGTCCTACCAGAGATGGTCGTGCCAGAAACTGTCCTGCCAGAGACTATACTGCCAGAGACTGTCCTGCTAGAGACTGACCTATCAGAGACTGACCTGCTAGAGTCTGTCCTGCTAGAGACTGTCCTGCTAGAGACTGTCCAGCCAAAGACTGACCTACTAGAGACTATCCAGCCAACAACTGTCCTGCGAGAGACTGTCCTACCAGAGACTATCCTGCCAGAGACTGCCCTGCTAGAGACTGTCCTGCCAGAGACTGTCCTACCAGCGACTGTCCTGCCAGAGACTGTCCTGAAAGAGAATGTCCTACTAGAGACTGTCCAGCCAAAGGCTGTCCTGCGAGAGACTGTCCAGCCAAAAACTGTCCTGCTAGGGATTGTCCTGCTAGAGGCTGTCCAGCCAGAGTCTGTCCTGCTAGAGACTGACATACCAGAGACTGTCCT
The DNA here is from genome assembly GCF_017639515.1 of Carcharodon carcharias. Taxonomy (NCBI): domain Eukaryota; kingdom Metazoa; phylum Chordata; class Chondrichthyes; order Lamniformes; family Lamnidae; genus Carcharodon; species Carcharodon carcharias. Next base: position 2,182,859 of record NC_054486.1, on the reverse strand, counting down.
GCCAGAGACTGTCCTGCTGGAGACTGTCCTGCTAGAGACTGTCCTGCTAGAGACTGTCCTGCTAGAGACTGTCTTACCAGAGACAGTCCTGCTAGAGACTGTCCTGCTAGAGACTGTCCGATCAGAGGCTGTCCAGCTAGATACTGTCCTGCTAGAGACTGTCCTGCTAGAAACTGTCCTACCAGAGACTGACCTGCTAGAGACTGTCCTTCTAGAGACTGTCCTACCAGAGACTGTCCTGCTAGAGACTGTCCTACCAGAGACTGTCCTGGTTGACACTGTCCTGCTAGAGACTGTCCTACCAGACACTGTCCTGATGGAGACTGACCTACCAGAGACTGTCCTACCAGAGACTGTCCTGCAAGAGAATGTCCTACTAGAGACTGTCCAGACAAAGACTGTCCTGCGAGAGACTGTCCAGCCAAAAACTGTCCTGCTAGGGACTGTTCAGCCAAAGACTGTCCTACCAGAGCATGTCCTGATAGAGACTGTCCTGCTAGAGGCTGTCCAGCCAGAGTCTGTCCTGCTAGAGACTGACATACCAGAGACTGTCCTACCAGAGACTGTCCTGCTAGAGACTGTCCTACCAGAGACTGTCCTGCTAGAGACTGACCTATCAGAGACTGTCCTGCTAGAGTCTGTCCTGCTAGAGACTGTCCTGCTAGAGACTGTCCAGCCAAAGACTGTCCTACTAGAGACTATCCAGCCAAAGACTGTCCTGCGAGAGATTGTCCTACCAGAGACTATCCTGCCAGAGACTGCCCTGCTAAAGACTGTCCTGCCAGAGACTGTCCTACCAGCGACTGTCCTGCCAGAGACTGTCCTGCTAGAGACTGACCTGCTAGAGACTGTCCTACCAGAGATGGTCCTGCCAGAATCTGTCCTGCCAGAGGCTGTTCTGCTAGAGACTGTTCTGACAGAGACTGTCCTACCAGAGACCGTCCTGCTAGAGACTGACCTACCAGAGACTGTCCTACCAGAGACTGTCCTGCTAGAGACTGTCCTACCAGAGACTGTCCTGGTTGACACTGTCCTGCTAGAGACTGTCCTACCAGACACTGTCCTGATGGAGACTGACCTACCAGAGACTGTCCTACCAGAGACTGCCCTGCAAGAGAATGTCCTACTAGAGACTGTCCAGACAAAGACTGTCCTGCTAGGGACTGTTCAGCCAAAGACTGTCCTACCAGAGCATGTCCTGATAGAGACTGTCCTGCTAGAGGCTGTCCAGCCAGAGTCTGTCCTGCTAGAGACTGACATACCAGAGACTGTCCTGCCAGAGACTGTCCTGCTAGAGACTGTCCTGCTAGAGACTGTCCTGCTAGAGACTGTCCTGCATGAGACTGTCCTGCTAGAGACTGTCTTGATAGAGACTGTCCTGCTAGAGACTGTCCGATCAGAGGCTGTCCAGCTAGAAACTGTCCTGCTAGAGACTGACCTGCTAGAGACTGTCCTGCTAGAGACTGTCCTTCCAGAGACTGTCCAGCCAGAGACTGTCCTGCTAGAGACTGTCCAGCCAGAGACTGTTCTGCCAGAGAATGTCCTACTAGAGGCTGTCCAGCTAGGGACCGTCCTGCAAGAGACTGTCCAACCAGAGACTGACCTACTAGAGACCATCTGCTAGAGACTGTCCTACCAGAGACTGTCCTGCTAGAGACTGTCCTACCAGAGACTGTCCTGCCAGAGACTGTCCTACCAGAGACTGACCTGTTAGAGACGGTACTACAAGAGACTCTCCTGCCAGAGACTGTCCTGCTAGAGACTGTACTGCTAGAGACTGACCTGCCAGAGACTGTCCTACCAGAGACTGTCCTACCAGAGATGGTCGTGCCAGAAACTGTCCTGCCAGAGACTATACTGCCAGAGACTGTCCTGCTAGAGACTGACCTATCAGAGACTGACCTGCTAGAGTCTGTCCTGCTAGAGACTGTCCTGCTAGAGACTGTCCAGCCAAAGACTGACCTACTAGAGACTATCCAGCCAACAGCTGTCCTGCGAGAGACTGTCCTACCAGAGACTATCCTGCCAGAGACTGCCCTGCTAGAGACTGTCCTGCCAGAGACTGTCCTACCAGCGACTGTCCTGCCAGAGACTGTCCTGAAAGAGAATGTCCTACTAGAGACTGTCCAGCCAAAGGCTGTCCTGCGAGAGACTGTCCAGCCAAAAACTGTCCTGCTAGGGATTGTCCTACTAGAGGCTGTCCAGCCAGAGTCTGTCCTGCTAGAGACTGACATACCAGAGACTGTCCTGCCAGAGACTGTCCTGCTGGAGACTGTCCTGCTAGAGACTGTCCTGCTAGAGACTGTCCTGCTAGAGACTGTCTTACCAGAGACAGTCCTGCTAGAGACTGTCCTGCTAGAGACTGTCCGATCAGAGGCTGTCCAGCTAGATACTGTCCTGCTAGAGACTGTCCTGCTAGAAACTGTCCTACCAGAGACTGACCAGCTAGAGACTGTCCTTCTAGAGACTGTCCTACCAGAGACTGTCCTGCTAGAGACTGTCCTACCAGAGACTGTCCTGGTTGACACTGTCCTGCTAGAGACTGTCCTACCAGACACTGTCCTGATGGAGACTGACCTACCAGAGACTGTCCTACCAGAGACTGTCCTGCAAGAGAATGTCCTACTAGAGACTGTCCAGACAAAGACTGTCCTGCGAGAGACTGTCCAGCCAAAAACTGTCCTGCTAGGGACTGTTCAGCCAAAGACTGTCCTACCAGAGCATGTCCTGATAGAGACTGTCCTGCTAGAGGCTGTCCAGCCAGAGTCTGTCCTGCTAGAGACTGACATACCAGAGACTGTCCTGCCAGAGACTGTCCTGCTAGAGACTGTCCTGCTAGAGACTGTCCTGCTAGAGACTGTCCTGCATGAGACTGTCCTGCTAGAGACTGTCTTGATAGAGACTGTCCTGCTAGAGACTGTCCGATCAGAGGCTGTCCAGCTAGAAACTGTCCTGCTAGAGACTGACCTGCTAGAGACTGTCCTGCTAGAGACTGTCCTTCCAGAGACTGTCCAGCCAGAGACTGTCCTGCTAGAGACTGTCCAGCCAGAGACTGTTCTGCCAGAGACTGTCCTACTAGAGACTGTCCAGCTAGAGACCGTCCTGCAAGAGACTGTCCAACCAGCGACTGACCTACTAGAGACCATCTGCTAGAGACTGTCCTACCAGAGACTGTCCTGCTAGAGACTGTCCTACCAGAGACTGTCCTGCCAGAGACTGTCCTACCAGAGACTGACCTGTTAGAGACGGTACTACAAGAGACTCTCCTGCCAGAGACTGTCCTGCTAGAGACTGTCCTGCTAGAGACTGACCTGCCAGAGACTGTCCTACCAGAGACTGTCCTACCAGAGATGGTCGTGCCAGAAACTGTCCTGCCAGAGACTATACTGCCAGAGACTGTCCTGCTAGAAACTGACCTATCAGAGACTGACCTGCTAGAGTCTGTCCTGCTAGAGACTGTCCTGCTAGACTGTCCAGCCAAAGACTGACCTACTAGAGACTATCCAGCCAACGACTGTCCTGCGAGAGACTGTCCTACCAGAGACTATCCTGCCAGAGACTGCCCTGCTAGAGACTGTCCTGCCAGAGACTGTCCTACCAGCGACTGTCCTGCCAGAGACTGTCCTGAAAGAGAATGTCCTACTAGAGACTGTCCAGCCAAAGGCTGTCCTGCGAGAGACTGTCCAGCCAAAAACTGTCCTGCTAGGGACTGTCCAGCCAAAGACTGTCCTACAAGAGACTGTCCTGCTAGAGACTGTCCTGCTAGAGGCTGTCCAGCCAGAGTCTGTACTGCTAGAGACTGACATACCAGAGACTGTCCTGCCAGAGACTGTCCTGCTGGAGACTGTCCTGCTAGAGACTGTCCTGCTAGAGACTGTCCTGCTAGAGACTGTCTTACCAGAGACAGTCCTGCTAGAGACTGTCCTGCTAGAGACTGTCCGATCAGAGGCTGTCCAGCTAGATACTGACCTGCTAGAGACTGTCCTGCTAGAAACTGTCCTACCAGAGACTGACCTGCTAGAGACTGTCCTTCTAGAGACTGTCCTACCAGAGACTGACCTGCTAGAGAATGTCCTACCAGAGACTGTCCTACCAGAGACTCTCCTGACAGAGACTGTCCTGCTAGAGACTGTCCTGCTATTCACTGTCCTACCAGAGACCGTCCTGCTATAGACTGTCCTGCTAGACACTGTCCTGCTAGAGACTGTCCTGCTAGAAACTGTCCTACCAGAGACTGACCTGCTAGAGACTGTCCTGCTAGAGACTGTCCTACCAGAGACTGACCTGCTAGAGACTGTCCTTCCAGAGACTGTCATGCTAGAGACTGACCGACCAGAGACTGTCCTACCAGAGAATGTCCTGCTAGAGACTGTCCTGCCACAGACTGTCCTTCCAGAGACTGTCCGGCCAGAGACTGTCCTGCAAGAGAATGTCCAGCCAGAGACTGTCCTGCCAGAGACTGTCCTGCTAAAGACTGTGCGGCAAGAGACTGTCCTGCTAGAGACTGTCTACCAGAGACTGACCTGCTAGAGACTGTCCTGCTAGAGACTGTCCTACCAGAGACTGTCCCGCTAGAGACTGTAATACCAGAGACTGAACTGCTAGAGACTGTCCTACCAGAGACTGTCCTGCTAGAGACTGACCTACCAGAGACTGTCCTACCAGAGAATGTCCTGCTAGAGAATGTCCTACTAGAGACTGTCCTGCCAGAGACTGTCCTACCAGAGACTGTCCTACCAGAGATGGTCGTGCCAGAAACTGTCCTGCCACAGACTATCCTGCCAGAGACTGTCCTGCTAGAGACTGACCTATCAGAGACTGTCCTGGTACAGTCTGTACAGCTAGAGACTGTCCTGCTAGAGACTGTCCAACCAAGGACTGTCCTACTAGAGACTATCCAGCCAAAGACTGTCCTGCGAGAGACTGTCCTACCAGGGACTGTCCTGCCAGAGACTGTCCTGCTAGAGACTGTCCTACCAGACACTGTCCTGCCAGAGACTGTCCTGCTAGAGACTGTCCTACCAGAGACTGACCTGCCAGAGACTGTCCTACCAGAGATGGTACTGCCAGAAACTGTCCTGCAGGAGACTATCCTGCTAGAGACTGTCCTGCTAGAGACTGTCCTACCAGAGACTGTCCTGCTAGAGACTGTCCTACCAGAGACTGTCCTGCTTGAGACTGTCCTGCTAGAGACTGTCCTACCTGAGACTGTCCTGCTAGAGACTGACCTACCAGAGACTGTCCTACCAGAGACTGTCCTGAAAGAGAATGTCCTACTAGAGACTGTCCAGCCAAAGGCTGTCCTGCGAGAGACTGTCCAGCCAAAAACTGTCCTGCTAGGGACTGTCCAGCCAAAGACTGTCCTACAAGAGACTGTCCTGCTAGAGACTGTCCGGCTAGACGCTGTCCAGCCAGCGTCTGTCCTACTAGAGACTGTCCTGCCAGAGACTGTCCTACCAGAGACTGTCCTACCAGAGATGGTCGTGCCAGAAACTGTCCTGCCAGAGACTATCCTGCCAGAGACTGTCCTGCTAGAGACTGACCTATCAGAGACTGTCCTGGTACAGTCTGTCCAGCTAGAGACTGTCCTGCTAGAGACTGTCCAACCAAGGACTGTCCTACTAGAGACTATCCAGCCAAAGACTGTCCTGCGAGAGACTGTCCTACCAGGGACTGTCCTACCAGACACTGTCCTGCCAGAGACTGTCCTGCTAGAGACTGTCCTACCAGAGACTGACCTGCCAGAGACTGGCCTACCAGAGATGGTCCTGCCAGAAACAGTCCTGCAGGAGACTATCCTGCCAGAGACTGTCCTGCTAGAGACTGACCTACCAGAGACTGTCCTGCTAGAGTCTGTCCTGCTAGAGACTGTCCTGCTAGAGACTGTCCAGCCAAAGACTGTCCTGCGAGAGACTGTCCTACCAGAGACTATCCTCGAAGAGACTGTCCTGCTAGAGACTGTCCAGCCAGAGACTGTCCTGCCAGAGACTGTCCTGCTAGAGACTGTCCTGCTAGAGACTGTCCTGCTAGAGACTGTCCTACCAGAGACTGAACTGCTAGAGACTGTCCTGCTAGAGACTGTCCTACCAGAGACTGTCCTGCTAGAGACTGTCCTACCAGAGACTGTCCTGCTAGAGACTGTCCTGCTATTCACTGTCCTACCAGAGACTGTCCTACCAGAGAATGTCCTGCCAGAGACTGTCCTGCTAGAGACTGTCCTACCAGGGACTGTCCTGCCAGAGACTGTCCTGCTAGAGACTGACCTGCTAGAGACTGTCCTACCAGAGACTGACCTGGTAGAGACTGCCCTGCTAGAGAATATCCAACCAGAGACTGTCCTGCTAGAGGTTGTCCTGCTATTCACTGTCCTACCAGAGACTGTGCTACCAGAGAATGTCCTGCCAGAGACTGTCCTACCAGACACTGTCCTGCCAGAGACTGTCCTGCTAGAGACTTTCCTACCAGAGACTGACCTGCCAGAGACTGTCCTACCAGAGATGGTCCTGCCAGAAACTGTCCTGCAGGACACTATGCTGCCAGAGACTGTCCTGCTAGAGACTGACCTACCAGAGACTGTCCTGCTAGAGTCTGTCCTGCTAGAGACTGTCCTGCTAGAGACTGTCCAGCCAAAGAATGTCCTGCAAGAGACTGTCCTGCTAGAGACGGACCTACCAGAGAAAATCCTGCGAGAGACTGTCCTGCTAGAGACTGTCCTGCGAGAGACTGTCCTGTTAGAGATTGTCCGATCAGAGGCTGTCCTGCTAGAAACCGTCCTGCTAGAGACTGTCCTGCTAGAGACTTTCCTGCGAGAGACTGTCCTCCCAGAGACTGTCCTACCAGAGACTGTCCTGCTAGACACTGACCAGCCAGAGACTGTCCTACCAGAGACTGTCCTGCTGGAGACTGACCTACCAGAGACTGACCTACCAGAGAGTGTCCTGCTAGGGACTGTCCTACGAGAGACTCTCCTGCTAGAGACTGTCCTACAAGAGAATGTCCTGCATGAGACAGTCCTGCTAGAGACTGTCGTATCAGAGACTGTCCTGCTAGAGACTGACCTACCAGAGACTGTCCTACCAGAGACTGTCCTGCTAGAGAATGTCCTACTAGAGACTGTCATGCCAGAGACTGTCCTTCCAGAGACTGTCCAGCCAGAGACTGTCCTGCTAGAGACTGTCCAGCCAGAGACTGTCCTGCCAGAGACTGTCCTGCTAGAGATGTCCTACCAGAGACTGTCCTGCTATTCACTGTCCTGCTATTCACTGTCTTACCAGAGAATGTCCTGCCAGAGACTGTGCTACCAGGGACTGTCCTGCCACAGACTATCCTGCAAGAGACTGTGCTACCAGACACTTTCCTGCCAGAGACTGTCCTGCTAGAGAGTGTCCTACCAGAGACTGACCTGTTAGAGACGGTACTAGAAGAGACTGTCCTACCAGGGACTGTCCTGCCAGAGACTGTCCTGCTAGAGACTGTCCTACCAGACACTGTCCTGCCAGAGACTGTCCTACTAGAGAATGTCCTACCAGAGACCGACCTGTTAGAGACTGTCCTACAAGAAATTGTCTTGCCAGAGACTGTCCTACCAGAGACTGTCCTACCAGAGACTGTCCTACCAGAGATGGTCGTGTCAGAAACTGACCTGCCAGAGACTATCCTGCCAGAGACTGTCCTGCTAGAGACTGACCTATCAGAGACTGTCCTGCTAGAGTCTGTCCTGCTAGAGACTGTCCTGCTAGAGACTGGGCAGCCAAAGACTGTCCTACTAGAGACTGTCCAGCCAAAGACTGTCCTGCGAGAGACTGTCCTACCAGAGACTATCCTGCCAAGGACTGCCCTGCTAGTGACTGTCTGCCAGAGACTGCCCTAACAGAGACTTTCCTGCCAGAGACTGTGCTGCCAGAGACTGTCCTGCTAGAGACTGTCCTACCTGAGATGGTCCTGCCAGAAACTGTCCTGCCAGAGGCTGTCCTGCTAGAGACTGTCCTGACAGAGACGGTCCTAACAGTGACCGTCCTGCTAGAGACTGACCTATCAGAGACTGGCTTGCTACAGTCTGTCCTGTTAGAGACTGTCCTGCTAGAGACTGCAGCCAAAGACTGTCCTACTAGAGACTGTCCAGCCAAAGACTGTCCTGCGAGAGACTGTCCTACCAGAGACTATCCTGCCAGGGACAGCCCTGCTAGTGACTGTCCTGCCAGCGACTGTCCTACCACAGACTGTCCTGCCAGAGACTGTCCTGCTAGAGACTGTCCTGCCAGAGACTGTCCTACCAGAGATGGTCCTGCCAGAAACTGTCCTGCCAGAGGCTGTCCTGCTAGAGACTGTCCTGATAGAGACTGTCCTACCAGAGACCGTCCTGCTAGAGACTGACCTAACAGAGACTGTCCTGCTAGAGACTGTCCTGCCTGAGACTGTCCTGCTAGAGACTGTCCGGCTAGGGAAAGTCCTGCTAGACACTGTCTACCAGTGATTGACATGCTAGAGACTGTCCTGACAGAGACTGTCCTACCAGAGATTGTCCTGCTAGAGACTGTCCTACCAGAGAATGTCCTGCCAGAGACTGTCCTGCTGGAGACTGTCCTACCAGAGAATTTCCTGCCAGAGAATGTCCTGCTAGAGACTGTCCTACCAGATACTGTCCTACCAGAGATGGTCGTGCCAGAAACTTTCCAGCCAGAGACTATACTGACAGAGACTGTCCTGCTAGAGACTGACCTATCAGAGACTGTCCTGCTAGAGTCGGTCCTGCTAGAGACTGTCCTGCTAGAGACTGTGCATCCAAAGATTGTCCTACTAGAGACTGTCCAAACAAAGACTGTCCTGCGAGAGATTGTCCTACCAGAGACTATCCTGCCAGAGACTGCCCTGCTAGAGACTGTCCTGCCAGAGACTGTCCTACCAGCGACTGTCCTGCCAGAGACTGTCCTGCTAGAGACTGCCCTGCTAGAGACTGTCCTGCCAGAGACTGTCCTACCAGCGACTGTCCTGCCAGAGACTGTCCTGCTAGAGACTGTCCTGCTAGAGACTGTCCTACCAGAGATGGTCCTGCCAGAATCTATCCTGCCAGAGGCTGTCCTGCTAGAGACTGTCCTGACAGAGAGTGTCCTGCCAGAGACCGTCCTGCTAGAGACTGACCTACCAGAGACTGTCCTACCAGAGACTGTCCTGCTAGAGACTGTCCTACCAGTGACTGTCCTGGTTGACACTGTCCTGCTAGAGACTGTCCTACCAGACACTGTCCTGCTAGAGACTGACCTACCAGAGACTGTCCTACCAGAGACTCTACTGCTAGAGAATGTCCTACTAGAGACTGTCCAGACAAAGACTGTCCTGCGAGAGACTGTCCAGCCAAAAACTGTCCTGCTAGGGACTGTTCAGCCAAAGACTGTCCTACCAGAGACTGTCCTGCTAGAGACTGTCCTGCTAGAGGCTGTCCAGCCAGAGTCTGTCCTGCTTGAGACTGACATACCAGAGACTGTCCTGCCAGAGACCTGTCCTGCTAGAGACTGTCCTGCTAGAGACTGTGCTGCTAGAGACTGTCCTGCATGAGACTGTCCTGCAAGAGACTGTCTTGCAAGAGACTGTCCTGCTAGAGACTGTCCGATCAGAGGCTGTCCAGCTAGAAACTGTCCTGCTGGAGACTGACCTGTTAGAGACTGTCTTGCTAGAGACTGTCCTGCTAGAGACTGTCCGATCAGAGGCTGTCCAGCTAGAAACTGTCCTGCTAGAGACTGACCTGCTAGAGACTGTCCTGCTAGAGATTGTCCTTCCAGAGACTGTCCAGCCAGAGACTGTCCTGCTAGACACTGTCCAGCCAGAGACTGTTCTGCCAGAGACTGTCCTGCTAGAGACTGTCCTGCTAGAGACCGTCCTGCAAGAGACTGTCCTACCAGAGACTGACCTGCTAGAGACTGTCCTACCAGAGACTGTCCTACCAGAGACTGTCCTACCAGAGATGGTCGTGCCAGAAACTGTCCTGCCAGAGACTATACTGCCAGAGACTGTCCTGCTAGAGACTGACCTATCAGAGACTGACCTGCTAGAGTCTGTCCTGCTAGAGACTGTCCTGCTAGAGACTGTCCAGCCAAAGACTGTCCTACTAGAGACTATCCAGCCAAAGACTGTCCTGCGAGAGACTGTCCTACCAGAGACTATCCTGCCAGAGACTGCCCTGCTAGAGACTGCCCAGCCAGAGACTGTACGACCAGCGACTGTCCTGCCAGAGACTGTCCTGCTAGAGTCTGTACTGTTAGAGACTGTCCTACCAGAGATGGTCCTGCCAGAATCTGTCCTGCCAGAGGCTGTCCAGCTAGAGACTGTCCTGACAGAGACTGTCCTACCAGAGACCGTCCTGCTAGAGACTGACCTTCCAGAGACTGTCCTACCAGAGACTGTCCTGCTAGAGACTGTCCTACCAGAGACTGTCCTGCTAGAGACTGTCCCACCAGAGACTGTCCTGCTTGAGACTGTCCTGCTAGAGACTGTCCTACCTGAGATTGTCCTGCTAGAGACTGACCTACCAGAGACTGTCCTACCAGAGACGGTCCTGCAAGAGAATGTCCTACTAGAGACTGTCCAGCCAAAGGCTGTACTGCGAGAGACTGTCCAGCCAAAAACTATCCTACTAGGGACTGTCCAGCCAAAGACTGTCCTACAAGAGACTGTCCTGCTAGAGAATGTCCTGCTAGAGGCTGTCCAGCCAGAGTCTGTCCTGCTAGAGACTGACATTCCAGAGACTGTCCTGCCAGAGACTGTCCTGCTAGACACTGTCCAGCCAGAGACTGTCCTGCCAGAGACTGTCCTGCTAGAGACGGTCCTGCAAGAGACTGTCCTGCTAGAGACTGTCCTACCAGAGACTGAACTACTAGAGACGGTCCTGCTAGAGACTGTCCTACCAGAGACTGTCCTGCTAGAGACTGTCCTGCTAAAGGCTGTCCAGCCAGAGTCTGTCCTGCTAGAGACTGACATACCAACGACAGTCCTGCCAGAGACTGTCCTGCTAGAGACTGTCCTGCTAGAGGCTGTCCAGCCAGAGTCTGTCCTGCTAGAGACTGACATACCAATGACAGTCCTGCCAGAGACTGTCCAGCTAGAAACTGTCCTGCTAGAGAAGGTCCTGCTAGAGACTGTCCTGCTAGAGACTGTCCTACCAGAGACTGTCTTACCAGAGACTCTCCTGCCAGAGACTGTCCTGCTAGAGACTGTCCTGCTATTCACTGTCCTACCAGAGACCGTCCTGCTATAGACTGTCCTGCTAGACACTGTCCTGCTAGAGACTGTCCTGCTAGAAACTGTCCTACCAGAGACTGACCTGCTAGAGACTGTCCTCCTAGAGACTGTCCTACCAGAGACTGACCTGCTAGAGACTGTCCTACCAGAGACTGTCCTGCTAGAGACTGACCTACCAGAGACTGTCCTACCAGAGAATGTCCTGCTAGAGACTGTCCTGCCAGAGACTGTCCTTCCAGAGACTGTCCAGCCAGAGACTGTCCTGCAAGAGACTGTCCAGCCAGAGACTGTCCTGCCAGAGACTGTCCTGCTAGAGACTGTCCAGCTAGAGACTGTCCTGCTAGAGACTGTCTACCAGAGACTGACCTGCTAGAGACTGTCCTGCTAGAGACTGTCCTACCAGAGACTGTCCTGCTAGAGACTGTCCTACCAGGGACTGTCCTGCCAGAGACTGTCCTGGTAGAGACTGTCCTACCAGACACTGTCCTGCCAGAGACTGTCCTGCTAGAGACTGTCCTACCAGAGACCGACCTGTTTGAGACTGTCCTACAAGAGATTGTCTTGCCAGAGGCTGTCCTGCTAGAGACTGTACTGCTAGAGCCTGACCTGCCAGAAACTGTGCTACCAGAGACTGTCCTACCAGAGATGAGCGTGCCAGAAACTGACCTGCCAGAGACTATCCTGCCAGAGACTGTCCTGCTAGAGACTGACCTATCAGAGACTGTCCTGCTAGAGTCTGTCCTGCTAGAGACTGTCCTGCTAGAGACTGCAGCCAAAGACTGTCCTACTAGAGACTGTCCAGCCAAAGACTGTCCTGCGAAAGACTGTCCTACCAGAGACTATCCTGCCAGGGACTGCCCTGCTAGTGACTGTCCTGCCAGACACTGTCCTACCACAGACTGTCCTGCCAGAGACTGTCCTGCTAGAGACTGTCCTGCCAGAGACTGTCCTACCAGAGATGGTCCTGCCAGAAACTGTCCTGCCAGAGGCTGTCCTGCCAGAGACTGTCCTGATAGAGACTGTCCTACCAGAGACCGTCCTGCTAGAGACTGACCTAACAGGGACTGTCCTACCATAGACTGTCCAGCTAGAGACTGTCCTACCAGAGACTGTCCAGCTAGAGACTGTCCTACCAGAGACTGTCCTGCTTGAGACTGTCCTGCTAGAGACTGACCTACCAGAGACTGTCCTAGCAGAGAAGGTCCTGCTAGAGACTGTCCTGCTAGAGACTGTCCTGCAAGAGACTGTCCTGCCAGAGACTGTCCTACCAGAGACTGTCCTACCATAGACGCTCCTGCCAGAGAGTGTCCTGCTAGAGACTGTCCTGCTATTCACTGTCCTACCAAAGACCGTCCTGCTATAGACTGTCCTGCTAGACACTGTCCTGCTAGAAACTGTCCTACCAGAAACTGACCTTCTAGAGACTGTCCTGCTAGAAACTGTCCTACCAGAGACTGTCCTACCAGAGACCGTCCTGCTAGAGACTGACCTACCAAAGACTGTCCTACCAGAGACTGTCCTGCTAGAGACTGTCCTACCAGAGACTGTCCTGCTAGAGACTGTCCTACCAGAGACTGTCCTGCTAGAGACTGTCCTACCAGAGACTGTCCTGCTTGAGACTGTCCTGCTAGAGACTGTCCTGCTAGAGACTGTGCTGCTAGAGACTGTCCTGCATGAGACTGTCCTGCAAGAGACTGTCTTGCAAGAGACTGTCCTGCTAGAGACTGTCCGATCAGAGGCTGTCCAGCTAGAAACTGTCCTGCTGGAGACTGACCTGTTAGAGACTGTCTTGCTAGAGACTGTCCTGCTAGAGACTGTCCGATCAGAGGCTGTCCAGCTAGAAACTGTCCTGCTAGAGACTGACCTGCTAGAGACTGTCCTGCTAGAGATTGTCCTTCCAGAGACTGTCCAGCCAGAGACTGTCCTGCTAGACACTGTCCAGCCAGAGACTGTTCTGCCAGAGACTGTCCTGCTAGAGACTGTCCTGCTAGAGACCGTCCTGCAAGAGACTGTCCTACCAGAGACTGACCTGCTAGAGACTGTCCTACCAGAGACTGTCCTACCAGAGACTGTCCTACCAGAGATGGTCGTGCCAGAAACTGTCCTGCCAGAGACTATACTGCCAGAGACTGTCCTGCTAGAGACTGACCTATCAGAGACTGACCTGCTAGAGTCTGTCCTGCTAGAGACTGTCCTGCTAGAGACTGTCCAGCCAAAGACTGTCCTACTAGAGACTATCCAGCCAAAGACTGTCCTGCGAGAGACTGTCCTACCAGAGACTATCCTGCCAGAGACTGCCCTGCTAGAGACTGCCCAGCCAGAGACTGTACGACCAGCGACTGTCCTGCCAGAGACTGTCCTGCTAGAGTCTGTACTGTTAGAGACTGTCCTACCAGAGATGGTCCTGCCAGAATCTGTCCTGCCAGAGGCTGTCCAGCTAGAGACTGTCCTGACAGAGACTGTCCTACCAGAGACCGTCCTGCTAGAGACTGACCTTCCAGAGACTGTCCTACCAGAGACTGTCCTGCTAGAGACTGTCCTACCAGAGACTGTCCTGCTAGAGACTGTCCCACCAGAGACTGTCCTGCTTGAGACTGTCCTGCTAGAGACTGTCCTACCTGAGATTGTCCTGCTAGAGACTGACCTACCAGAGACTGTCCTACCAGAGACGGTCCTGCAAGAGAATGTCCTACTAGAGACTGTCCAGCCAAAGGCTGTACTGCGAGAGACTGTCCAGCCAAAAACTATCCTACTAGGGACTGTCCAGCCAAAGACTGTCCTACAAGAGACTGTCCTGCTAGAGAATGTCCTGCTAGAGGCTGTCCAGCCAGAGTCTGTCCTGCTAGAGACTGACATTCCAGAGACTGTCCTGCCAGAGACTGTCCTGCTAGACACTGTCCAGCCAGAGACTGTCCTGCCAGAGACTGTCCTGCTAGAGACTGTCCTGCAAGAGACTGTCCTGCTAGAGACTGTCCTACCAGAGACTGAACTACTAGAGACGGTCCTGCTAGAGACTGTCCTACCAGAGACTGTCCTGCTAGAGACTGTCCTGCTAAAGGCTGTCCAGCCAGAGTCTGTCCTGCTAGAGACTGACATACCAACGACAGTCCTGCCAGAGACTGTCCTGCTAGAGACTGTCCTGCTAGAGGCTGTCCAGCCAGAGTCTGTCCTGCTAGAGACTGACATACCAATGACAGTCCTGCCAGAGACTGTCCAGCTAGAAACTGTCCTGCTAGAGAAGGTCCTGCTAGAGACTGTCCTGCTAGAGACTGTCCTACCAGAGACTGTCTTACCAGAGACTCTCCTGCCAGAGACTGTCCTGCTAGAGACTGTCCTGCTATTCACTGTCCTACCAGAGACCGTCCTGCTATAGACTGTCCTGCTAGACACTGTCCTGCTAGAGACTGTCCTGCTAGAAACTGTCCTACCAGAGACTGACCTGCTAGAGACTGTCCTCCTAGAGACTGTCCTACCAGAGACTGACCTGCTAGAGACTGTCCTACCAGAGACTGTCCTGCTAGAGACTGACCTACCAGAGACTGTCCTACCAGAGAATGTCCTGCTAGAGACTGTCCTGCCAGAGACTGTCCTTCCAGAGACTGTCCAGCCAGAGACTGTCCTGCAAGAGACTGTCCAGCCAGAGACTGTCCTGCCAGAGACTGTCCTGCTAGAGACTGTCCAGCTAGAGACTGTCCTGCTAGAGACTGTCTACCAGAGACTGACCTGCTAGAGACTGTCCTGCTAGAGACTGTCCTACCAGAGACTGTCCTGCTAGAGACTGTCCTACCAGGGACTGTCCTGCCAGAGACTGTCCTGGTAGAGACTGTCCTACCAGACACTGTCCTGCCAGAGACTGTCCTGCTAGAGACTGTCCTACCAGAGACCGACCTGTTTGAGACTGTCCTACAAGAGATTGTCTTGCCAGAGGCTGTCCTGCTAGAGACTGTACTGCTAGAGCCTGACCTGCCAGAAACTGTGCTACCAGAGACTGTCCTACCAGAGATGAGCGTGCCAGAAACTGACCTGCCAGAGACTATCCTGCCAGAGACTGTCCTGCTAGAGACTGACCTATCAGAGACTGTCCTGCTAGAGTCTGTCCTGCTAGAGACTGTCCTGCTAGAGACTGCAGCCAAAGACTGTCCTACTAGAGACTGTCCAGCCAAAGACTGTCCTGCGAAAGACTGTCCTACCAGAGACTATCCTGCCAGGGACTGCCCTGCTAGTGACTGTCCTGCCAGACACTGTCCTACCACAGACTGTCCTGCCAGAGACTGTCCTGCTAGAGACTGTCCTGCCAGAGACTGTCCTACCAGAGATGGTCCTGCCAGAAACTGTCCTGCCAGAGGCTGTCCTGCCAGAGACTGTCCTGATAGAGACTGTCCTACCAGAGACCGTCCTGCTAGAGACTGACCTAACAGGGACTGTCCTACCATAGACTGTCCAGCTAGAGACTGTCCTACCAGAGACTGTCCAGCTAGAGACTGTCCTACCAGAGACTGTCCTGCTTGAGACTGTCCTGCTAGAGACTGACCTACCAGAGACTGTCCTAGCAGAGAAGGTCCTGCTAGAGACTGTCCTGCTAGAGACTGTCCTGCAAGAGACTGTCCTGCCAGAGACTGTCCTACCAGAGACTGTCCTACCATAGACGCTCCTGCCAGAGAGTGTCCTGCTAGAGACTGTCCTGCTATTCACTGTCCTACCAGAGACCGTCCTGCTATAGACTGTCCTGCTAGACACTGTCCTGCTAGAAACTGTCCTACCAGAAACTGACCTTCTAGAGACTGTCCTGCTAGAAACTGTCCTACCAGAGACTGTCCTACCAGAGACCGTCCTGCTAGAGACTGACCTACCAAAGACTGTCCTACCAGAGACTGTCCTGCTAGAGACTGTCCTACCAGAGACTGTCCTGCTAGAGACTGTCCTACCAGAGACTGTCCTGCTAGAGACTGTCCTACCAGAGACTGTCCTGCTTGAGACTGTCCTGCTAGAGACTGACCTACCAGAGACTGTCCTACCAGAGACGGTCCTGCAAGAGAATGTCCTACTAGAGACTGTCCAGCCAAAGGCTGTCCTGCGAGAGACTGTCCAGCCAAAAACTATCCTGCTAGGGACTGTCCAGCCAAAGACTGTCCTACAAGAGACTGTCCTGCTAGAGACTGACCTGCTAGAGACTGTCTTGCTAGAGACTGTCCTGCTAGAGACTGTCCGATCAGAGGCTGTCCAGCTAGAAACTGTCCTGCTAGAGACTGACCTGCTAGAGACTGTCCTGCTAGAGACTGTCCTTCCAGAGACTGTCCAGCCAGAGACTGTCCTGCTAGAGACTGTCCAGCCAGAGACTGTTCTGCCAGAGACTGTCCTGCTAGAGACTGTCCTGTTAGAGACCGTCCTGCAAGAGACTGTCCTACCAGAGACTGTCCTACCAGAGACTGTCCTACCAGAGATGGTCGTGCCAGAAACTGTCCTGCCAGAGACTATACTGCCAGAGACTGTCCTGCTAGAGACTGACCTATCAGAGACTGACCTGCTAGAGTCTGTCCTGCTAGAGACTGTCCTGCTAGAGACTGTCCTGACAGAGAGTGTCCTGCCAGAGACCGTCCTGCTAGAGACTGACCTACCAGAGACTGTCCTACCAGAGACTGTCCTGCTAGAGACTGTCCTACCAGAGACTTTCCTGGTTGACACTGTCCTGCTAGAGACTGTCCTACCAGACACTGTCCTGCTAGAGACTGACCTACCAGAGACTGTCCTACCAGAGACTCTACTGCTAGAGAATGTCCTACTAGAGACTGTCCAGACAAAGACTGTCCTGCGAGAGACTGTCCAGCCAAAAACTGTCCTGCTAGGGACTGTTCAGCCAGAGACTGTCCTACCAGAGACTGTCCTGCAAGAGACTGTCCTGCTAGAGGCTGTCCAGCCAGAGTCTGTCCTGCTTGAGACTGACATACCAGAGACTGTCCTGCCAGAGACCTGTCCTGCTAGAGACTGTCCTGCTAGAGACGGTGCTGCTAGAGACTGTCCTGCATGAGACTGTCCTGCAAGAGACTGTCTTGCAAGAGACTGTCCTGCTAGAGACTGTCCGATCAGAGGCTGTCCAGCTAGAAACTGTCCTGCTAGAGACTGACCTGTTAGAGACTGTCTTGCTAGAGACTGTCCTGCTAGAGCCTGTCCGATCAGAGGCTGTCCAGCTAGAAACTGTCCTGCTAGAGACTGACCTGCTGGAGACTGTCCTGCTAGAGACTGTCCTTCCAGAGACTGTCAAGCCAGAGACTGTCCTGCTAGAGACTGTCCAGCCAGAGACTGTTCTGCCAGAGACTGTCCTGCTAGAGACTGTCCTGCTAGAGACCGTCCTGCAAGAGACTGTCCTACCAGAGACTGACCTGCTAGAGACTGTCCTACCAGAGACTGTCCTACCAGAGACTGTCCTACCAGAGATGGTCGTGCCAGAAACTGTCCTGACAGAGACTATACTGCCAGAGACTGTCCTGCTAGAGACTGACCTATCAGAGACTGACCTGCTAGAGTCTGTCCTGCTAGAGACTGTCCTGCTAGAGACTGTCCAGCCAAAGACTGTCCTACTAGAGACTATCCAGCCAAAGACTGTCCTGCGAGAGACTGTCCTACCAGAGACTATCCTGCCAGAGACTGCCCTGCTAGAGACTGCCCTGCCAGAGACTCTCCGACCAGCGACTGTCCTGCCAGAGACTGTCCTGCTAGAGTCTGTACTGCTAGAGACTGTCCTACCAGAGATGGTCCTGCCAGAATCTGTCCTGCCAGAGGCTGTCCTGCTAGAGACTGTCCTGACAGAGACTGTCCTACCAGAGACCGTCCTGCTAGAGACTGACCTACCAGAGACTGTCCTACCAGAGACTGTCCTGCTAGAGACTGGCCTACCAGAGACTGTCCTGCTAGAGACTGTCCTACCAGAGACTGTCCTGCTTGAGACTGTCCTGCTAGAGACTGTCCTACCTGAGATTGTCCTGCTAGAGACTGACCTACCAGAGATTGTCCTACCAGAGACGGTCCTGCAAGAGAATGTCCTACTAGAGACTGTCCAGCCAAAGGCTGTCCTGCGAGAGACTGTCCAGCCAAAAACTATCCTACTAGGGACTGTCCAGCCAAAGATTGTCCTACAAGAGACTGTCCTGCTAGAGAATGTCCTGCTAGAGGCTGTCCAGCCAGAGTCTGTCCTGCTAGAGACTGACATTCCAGAGACTGTCCTGCCAGAGACTGTCCTGCTAGAGACTGTCCAGCCAGAGACTGTCCTGCCAGAGACTGTCCTGCCAGAGACTGTCCTGCTAGAGACTGTCCTGCAAGAGACTGTCCTGCTAGAGACTGTCCTACCAGAGACTGAACTACTAGAGACGGTCCTGCTAGAGACTGTCCTACCAGAGACTGTCCTGCTAGAGACTGTCCTACTAAAGGCTGGCCAGCCAGAGTCTGTCCTGCTAGAGACTGACATACCAACGACAGTCCTGCCAGAGACTGTCCTGCTAGAGACTGTCCTGCTAGAGACTGTCCTGCTAGAGGCTGTCCAACCAGAGTCTGTCCTGCTAGAGACTGACATAACAACGACAGTCCTGCCAGAGACTGTCCAGCTAGAAACTGTCCTGCTAGAGAAGGTCCTGCTAGAGACTGTCCTGCTAGAGACTGTCCTACCAGAGACTGTCCTACCAGAGACTCTCCTGCCAGAGACTGTCCTGCTAGAGACTGTCCTGCTATTCACTGTCCTACCAGAGACCGTCCTGCTATAGACTGTCCTGCTAGACACTGTCCTGCTAGAGACTGTCCTGCTAGAAACTGTCCTACCAGAGACTGACCTGCTAGAGACTGTCCTGCTAGAGACTGTCCTACCAGAGACTGACCTGCTAGAGACTGTCCTACCAGAGACTGTCCTGCTAGAGACTGAACTACCAGAGACTGTCCTACCAGAGAATGTCCTGCTAGAGACTGTCCTGCCAGGGACTGTCCTTCCAGAGACTGTCCAGCCAGAGACTGTCCTGCAAGAGACTGTCCAGCCAGAGACTGTCCTGCCAGAGACTGTCCTGCTAGAGACTGTCCAGCTAGAGACTGTCCTGCTAGAGACTGTCTACCAGAGACTGACCTGCTAGAGACTGTCCTGCTAGAGACTGTCCTACCAGAGACTGTCCTGCTAGAGACTGTCCTACCAGGGACTGTGCTGCCAGAGACTGTCCTGCCAGAGACTGTCCTACCAGACACTGTCCTGCCAGAGACTGTCCTGCTAGAGACTGTCCTACCAGAGACCGACCTGTTTGAGACTGTCCTACAAGAGATTGTCTTGCCAGAGGCTGTCCTGCTAGAGACTGTCCTGCTAGAGACTGACCTGCCAGAAACTGTGCTACCAGAGACTGTCCTACCAGAGATGGTCATGCCAGAAACTGACCTGCCAGAGACTATCCTGCCAGAGACTGTCCTGCTAGAGACTGACCTATCAGAGACTGTCCTGCTAGAGACTGTCCTACCAGGGACTGTCCTGCCAGAGACTGTCCTGCCAGAGACTGTCCTACCAGACACTGTCCTGCCAGAGACTGTCCTGCTAGAGACTGTCCTACCAGAGACCGACCTGTTTGAGACTGTCCTACAAGAGATTGTCTTGCCAGAGGCTGTCCTGCTAGAGACTGTCCTGCTAGAGACTGACCTGCCAGAAACTGTGCTACCAGAGACTGTCCTACCAGAGATGGTCATGCCAGAAACTGACCTGCCAGAGACTATCCTGCCAGAGACTGTCCTGCTAGAGACTGACCTATCAGAGACTGTCCTGCTAGAGTCTGTCCTGCTAGAGACTGTCCTGCTAGAGACTGCAGCCAAAGACTGTCCTACTAGAGACTGTCCAGCCAAAGACTGTCCTGCGAGAGACTGTCCTACCAGAGACTATCCTGCCAGGGACTGCCCTGCTAGTGACTGTCCTGCCAGACACTGTCCTACCACAGACTGTCCTGCCAGAGACTGTCCTGCTAGAGACTGTCCTGCCAGAGACTGTCCTACCAGAGATGGTCCTGCCAGAAACTGTCCTGCCAGAGGCTGTCCTGCCAGAGACTGTCCTGATAGAGACTGTCCTACCAGAGACCGTCCTGCTAGAGACTGACCTAACAGGGACTGTCCTACCATAGACTGTCCTGCTAGAGACTGTCCTACCAGAGACTGTCAAGCGAGAGACTGTCCTACCAGAGACGGACCTGCTAGAGACTGTCCTACCAGAGACTGTCCTGCTTGAGACTGTCATGCTAGAGACTGACCTACCAGAGACTGTCCTAGCAGAGACTGTCCTGCTAGAGAATGTCCTACTAGAGACAGTCCAGCCAAAGACTGTCGGGCGAGAGACTGCCCAGCAAAAAACTGTCCTGCCAGGGACTGTCCAGCCAAAGACTGTCCTACCAGAGACTGTCCTGCTAGAGACTGTCCTGCTAGAGACTGTCCAGCCAAGGTTTGTCCTGCTAGAGACTGACCTACCAGAGACTGTCCTACCAGAGAAGGTCCTGCTAGAGACTGTCCTGCTAGGGACTGTCCTGCAAGAGACTGTCCTGACAGAGACTGTCCTACCAGAGACTGTCCTACCAGAGACGCTCCTGCCAGAGAGTGTCCTGCTAGAGACTGTCCTGCTATTCACTGTCCTACCAGAGACCGTCCTGCTATAGACTGTCCTGCTAGACACTGTCCTGCTAGAAACTGTCCTACCAGAAACTGACCTTCTAGAGACTGTCCTGCTAGAAACTGTCCTACCAGAGACTGTCCTACCAGAGACCGTCCTGCTAGAGACTGACCTACCAGAGACTGTCCTACCAGAGACTGTCCTGCTAGAGACTGTCCTACCAGAGACTGTCCTGCTAGAGACTGTCCTACCAGAGACTGTCCTGCTTGAGACTGTCCTGCTAGAGACTGTCCTACCTGAGACTGTCCTGCTAGAGACTGACCTACCAGAGACTGTCCTACCAGAGACGGTCCTGCAAGAGAATGTCCTACTAGAGACTGTCAAGCCAAAGGCTGTCCTGCGAGAGACTGTCCAGCCAAAACCTATCCTGCTAGGGACTGTCCAGCCAAAGACTGTCCTACAAGAGACTGTCCTGCTAGAGACTGACCTGCTAGAGACTGTCTTGCTAGAGACTGTCCTGCTAGAGACTGTCCGATCAGAGGCTGTCCAGCTAGAAACTGTCCTGCTAGAGACTGACCTGCTAGAGACTGTTTTGCTAGAGACTGTCCTTCCAGAGACTGTCCAGCCAGAGACTGTCCTGCTAGAGACTGTCCAGCCAGAGACTGTTCTGCCAGAGACTGTCCTGCTAGAGACTGTCCTGTTAGAGACCGTCCTGCTAGAGACTGACCTACCAGAGACTGTCCTACCAGAGACTGACCTGCTAGAGACTGTCCTGCTAGAGACTGTCCTACCAGAGACTGACCTGCTAGAGACTGTCCTACCAGAGACTGTCCTGCTAGAGACTGAACTACCAGAGACTGTCCTACCAGAGAATGTCCTGCTAGAGACTGTCCTGCCAGAGACTGTCCTTCCAGAGACTGTCCAGCCAGAGACTGTCCTGCAAGAGACTGTCCAGCCAGAGACTGTCCTGCCAGAGACTGTCCTGCTAGAGACTGTCCAGCTAGAGACTGTCCTGCTAGAGACTGTCTACCAGAGACTGACCTGCTAGAGACTGTCCTGCTAGAGACTGTCCTGCCAGAGACTGTCCTGCTAGAGACTGTCCTACCAGACACTGTCCTGCCAGAGACTGTCCTGCTAGAGACTGTCCTACCAGAGACCGACCTGTTTGAGACTGTCCTACAAGAGATTGTCTTGCCAGAGGCTGTCCTGCTAGAGACTGTCCTGCTAGAGACTGACCTGCCAGAAACTGTGCTACCAGAGACTGTCCTACCAGAGATGGTCATGCCAGAAACTGACCTGCCAGAGACTATCCTGCCAGAGACTGTCCTGCTAGAGACTGACCTATCAGAGACTGTCCTGCTAGAGTCTGTCCTGCTAGAGACTGTCCTGCTAGAGACTGCAGCCAAAGACTGTCCTACTAGAGACTGTCCAGCCAAAGACTGTCCTGCGAGAGACTGTCCTACCAGAGACTATCCTGCCAGGGACTGCCCTGCTAGTGACTGTCCTGCCAGACACTGTCCTACCACAGACTGTCCTGCCAGAGACTGTCCTGCTAGAGACTGTCCTGCCAGAGACTGTCCTACCAGAGATGGTCCTGCCAGAAACTGTCCTGCCAGAGGCTGTCCTGCCAGAGACTGTCCTGATAGAGACTGTCCTACCAGAGACCGTCCTGCTAGAGACTGACCTAACAGGGACTGTCCTACCATAGACTGTCCTGCTAGAGACTGTCCTACCAGAGACTGTCAAGCTAGAGACTGTCCTACCAGAGACGGACCTGCTAGAGACTGTCCTACCAGAGACTGTCCTGCTTGAGACTGTCATGCTAGAGACTGACCTACCAGAGACTGTCCTAGCAGAGACTGTCCTGCTAGAGAATGTCCTACTAGAGACAGTCCAGCCAAAGACTGTCGGGCGAGAGACTGCCCAGCAAAAAACTGTCCTGCTAGGGACTGTCCTGCTAGAGACTGTCCAGCCAAGGTTTGTCCTGCTAGAGACTGACCTACCAGAGACTGTCCTACCAGAGAAGGTCCTGCTAGAGACTGTCCTGCTAGGGACTGTCCTGCAAGAGACTGTCCTGACAGAGACTGTCCTACCAGAGACTGTCCTACCAGAGACGCTCCTGCCAGAGAGTGTCCTGCTAGAGACTGTCCTGCTATTCACTGTCCTACCAGAGACCGTCCTGCTATAGACTGTCCTGCTAGACACTGTCCTGCTAGAAACTGTCCTACCAGAAACTGACCTTCTAGAGACTGTCCTGCTAGAAACTGTCCTACCAGAGACTGTCCTACCAGAGACCGTCCTGCTAGAGACTGACCTACCAGAGACTGTCCTACCAGAGACTGTCCTGCTAGAGACTGTCCTACCAGAGACTGTCCTGCTAGAGACTGTCCTACCAGAGACTGTCCTGCTTGAGACTGTCCTGCTAGAGACTGTCCTACCTGAGACTGTCCTGCTAGAGACTGACCTACCAGAGACTGTCCTACCAGAGACGGCCCTGCAAGAGAATGTCCTACTAGAGACTGTCAAGCCAAAGGCTGTCCTGCGAGAGACTGTCCAGCCAAAACCTATCCTGCTAGGGACTGTCCAGCCAAAGACTGTCCTACAAGAGACTGTCCTGCTAGAGACTGACCTGCTAGAGACTGTCTTGCTAGAGACTGTCCTGCTAGAGACTGTCCGATCAGAGGCTGTCCAGCTAGAAACTGTCCTGCTAGAGACTGACCTGCTAGAGACTGTTTTGCTAGAGACTGTCCTTCCAGAGACTGTCCAGCCAGAGACTGTCCTGCTAGAGACTGTCCAGCCAGAGACTGTTCTGCCAGAGACTGTCCTGCTAGAGACTGTCCTGTTAGAGACCGTCCTGCTAGAGACTGACCTACCAGAGACTGTCCTACCAGAGACTGTCCTGCTAGAGACTGTCCTACCAGAGACTGTCCTGCTAGAGACTGTCCTACCAGAGACTGTCCTGCTTGAGACTGTCCTGCTAGAGACTGTCCTACCTGAGATTGTCCTGCTAGAGACTGACCTACCAGAGACTGTCCTACCAGAGACGGTCCTGCAAGAGAATGTCCTACTAGAGACTGTCCAGCCAAAGGCTGTCCTGCGAGAGACTGTCCAGCCAAAAACTATCCTGCTAGGGACTGTCCAGCCAAAGACTGTCCTACAAGAGACTGTCCTGCTAGAGACTGACCTGCTAGAGACTGTCTTGCTAGAGACTGTCCTGCTAGAGACTGTCCGATCAGAGGCTGTCCAGCTAGAAACTGTCCTGCTAGAGACTGACCTGCTAGAGACTGTCCTGCTAGAGACTGTCCTTCCAGAGACTTTCCAGCCAGAGACTGTCCTGCTAGAGACTGTCCAGCCAGAGACTGTTCTGCCAGAGACTGTCCTGCTAGAGACTGTCCTGTTAGAGACCGTCCTGCAAGAGACTGTCCTACCAGAGACTGACCTGCTAGAGACCATCCTGCTAGAGACTGTCCTACCAGAGACTCTCCTGCTAGAGACTGTCCTACCAGAGACTGTCCTACCAGAGACTGTCCTACCAGAGATGGTCGTGCCAGAAACTGTCCTGCCAGAGACTATACTGCCAGAGACTGTCCTGCTAGAGACTGACCTATCAGAGACTGACCTGCTAGAGTCTGTCCTGCTAGAGACTGTCCTACTAGAGACTATCCAGCCAAAGACTGTCCTGCGAGAGACTGTCCTACCAGAGACTATCCTGCCAGAGACTGCCCTGCTAGAGACTGCCCTGCCAGAGACTGTCCGACCAGCGACTGTACTGCCAGAGACTGTCCTGCTAGAGACTTTACTGCTAGAGACTGTCCTACCAGAGATGGTCCTGCCAGAATCTGTCCTGCCAAAGGCTGTCCTGCTAGAGACTGTCCGGACAGAGACAGTCCTACCAGAGACCGTCCTGCTAGAGACTGACCTACCAGAGACTGTCCTACCAGAGACTGTCCTGCTATAGACTGTCCTACCAGAGACTGTCCTGCTAGAGACTGTCCTACCAGAGACTGTCCTGCTTGAGACTGTCCTGCTAGAGACTGTCCTACCTGAGATTGTCCTGCTAGAGACTGACCTACCAGAGACTGTCCTACCAGAGACGGTCCTGCAAGAGAATGTCCTACTAGAGACTGTCCAGCCAAAGGCTGTCCTGCGAGAGACTGTCCAGCCAAAAACTATCCTACTAGGGACTGTCCAGCCAAAGACTGCCCTACAAGAGACTGTCCTGCTAGAGAATGTCCTGCTAGAGGCTGTCCAGCCAGAGTCTGTCCTGCTAGAGACTGACATTCCAGAGACTGTCCTGCCAGAGACTGTCCTGCTAGACACTGTCCAGCCAGAGACTGTCCTGCCAGAGACTGTCCTGCTAGAGACTGTCCTGCAAGAGACTGTCCTGCTAGAGACTGTCCTACCAGAGACTGAACTACTAGAGACGGTCCTGCTAGAGACTGTCCTACCAGAGACTGTCCTGCTAGAGACTGTCCTGCTAAAGGCTGTCCAGCCAGAGTCTGTCCTGCTAGAGACTGACATTCCAGAGACTGTCCTGCCAGAGACTGTCCTGCTAGAGACTGTCCAGCCAGAGACTGTCCTGCCAGAGACTGTCCTGCTAGAGACTGTCCTGCAAGAGACTGTCCTGCTAGAGACTGTCCTACCAGAGACTGAACTACTAGAGACTGTCCTGCTAGAGACTGTCCTACCAGAGACTGTCCTGCTAGAGACTGTCCTGCTAAAGGCTGTCCAGCCAGAGTCTGTCCTGCTAGAGACTGACATACCAACGACAGTCCTGCCAGAGACTGTCCAGCTAGAAACTGTCCTGCTAGAGAAGGTCCTGCTAGAGACTGTCCTGCTAGAGACTGTCCTACCAGAGACTGTCCTACAAGAGACTCTCCTGCCAGAGACTGTCCTGCTAGAGACTGTCCTGCTATTCACTGTCCTACCAGAGACCGTCCTGCTATAGACTGTCCTGCTAGACACTGTCCTGCTAGAGACTGTCCTGCTAGAAACTGTCCTACCAGAGACTGACCTGCTAGAGACTGTCCTGCTAGAGACTGTCCTACCAGAGACTGACCTGCTAGAGACTGTCCTACCAGAGACTGTCCTGCTATAGACTGACCTACCAGAGACTGTCCTACCAGAGAATGTCCTGCTAGAGACTGTCCTGCCAGAGACTGTCCTTCCAGAGACTGTCCAGCCAAAGACTGTCCTGCAAGAGACTGTCCAGCCAGAGACTGTCCTTCCAGAGACTGTCCTGCTAGAGACTGTCCAGCTAGAGACTGTCCTGCTAGAGACTGTCTACCAGAGACTGACCTGCTAGAGACTGTCCTGCTAGAGACTGTCCTACCAGAGAATGTCCTGCCAGAGACTGTCCTGCTAGAGACTGTCCTACCAGGGATTGTCCTGCCAGAGACTGTCCTGCTAGAGACTGTCCTACCAGGCACTGTCCTGCCAGAGACTGTCCTGCTAGAGACTGTCCTACCAGAGACGGACCTGTTTGAGACTGTCCTACAAGAGATTGTCTTGCCAGAGGCTGTCCTGCTAGAGACTGTCCTGCTAGAGACTGACCTGGCAGAGACTGTGCTACCAGAGACTGTCCTACCAGAGATGGTCGTGCCAGAAACTGACCTGCCAGAGACTATCCTGCCAGAGACTGTCCTGCTAGAGACTGACCTATCAGAGACTGTCCTGCTAGAGTCTTTCCTGCTAGAGACTGTCCTGCTAGAGACTGCAGCCAAAGACTGTCCTACTAGAGACAGTCCAGCCAAAGACTGTCCTGCGAGAGACTGTCCAGCAAAAAACTGTCCTGCTAGGAACTGTCCAGCCAAAGACTGTCCTACCAGAGACTGTCCTACCAGAGACTGACCTGCTAGAGACCATCCTGCTAGAGACTGTCCTACCAGAGACTCTCCTGCTAGAGACTGTCCTACCAGAGACTGTCCTACCAGAGACTGTCCTACCAGAGATGGTCGTGCCAGAAACTGTCCTGCCAGAGACTATACTGCCAGAGACTGTCCTGCTAGAGACTGACCTATCAGAGACTGACCTGCTAGAGTCTGTCCTGCTAGAGACTGTCCTACTAGAGACTATCCAGCCAAAGACTGTCCTGCGAGAGACTGTCCTACCAGAGACTATCCTGCCAGAGACTGCCCTGCTAGAGACTGCCCTGCCAGAGACTGTCCGACCAGCGACTGTCCTGCCAGAGACTGTCCTGCTAGAGACTTTACTGCTAGAGACTGTCCTACCAGAGATGGTCCTGCCAGAATCTGTCCTGCCAGAGGCTGTCCTGCTAGAGACTGTCCGGACAGAGACAGTCCTACCAGAGACCGTCCTGCTAGAGACTGACCTACCAGAGACTGTCCTACCAGAGACTGGCCTGCTATAGACTGTCCTACCAGAGACTGTCCTGCTAGAGACTGTCCTACCAGAGACTGTCCTGCTTGAGACTGTCCTGCTAGAGACTGTCCTACCTGAGATTGTCCTGCTAGAGACTGACCTACCAGAGATTGTCCTACCAGAGACGGTCCTGCAAGAGAATGTCCTACTAGAGACTGTCCAGCCAAAGGCTGTCCTGCGAGAGACTGTCCAGCCAAAAACTATCCTACTAGGGACTGTCCAGCCAAAGACTGTCCTACAAGAGACTGTCCTGCTAGAGAATGTCCTGCTAGAGGCTGTCCAGCCAGAGTCTGTCCTGCTAGAGACTGACATTCCAGAGACTGTCCTGCCAGAGACTGTCCTGCTAGAGACTGTCCAGCCAGAGACTGTCCTGCCAGAGACTGTCCTGCTAGAGACTGTCCTGCAAGAGACTGTCCTGCTAGAGACTGTCCTACCAGAGACTGAACTACTAGAGACGGTCCTGCTAGAGACTGTCCTACCAGAGACTGTCCTGCTAGAGACTGTCCTGCTAAAGGCTGTCCAGCCAGAGTCTGTCCTGCTAGAGACTGACATTCCAGAGACTGTCCTGCCAGAGACTGTCCTGCTAGAGACTGTCCAGCCAGAGACTGTCCTGCCAGAGACTGTCCTGCTAGAGACTGTCCTGCAAGAGACTGTCCTGCTAGAGACTGTCCTACCAGAGACTGAACTACTAGAGACGGTCCTGCTAGAGACTGTCCTACCAGAGACTGTCCTGCTAGAGACTGTCCTGCTAGAGGCTGTCCAGCCAGAGTCTGTCCTGCTAGAGACTGACATACCAACGACAGTCCTGCCAGAGACTGTCCAGCTAGAAACTGTCCTGCTAGAGAAGGTCCTGCTAGAGACTGTCCTGCTAGAGACTGTCCTACCAGAGACTGTCCTACAAGAGACTCTCCTGCCAGAGACTGTCCTGCTAGAGACTGTCCTGCTATTCACTGTCCTACCAGAGACCGTCCTGCTATAGGCTGTCCTGCTAGACACTGTCCTGCTAGAGACTGTCCTGCTAGAAACTGTCCTACCAGAGACTGACCTGCTAGAGACTGTCCTGCTAGAGACTGTCCTACCAGAGACTGACCTGCTAGAGACTGTCCTACCAGAGACTGTCCTGCTATAGACTGACCTACCAGAGACTGTCCTACCAGAGAATGTCCTGCTAGAGACTGTCCTGCCAGAGACTGTCCTTCCAGAGACTGTCCAGCCAGAGACTGTCCTGCAAGAGACTGTCCAGCCAGAGACTGTCCTTCCAGAGACTGTCCTGCTAGAGACTGTCCAGCTAGAGACTGTCCTGCTAGAGACTGTCTACCAGAGACTGACCTGCTAGAGACTGTCCTGCTAGAGACTGTCCTACCAGAGAATGTCCTGCCAGAGACTGTCCTGCTAGAGACTGTCCTACCAGGGATTGTCCTGCCAGAGACTGTCCTGCTAGAGACTGTCCTACCAGACACTGTCCTGCCAGAGACTGTCCTGCTAGAGACTGTCCTACCAGAGACGGACCTGTTTGAGACTGTCCTACAAGAGATTGTCTTGCCAGAGGCTGTCCTGCTAGAGACTGTCCTGCTAGAGACTGACCTGGCAGAGACTGTGCTACCAGAGACTGTCCTACCAGAGATGGTCGTGCCAGAAACTGACCTGCCAGAGACTATCCTGCCAGAGACTGTCCTGCTAGAGACTGACCTATCAGAGACTGTCCTGCTAGAGTCTATCCTGCTAGAGACTGTCCTGCTAGAGACTGCAGCCAAAGACTGTCCTACTAGAGACAGTCCAGCCAAAGACTGTCCTGCGAGAGACTGTCCAGCAAAAAACTGTCCTGCTAGGAACTGTCCAGCCAAAGACTGTCCTACCAGAGACTGTCCTGCTAGAGACTGTCCTGCTAGAGACTGTCCAGCCAAAGTTTGTCCAGCTAGAGACTGACCTACCAGAGACTGTCCTACCAGAGAAGGTCCTGCTAGAGACTGTCCTGCTAGAGACTGTCCTGCAAGAGACTGTCCTACCAGAGACTGTCCTGCTAGAGAATGTCCTACTAGAGACAGTCCAGCCAAAGACTGTCCTGCGAGAGACTGTCCAGCAAAAAACTGTCCTGCTAGGGACTGTCCGCCAAAGACTGTCCTACCAGAGACTGTCCTGTTAGAGACTGTCCTGCTAGAGACTGTCCAGCCAAAGGTTGTCCTGCTAGAGACTGACCTACCAGAGACTGTCCTACCAGAGAAGGTCCTGCTAGAGTCTGTCCTGCTAGAGAATGTCCTGCAAGAGACTGTCCTGCCAGAGACTGTCCAACCAGAGACAGTCCTACCAGAGACGCTCCTGCCAGAGTGTGTCCTGCTAGAGACTGTCCTGCTATTCACTGTCCTACCAGAGACCGTACTGCTATAGACTGTCCTGCTAGACACTGTCCTGCTAGAAACTGTCCTACCAGAAACTGACCTTCTAGAGACTGTCCTGCTAGAAACTGTCCTACCAGAGACTGTCCTACCAGAGACCGTCCTGCTAGAGACTGACCTACTAGAGACTGTCCTACCAGAGACTGTCTTGCTAGAGACTGTCCTATCAGAGACTGTCCTGCTAGAGACTGTCCTACCAGAGACTGTCCTGCTTGAGACTGTCCTGCTAGAGACTGTCCTAAATGAGATTGTCCTGCTAGAGACTGACCTACCAGAGACTGTCCTACCAGAGACGGTCCTGCAAGAGAATGTCCTACTAGAGACTGTCCAGCCAAAGGCTGTCCTGCGAGAGACTGTCCAGCCAAAAACTATCCTGCTAGGGACTGTCCGGCCAAAGACTGTCCTACAAGAGACTGTCCTGCTAGAGACTGACCTGCTAGAGACTGTCTTGCTAGAGACTGTCCTGCTAGAGACTGTCCGATCAGAGGCTGTCCAGCTAGAAACTGTCCTGCTAGAGACTGACCTGCTAGAGACTGTCCTGCTAGAGACTGTCCTTCCAGAGACTGTCCAGCCAGAGACTGTCCTGCTAGAGACTGTCCAGCCAGAGACTGTTCTGCCAGAGACTGTCCTGCTAGAGACTGTACTGCTAGAGACCGTCCTGCAAGAGACTGTCCTACCAGAGACTGACCTGCTAGAGACCATCCTGCTAGAGACTGTCCTACCAGAGACTCTCCTGCTAGAGACTGTCCTACCAGAGACTGTCCTACCAGAGATGGTCGTGCCAGAAACTGTCCTGCCAGAGACTATACTGCCAGAGACTGTCCTGCTAGAGACTGACCTATCAGAGACTGACCTGCTAGAGTCTGTCCTGCTAGAGACTGTCCTGCTAGAGACTGTCCAGCCAAAGACTGTCCTACTAGAGACTATCCAGCCAAAGACTGTCCTGCGAGAGACTGGCCTACCAGAGACTATCCTGCCAGAGACTGTCCTGCCAGAGACTGTCCTGCTAGAGACTGTACTGCTAGAGACTGTCCTACCAGAGATGGTTCTGCCAGAATCTGTCCTGCCAGAGGCTGTCCTGCTAGAGACTGTCCTGACAGAGACTGTCCTACCAGAGACCGTCCTGCTAGAGACTGACCTTCCAGAGACTGTCCTACCAGAGACTGTCCTGATAGAGACTGTCCTACCAGAGACTGTCCCGCTAGAGACTGTCCTACCAGAGACTGTCTTGCTTGAGACTGTCCTGCTAGAGACTGTCCTACCTGAGATTGCCCTGCTAGAGACTGACCTACCAGAGACTGTCCTACCAGAGACGGTCCTGCTAGAGACTGTCCAGCCAGAGACTGTCCTGCCAAAGACTGTCCTGCTAGAGACTGTCCTGCAAGAGACTGTCCTGCTAGAGACTGTCCTACCAGAGACTGAACTACTAGAGACGGTCCTGCTAGAGACTGTCCTACCAGAGACTGTCCTGCTAGAGACTGTCCTACTAAAGGCTGTCCAGCCAGAGTCTGTCCTGCTAGAGACTGACATACCAACGACAGTCCTGCCAGAGACTGTCCTGCTAGAGACTGTCCGAGCAGAGGCTGTCCAGCTAGAAACTGTCCTGCTAGAGAAGGTCCTGCTAGAGACTGTTCTGCTAGAGACCGTCCTACCAGAGACTGTCCTGCTAGAGACTGTCCTACCGGAGACTGTCCTACCAGAGACTCTCCTGCCAGAGACTGTCCTGCTAGAGACTGTCCTGCTATTCACTGTCCTACCAGAGACCGTCCTGCTATAGACTGTCCTGCTAGACACTGTCCTGCTAGAGACTGTCCTGCTAGAAACTGTCCTACCAGAGACTGACCTGCTAGAGACTGTCCTGCTAGAGACTGACCTACCAGAGACTGACCTGCTAGAGACTGTCCTACCAGAGACTGTCCTGCTAGAGAATGACCTACCAGAGACTGTCCTACCAGAGAATGTCCTGCTAGAGACTGTCCTACCAGAGACCGACCTGTTAGAGACTGTCCTACAAGAGATTGTCTTGCCAGAGGCTGTCCTGCCAGAGACTGTCCTGCTAGAGTCTGACCTGCCAGAGACTGTGCTACCAGAGACTGTCCTACCAGAGATGGTCGTGCCAGAAACTGACCTGCCAGAGACTATCCTGCCAGAGACTGTCCTGCTAGAGACTGACCTATCAGAGACTGTCTTGCTAGAGTCTGTCCTGCAAGAGACTGTCCTGCTAGAGACTGCAGCCAAAGACTGTCCTACTAGAGACTGTCCAGCCAAAGACTGTCCTGCGAGAGACTGTCCTACCAGAGACTATCCTGCCAGGGACTGCCCTACTAGTGACTGTCCTGCCAGAGACTGTCCTACCACAGACTGTCCTGCCAGAGACTGTCCTGCTAGAGACTGTCCTGCTAGAGACTGACCTGGCAGAGACTGTGCTACCAGAGACTGTCCTACCAGAGATGGTCGTGCCAGAAACTGACCTGCCAGAGACTATCCTGCCAGAGACTGTCCTGCTAGAGACTGACCTATCAGAGACTGTCCTGCTAGAGTCTATCCTGCTAGAGACTGTCCTGCTAGAGACTGCAGCCAAAGACTGTCCTACTAGAGACAGTCCAGCCAAAGACTGTCCTGCGAGAGACTGTCCAGCAAAAAACTGTCCTGCTAGGAACTGTCCAGCCAAAGACTGTCCTACCAGAGACTGTCCTGCTAGAGACTGTCCTGCTAGAGACTGTCCAGCCAAAGTTTGTCCAGCTAGAGACTGACCTACCAGAGACTGTCCTACCAGAGAAGGTCCTGCTAGAGACTGTCCTGCTAGAGACTGTCCTGCAAGAGACTGTCCTACCAGAGACTGTCCTGCTAGAGAATGTCCTACTAGAGACAGTCCAGCCAAAGACTGTCCTGCGAGAGACTGTCCAGCAAAAAACTGTCCTGCTAGGGACTGTCCGCCAAAGACTGTCCTACCAGAGACTGTCCTGTTAGAGACTGTCCTGCTAGAGACTGTCCAGCCAAAGGTTGTCCTGCTAGAGACTGACCTACCAGAGACTGTCCTACCAGAGAAGGTCCTGCTAGAGTCTGTCCTGCTAGAGAATGTCCTGCAAGAGACTGTCCTGCCAGAGACTGTCCAACCAGAGACAGTCCTACCAGAGACGCTCCTGCCAGAGTGTGTCCTGCTAGAGACTGTCCTGCTATTCACTGTCCTACCAGAGACCGTACTGCTATAGACTGTCCTGCTAGACACTGTCCTGCTAGAAACTGTCCTACCAGAAACTGACCTTCTAGAGACTGTCCTGCTAGAAACTGTCCTACCAGAGACTGTCCTACCAGAGACCGTCCTGCTAGAGACTGACCTACTAGAGACTGTCCTACCAGAGACTGTCTTGCTAGAGACTGTCCTATCAGAGACTGTCCTGCTAGAGACTGTCCTACCAGAGACTGTCCTGCTTGAGACTGTCCTGCTAGAGACTGTCCTAAATGAGATTGTCCTGCTAGAGACTGACCTACCAGAGACTGTCCTACCAGAGACGGTCCTGCAAGAGAATGTCCTACTAGAGACTGTCCAGCCAAAGGCTGTCCTGCGAGAGACTGTCCAGCCAAAAACTATCCTGCTAGGGACTGTCCGGCCAAAGACTGTCCTACAAGAGACTGTCCTGCTAGAGACTGACCTGCTAGAGACTGTCTTGCTAGAGACTGTCCTGCTAGAGACTGTCCGATCAGAGGCTGTCCAGCTAGAAACTGTCCTGCTAGAGACTGACCTGCTAGAGACTGTCCTGCTAGAGACTGTCCTTCCAGAGACTGTCCAGCCAGAGACTGTCCTGCTAGAGACTGTCCAGCCAGAGACTGTTCTGCCAGAGACTGTCCTGCTAGAGACTGTACTGCTAGAGACCGTCCTGCAAGAGACTGTCCTACCAGAGACTGACCTGCTAGAGACCATCCTGCTAGAGACTGTCCTACCAGAGACTCTCCTGCTAGAGACTGTCCTACCAGAGACTGTCCTACCAGAGATGGTCGTGCCAGAAACTGTCCTGCCAGAGACTATACTGCCAGAGACTGTCCTGCTAGAGACTGACCTATCAGAGACTGACCTGCTAGAGTCTGTCCTGCTAGAGACTGTCCTGCTAGAGACTGTCCAGCCAAAGACTGTCCTACTAGAGACTATCCAGCCAAAGACTGTCCTGCGAGAGACTGGCCTACCAGAGACTATCCTGCCAGAGACTGTCCTGCCAGAGACTGTCCTGCTAGAGACTGTACTGCTAGAGACTGTCCTACCAGAGATGGTTCTGCCAGAATCTGTCCTGCCAGAGGCTGTCCTGCTAGAGACTGTCCTGACAGAGACTGTCCTACCAGAGACCGTCCTGCTAGAGACTGACCTTCCAGAGACTGTCCTACCAGAGACTGTCCTGATAGAGACTGTCCTACCAGAGACTGTCCCGCTAGAGACTGTCCTACCAGAGACTGTCTTGCTTGAGACTGTCCTGCTAGAGACTGTCCTACCTGAGATTGCCCTGCTAGAGACTGACCTACCAGAGACTGTCCTACCAGAGACGGTCCTGCTAGAGACTGTCCAGCCAGAGACTGTCCTGCCAAAGACTGTCCTGCTAGAGACTGTCCTGCAAGAGACTGTCCTGCTAGAGACTGTCCTACCAGAGACTGAACTACTAGAGACGGTCCTGCTAGAGACTGTCCTACCAGAGACTGTCCTGCTAGAGACTGTCCTACTAAAGGCTGTCCAGCCAGAGTCTGTCCTGCTAGAGACTGACATACCAACGACAGTCCTGCCAGAGACTGTCCTGCTAGAGACTGTCCGAGCAGAGGCTGTCCAGCTAGAAACTGTCCTGCTAGAGAAGGTCCTGCTAGAGACTGTTCTGCTAGAGACCGTCCTACCAGAGACTGTCCTGCTAGAGACTGTCCTACCGGAGACTGTCCTACCAGAGACTCTCCTGCCAGAGACTGTCCTGCTAGAGACTGTCCTGCTATTCACTGTCCTACCAGAGACCGTCCTGCTATAGACTGTCCTGCTAGACACTGTCCTGCTAGAGACTGTCCTGCTAGAAACTGTCCTACCAGAGACTGACCTGCTAGAGACTGTCCTGCTAGAGACTGACCTACCAGAGACTGACCTGCTAGAGACTGTCCTACCAGAGACTGTCCTGCTAGAGAATGACCTACCAGAGACTGTCCTACCAGAGAATGTCCTGCTAGAGACTGTCCTACCAGAGACCGACCTGTTAGAGACTGTCCTACAAGAGATTGTCTTGCCAGAGGCTGTCCTGCCAGAGACTGTCCTGCTAGAGTCTGACCTGCCAGAGACTGTGCTACCAGAGACTGTCCTACCAGAGATGGTCGTGCCAGAAACTGACCTGCCAGAGACTATCCTGCCAGAGACTGTCCTGCTAGAGACTGACCTATCAGAGACTGTCTTGCTAGAGTCTGTCCTGCAAGAGACTGTCCTGCTAGAGACTGCAGCCAAAGACTGTCCTACTAGAGACTGTCCAGCCAAAGACTGTCCTGCGAGAGACTGTCCTACCAGAGACTATCCTGCCAGGGACTGCCCTACTAGTGACTGTCCTGCCAGAGACTGTCCTACCACAGACTGTCCTGCCAGAGACTGTCCTGCTAGAGACTGTCCTGCCAGAGACTGTCCTACCAGAGATGGTCCTGCCAGAAAATGTCCTGCCAGAGGCTGTCCTGCTAGAGACTGTCCTGATAGAGACTGTCCTACCAGAGACCGTCCTGCTACAGACTGACCTAACAGGGACTGTCCTACCATAGACTGTCCTGCTAGAGACTGTCCTACCAGAGACTGTCCCGCTAGAGACTGTCCTACCAGAGACGGACCTGCTAGGGACTGTCCTACCAGAGACTTTCCTGCAAGAGAATGTCCTACTAGAGACAGTCCAGCCAAAGACTGTCCTGCGAGAGACTGTCCAGCAAAAAACTGTCCTGTTAGGGACTGTCCAGCCAAAGACTGTCCTACCAGAGACTGTCCTGCTAGAGACGGTCCTGCTAGAGACTGTCCAGCCAAAGTTTGTCCTGCTAGAGAATGACCTACCAGAGACTGTCCTACCAGAGAAGGTCCTGCTAGAGACTGTCCAGCTAGAGACTGTCCTGCTTGAGACTGTCCTGCCAGAGACTGTCCTACCAGAGACTGTCCTACCAGAGACGCTCCTGCCAGAGAGTGTCCTCCTAGAGACTGTCCTGCTATTCACTGTCCTACCAGAGACCGTCCTACTATAGACTGTCCTGCTAGACACTGTCCTGCTAGAGACTGTCCTGCTAGAAACTGTCCTACCAGAGACTGACCTGCTAGAGACTGTCCTTCTAGAAACTGTCCTACCAGAGACTGTCCTACCAGAGACCGTCCTGCTATAGACTGACCTACCAGATACTGTCCTACCAGAGACTGTCCTGCTAGAGACTGTCCTACCAGAGACTGTCCTGCTAGAGACTGTCCTACCAGAGACTGTCCTGCTTGAGAATGTCCTGCTAGAGACTGTCCTACCTGAGATTGTCCTGCTAGAGACTGACCTCCCAGAGACTGTCCTACCAGAGACGGTCCTGCAAGAGAATGTCCTACTAGAGACTGTCCAGCCAAAGGCTGTCCTGCGAGAGACTGTCCAGCCAAAAACTATCCTGCTAGGGACTGTCCAGCCAAAGACTGTCCTACAAGAGACTGTCCTGCTAAACACTGACCTGCTAGAGACTGTCTTGCTAGAGACTGTCCTGCTAGAGACTGTCCGATCAGAGGCTGTCCAGCTAGAAACTGTCCTGCTAGAGACTGACCTGCTAGAGACTGACCTGCTAGAGACTGTCCTGCTAGAGACTGTCCTTCCAGAGACTGTCCAGCCAGAGACTGTCCTGCTAGAGACTGTCCAGCCAGAGACTGTTCTGCCAGAGACTGTCCTGCTAGAGACTGTCCTGCTAGAGTCTGACCTGCCAGAGACTGTCCTGCTAGAGTCTGTCCTGCTAGAGACTGTCCTGCTAGAGACTGCAGCCAAAGACTGTCCTACTAGAGACTGTCCAGCCAAAGACTGTCCTGCGAGAGACTGTCCTACCAGAGATGGTCATGCCAGAAACTGACCTGCCAGAGACTATCCTGCCAGAGACTGTCCTGCTAGAGACTGACCTATCAGAGACTGTCCTGCTAGAGTCTGTCCTGCTAGAGACTGTCCTGCTAGAGACTGCAGCCAAAGACTGTCCTACTAGAGACTGTCCAGCCAAAGACTGTCCTGCGAGAGACTGTCCTACCAGAGAAAATCCTGCCAGGGACTGCCCTGCTAGTGACTGTCCTGCCAGACACTGTCCTACCACAGACTGTCCTGCCAGAGACTGTCCTGCTAGAGACTGTCCTGCCAGAGACTGTCCTACCAGAGATGGTCCTGCCAGAAACTGTCCTGCCAGAGGCTGTCCTGCCAGAGACTGTCCTGATAGAGACTGTCCTACCAGAGACCGTCCTGCTACAGACTGACCTAACAGGGACTGTCCTACCATAGACTGTCAAGCTAGAGACTGTCCTACCAGAGACGGACCTGCTAGAGACTGTCCTACCAGAGACTGTCCTGCTTGAGACTGTCCTGCTAGAGACTGACCTACCAGAGACTGTCCTAGCAGAGACTGTCCTGCTAGAGAATGTCCTACTAGAGACAGTCCAGCCAAAGACTGTCCTGCGAGAGACTGTCCAGCAAAAAACTGTCCTGCTAGGGACTGTCCAGCCAAAGACTGTCCTACCAGAGACTGTCCTGCTAGAGACTGTCCTGCTAGAGACTGTCCATCCAAAGTTTGTCCAGCTAGAGACTGACCTACCAGAGACTGTCCTACCAGAGAAGGTCCTGCTAGAGACTGTCCTGCTAGAGACTGTCCTGCAAGAGACTGTCCTACCAGAGACTGTCCTGCTAGAGAATGTCCTACTAGAGACAGTCCAGCCAAAGACTGTCCTGCGAGAGACTGTCCAGGAAAAAACTGTCCTGCTAGGGACTGTCCAGCCAAAGACTGTCCTACCAGAGACTGTCCTGCTAGAGACTGTCCTGCTAGAGACTGTCCAGCCAAAGTTTGTCCTGCTAGAGACTGACCTACCAGAGACTGTCCTCCCAGAGAAGGTCCTGCTAGAGTCTGTCCTGCTAGAGACTGTCCTGCAAGAGACTGTCCTGCCAGAGACTGTCCAACCAGAGACAGTCCTACCAGAGACGCTCCTGCCAGAGTGTGTCCTGCTAGAGACTGTCCTGCTATTCACTGTCCTACCAGAGACCGTCCTGATATAGACTGTCCTGCTAGACACTGTCCTGCTAGAAACTGTCCTACCAGAAACTGACCTTCTAGAGACTGTCCTGCTAGAAACTGTCCTACCAGAGACTGTCCTACCAGAGACCGTCCTGCTAGAGACTGACCTACTAGAGACTGTCCTACCAGAGACTGTCCTGCTAGAGACTGTCCTACCAGAGACTGTCCTGCTAGAGACTGTCCTACCAGAGACTGTCCTGCTTGAGACTGTCCTGCTAGAGACTGTGCTACCTGAGATTGTCCTGCTAGAGACTGACCTACCAGAGACTGTCCTACCAGAGACGGTCCTGCAAGAGAATGTCCTACTAGAGACTGTCCAGCCAAAGGCTGTCCTGCGAGAGACTGTCCAGCCAAAAACTATCCTGCTAGGGACTGTCCGGCCAAAGACTGTCCTACAAGAGACTGTCCTGCTAGAGACTGACCTGCTAGAGACTGTCTTGCTAGAGACTGTCCTGCTAGAGACTGTCCGATCAGAGGCTGTCCAGCTAGAAACTGTCCTGCTAGAGACTGACCTGCTAGAGACTGTCCTGCTAGAGACTGTCCTTCCAGAGACTGTCCAGCCAGAGACTGTCCTGCTAGAGACTGTCCAGCCAGAGACTGTTCTGCCAGAGACTGTCCTGCTAGAGACTGTACTGCTAGAGACCGTCCTGCAAGAGACTGTCCTACCAGAGACTGACCTGCTAGAGACCATCCTGCTAGAGACTGTCCTACCAGAGACTCTCCTGCTAGAGACTGTCCTACCAGAGACTGTCCTACCAGAGATGGTCGTGCCAGAAACTGTCCTGCCAGAGACTATACTGCCAGAGACTGTCCTGCTAGAGACTGACCTATCAGAGACTGACCTGCTAGAGTCTGTCCTGCTAGAGACTGTCCTGCTAGAGACTGTCCAGCCAAAGACTGTCCTACTAGAGACTATCCAGCCAAAGACTGTCCTGCGAGAGACTGGCCTACCAGAGACTATCCTGCCAGAGACTGTCCTGCCAGAGACTGTCCTGCTAGAGACTGTACTGCTAGAGACTGTCCTACCAGAGATGGTTCTGCCAGAATCTGTCCTGCCAGAGGCTGTCCTGCTAGAGACTGTCCTGACAGAGACTGTCCTACCAGAGACCGTCCTGCTAGAGACTGACCTTCCAGAGACTGTCCTACCAGAGACTGTCCTGCTAGAGACTGTCCTACCAGAGACTGTCCCGCTAGAGACTGTCCTACCAGAGACTGTCCTGCTTGAGACTGTCCTGCTAGAGACTGTCCTACATGAGATTGCCCTGCTAGAGACTGACCTACCAGAGACTGTCCTACCAGAGACGGTCCTGCTAGAGACTGTCCAGCCAGAGACTGTCCTGCCAGAGACTGTCCTGCTAGAGACTGTCCTGCAAGAGACTGTCCTGCTAGAGACTGTCCTACCAGACACTGAACTACTAGAGACGGTCCTGCTAGAGACTGTCCTACCAGAGACTGTCCTGCTAGAGACTGTCCTGCTAAAGGCTGTCCAGCCAGAGTCTGTCCTGCTAGAGACTGACATACCAACGACAGTCCTGCCAGAGACTGTCCTGCTAGAGACTGTCCTGCTAGAGACTGTCCGAGCACAGGCTGTCCAGCTAGAAACTGTCCTGCTAGAGAAGGTCCTGCTAGAGACTGTTCTGCTAGAGACCGTCCTACCAGAGACTGTCCTGCTAGAGACTGTCCTACCGGAGACTGTCCTACCAGAGACTCTCCTGCCAGAGACTGTCCTGCTAGAGACTGTCCTGCTATTCACTGTCCTACCAGAGACCGTCCTGCTATAGACTGTCCTGCTAGACACTGTCCTGCTAGAGACTGTCCTGCTAGAAACTGTCCTACCAGAGACTGACCTGCTAGAGACTGTCCTGCTAGAGACTGACCTACCAGAGACTGACCTGCTAGAGACTGTCCTACCAGAGACTGTCCTGCTAGAGACTGACCTACCAGAGAATGTCCTGCTAGAGACTGTCCTACCAGAGACCGACCTGTTAGAGACTGTCCTACAAGAGATTGTCTTGCCAGAGGCTGTCCTGCCAGAGACTGTCCTGCTAGAGTCTGACCTGCCAGAGACTGCGCTACCAGAGACTGTCCTACCAGAGATGGTCGTGCCAGAAATTGACCTGCCAGAGACTATCCTGCCAGAGACTGTCCTGCTAGAGACTGACCTATCAGAGACTGTCCTGCTAGAGTCTGTCCTGCAAGAGACTGTCCTGCTAGACTGCAGCCAAAGACTGTCCTACTAGAGACTGTCCAGCCAAAGACTGTCCTGCTAGAGACTGTCCATCCAAAGTTTGTCCAGCTAGAGACTGACCTACCAGAGACTGTCCTACCAGAGAAGGTCCTGCTAGAGACTGTCCTGCTAGAGACTGTCCTGCAAGAGACTGTCCTAACAGAGACTGTCCTGCTAGAGAATGTCCTACTAGAGACAGTCCAGCCAAAGACTGTCCTGCGAGAGACTGTCCAGCAAAAACCTGTCCTGCTAGGGACTGTCCAGCCAAAGACTGTCCTACCAGAGACTGTCCTGCTAGAGACTGTCCTGCTAGAGACTGTCCAGCCAAAGTTTGTCCTGCTAGAGACTGACCTACCAGAGACTGTCCTCCCAGAGAAGGTCCTGCTAGAGTCTGTCCTGCTAGAGACTGTCCTGCAAGAGACTGTCCTGCCAGAGACTGTCCAACCAGAGACAGTCCTACCAGAGACGCTCCTGCCAGAGTGTGTCCTGCTAGAGACTGTCCTGCTATTCACTGTCCTACCAGAGACCGTCCTGATATAGACTGTCCTGCTAGACACTGTCCTGCTAGAAACTGTCCTACCAGAAACAGACCTTCTAGAGACTGTCCTGCTAGAAACTGTCCTACCAGAGACTGTCCTACCAGAGACCGTCCTGCTAGAGACTGACCTACTAGAGACTGTCCTACCAGAGACTGTCCTGCTAGAGACTGTCCTACCAGAGACTGTCCTGCTAGAGACTGTCCTACCAGAGACTGTCCTGCTTGAGACTGTCCTGCTAGAGACTGTGCTACCTGAGATTGTCCTGCTAGAGACTGACCTACCAGAGACTGTCCTACCAGAGACGGTCCTGCAAGAGAATGTCCTACTAGAGACTGTCCAGCCAAAGGCTGTCCTGCGAGAGACTGTCCAGCCAAAAACTATCCTGCTAGGGACTGTCCGGCCAAAGACTGTCCTACAAGAGACTGTCCTGCTAGAGACTGACCTGCTAGAGACTGTCTTGCTAGAGACTGTCCTGCTAGAGACTGTCCGATCAGAGGCTGTCCAACTAGAAACTGTCCTGCTAGAGACTGACCTGCTAGAGACTGTCCTGCTAGAGACTGTCCTTCCAGAGACTGTCCAGCCAGAGACTGTCCTGCTAGAGACTGTCCAGCCAGAGACTGTTCTGCCAGAGACTGTCCTGCTAGAGACTGTACTGCTAGAGACCGTCCTGCAAGAGACTGTCCTACCAGAGACTCTCCTGCTAGAGACTGTCCTACCAGAGACTGTCCTACCAGAGATGGTCGTGCCAGAAACTGTCCTGCCAGAGACTATACTGCCAGAGACTGTCCTGCTAGAGACTGACATATCAGAGACTGACCTGCTAGAGTCTGTCCTGCTAGAGACTGTCCTGCTAGAGACTGTCCAGCCAAAGACTGTCCTACTAGAGACTATCCAGCCAAAGACTGTCCTGCGAGAGACTGGCCTACCAGAGACTATCCTGCCAGAGACTGTCCTGCCAGAGACTGTCCTGCTAGAGACTGTACTGCTAGAGACTGTCCTACCAGAGATGGTTCTGCCAGAATCTGTCCTGCCAGAGGCTGTCCTGCTAGAGACTGTCCTGACAGAGACTGTCCTACCAGAGACCGTCCTGCTAGAGACTGACCTTCCAGAGACTGTCCTACCAGAGACTGTCCTGCTAGAGACTGTCCTACCAGAGACTGTCCCGCTAGAGACTGTCCTACCAGAGACTGTCCTGCTTGAGACTGTCCTGCTAGAGACTGTCCTACATGAGATTGCCCTGCTAGAGACTGACCTACCAGAGACTGTCCTACCAGAGACGGTCCTGCTAGAGACTGTCCAGCCAGAGACTGTCCTGCCAGAGACTGTCCTGCTAGAGACTGTCCTGCAAGAGACTGTCCTGCTAGAGACTGTCCTACCAGAGACTGAACTACTAGAGACGGTCCTGCTAGAGACTGTCCTACCAGAGACTGTCCTGCTAGAGACTGTCCTGCTAAAGGCTGTCCAGCCAGAGTCTGTCCTGCTAGAGACTGACATACCAACGACAGTCCTGCCAGAGACTGTCCTGCTAGAGACTGTCCTGCTAGAGACTGTCCGAGCACAGGCTGTCCAGCTAGAAACTGTCCTGCTAGAGAAGGTCCTGCTAGAGACTGTTCTGCTAGAGACCGTCCTACCAGAGACTGTCCTGCTAGAGACTGTCCTACCGGAGACTGTCCTACCAGAGACTCTCCTGCCAGAGACTGTCCTGCTAGAGACTGTCCTGCTATTCACTGTCCTACCAGAGACCGTCCTGCTATAGACTGTCCTGCTAGACACTGTCCTGCTAGAGACTGTCCTGCTAGAAACTGTCCTACCAGAGACTGACCTGCTAGAGACTGTCCTGCTAGAGACTGACCTACCAGAGACTGACCTGCTAGAGACTGTCCTACCAGAGACTGTCCTGCTAGAGACTGACCTACCAGAGAATGTCCTGCTAGAGACTGTCCTACCAGAGACCGACCTGTTAGAGACTGTCCTACAAGAGATTGTCTTGCCAGAGGCTGTCCTGCCAGAGACTGTCCTGCTAGAGTCTGACCTGCAAGAGACTGCGCTACCAGAGACTGTCCTACCAGAGATGGTCGTGCCAGAAACTGACCTGCCAGAGACTATCCTGCCAGAGACTGTCCTGCTAGAGACTGACCTATCAGAGACTGTCCTGCTAGAGTCTGTCCTGCAAGAGACTGTCCTGCTAGACTGCAGCCAAAGACTGTCCTACTAGAGACTGTCCAGCCAAAGACTGTCCTGCGAGAGACTGTCCTACCAGAGACTATCCTGCCAGGGACTGCCCTACTAGTGACTGTCCTGCCAGAGACTGTCCTACCACAGAATGTCCTGCCAGAGACTGTCCTGCTAGAGACTGTCCTGCCAGAGACTGTCCTACCAGAGATGGTCCTGCCAGAAAATGTCCTGCCAGAGGCTGTCCTGCTAGAGACTGTCCTGATAGAGACTGTCCTACCAGAGACCGTCCTGCTACAGACTGACCTAACAGGGACTGTCCTACCATAGACTGTCCTGCTAGAGACTGTCCTACCAGAGACTGTCCCGCTAGAGACTGTCCTACCAGAGACGGACCTGCTAGAGACTGTCCTACGAGAGACTGTCCTGCTTGAGACTGTCCTGCTAGAGACTGACCTACCAGAGACTGTCCTACCAGAGACTTTCCTGCAAGAGAATGTCCTACTAGAGACAGTCCAGCCAAAGACTGTCCTGCGAGAGACTGTCCAGCAAAAAACTGTCCTGTTAGGGACTGTCCAGCCAAAGACTGTCCTACCAGAGACTGTCCTGCTAGAGACTGTCCTGCTAGAGACTGTCCAGCCAAAGTTTGTCCTGCTAGAGACTGACCTACCAGAGACTGTCCTACCAGAGAAGGTCCTGCTAGAGACTGTCCTGCCAGAGACTGTCCTGCAAGAGACTGTCCTGCCAGAGACTGTACTACCAGAGACTGTCCTACCAGAGACGCTCCTGCCAGAGAGTGTCCTGCTAGAGACTGTCCTGCTATTCACTGTCCTACCAGAGACCGTCCTACTATAGACTGTCCTGCTAGACACTGACCTGCTAGAGACTGTCCTGCTAGAAACTGTCCAACCAGAGACTGACCTGCTAGAGACTGTCCTTCTAGAAACTGTCCTACCAGAGACTGTCCTACCAGAGACCGTCCTGCTAGAGACTGACCTACCAGATACTGTCCTACCAGAGACTGTCCTGCTAGAGACTGTCCTACCAGAGACTGTCCTGCTAGAGACTGTCCTACCA
Organism: Carcharodon carcharias; assembly: GCF_017639515.1. NCBI lineage: Eukaryota > Metazoa > Chordata > Chondrichthyes > Lamniformes > Lamnidae > Carcharodon > Carcharodon carcharias. Next base: position 2,138,966 of record NC_054486.1, on the reverse strand, counting down.
GAGACTGTCCTGCTTGAGAATGTCCTGCTAGAGACTGTCCTACCTGAGATTGTCCTGCTAGAGACTGACCTCCCAGAGACTGTCCTACCAGAGACGGTCCTGCAAGAGAATGTCCTACTAGAGACTGTCCAGCCAAAGGCTGTCCTGCGAGAGACTGTCAAGCCAAAAACTATCCTGCTAGGGACTGTCCAGCCAAAGACTGTCCTACAAGAGGCTGTCCTGCTAGACACTGACCTGCTAGAGACTGTCTTGCTAGAGACTGTCCTGCTAGAGACTGTCCGATCAGAGGCTGTCCAGCTAGAAACTGTCCTGCTAGAAACTGACCTGCTAGAGACTGACCTGCTAGAGACTGTCCTGCTAGAGACTGTCCTTCCAGAGACTGTCCAGCCAGAGACTGTCCTGCTAGAGACTGTCCAGCCAGAGACTGTTTTGCCAGAGACTGTCCTGCTAGAGACTGTCCTGCTAGAGACCGTCCTGCAAGAGACTGTCCTACCAGAGATGGTCCTGCCAGAATCTGTCCTGCCAGAGGATGTCCTGCTAGAGACTGTCCTGACAGAGACAGTCCTACCAGAGACCGTCCTGCTAGAGACTGACCTAACAGGGACTGTCCTACCATAGACTGTCCTGCTAGAGAGTGTCCTACCAGAGACTGACCCCTAGAGACTGTCCTACCAGAGACGGACCTTCTAGAGACTGTCCTACCAGAGACTGTCCTGCTTGAGACTGTCCTGCTAGAGACTGGCCTACCAGAGACTGTCCTACCAGAGACTGTCCTGCTAGAGAATGTCCTACTTGAGACAGTCCAGCCAAAGACTGTCCTGCGAGAGACTGTCCAGCAAAAAACTGTCCTGCTAGGGACTGTCCAGCCAAATACTGTCCTACCAGAGACTGTCCTGCTAGAGACTGTCCTGCTAGAGACTGTCCAGCCAAAGTTTGTCCTGCTAGAGACTGACCTACCAGAGACTGTCCTACCAGAGAAGGTCCTGCTAGAGACTGTCCTGCTAGAGACTGTCCTGCAAGAGACTGTCCTGCCAGAGACTGTCCTACCAGAGTCTGTCCTACCAGAGACACTCCTGCCAGAGAGTGTCCTGCTAGAGACTGTCCTGCTATTCACTGTCCTACCAGAGACCGTCCTGCTATAGACTGTACTGCTAGACACTGTCCTGCTAGAGACTGTCCTGCTAGAAACTGTCCTACCAGAGACTGACCTGCTAGAGACTGTCCTGCTAGAAACTGTCCTACCAGAGACTGTCCTACCAGAGACCGTCCTGCTAGAGACTGACCTACCAGAGACTGTCCTACCAGAGACTGTCCTGCTAGAGACTGTCCTACCAGAGACTGTCCTGCTAGAGACTGTCCTACCAGAGACTGTCCTGCTTGAGACTGTCCTGCTAGAGACTGTCCTACCTGAGATTGTCCTGCTAGAGACTGACCTACCAGAGACTGTCCTACCAGAGACGGTCCTGCAAGAGAATGTCCTACTTGAGACTGTCCAGCCAAAAACTATCCTGCTAGGGACTGTCCAGCCAAAGACTGTCCTACAAGAGACTGTCCTGCTAGAGAATGTCCTGCTAGAGGCTGTCCAGACAGAGTCTGTCCTGCTAGAGACTGACATACCAGAGACTGTCCTGCCAGAGACTATCCTGCTAGAGACTGTCCAGCCAGAGACTGTCCTGCCAGAGAGTGTCCTGCTAGAGAACGTCCTGCTAGAGACTGTCCTGCTAGAGACTGTCCTACCAGAGACTGAACTGCTAGAGACTGTCCTGCTAGAGACTGTCCTACCAGAGACTGTCCTGCTAGAGACTGTCCTGCTAGAGGCTCTCCAGCCAGAGTCTGTCCTGCTAGAGACTGACATACCAACGACAGTCCTGCCAGAGACTGTCCAGCTAGAGACTGTCCTGCTAGAGACTGTCCTGCTAGAAACTGTATTACCAGAGACTGTCCTGCTAGAGACTGTCCTGCTAGAGACTGTGCGAGCAGAGGCTGTCCAGCTGGAAACTGTCCTGCTAGAGAAGGTCCTGCTAGAGACTGTCCTGCTAGAGACCGTCCTACCAGACACTGTCCTGCTAGAGACTGTCCTACCAGAGACTGTCCTACCAGAGACTCTCCTGCCAGAGACTGTCCTGCTAGAGACTGTCCTGCTATTAACTGTCCTACCAGAGACCGTCCTGCTATAGACTGTCCTGCTAGACACTGTCCTGCTAGAGACTGTCCTGCTAGAAACTGTCCTACCAGAGACTGTCCTGCTAGAGACTGTCCTGCTATAGACTGTCCTACCAGAGACTGACCTGCTAGAGACTGTCCTACCAGAGACTGTCCTGCTAGAGACTGACCTACCAGAGACTGTCCTACCAGAGAATGTCCTGCTAGAGACAGTCCTGCCAGAGACTGTCCTTCCAGAGACTGTCCAGCCAGAGACTGTCCTGCAAGAGACTGTCCAGCCAGAGACTGTCCTTCCAGAGACTGTCCTGCTAGAGACTGTCCAGCTAGAGACTGTCCTGCTAGAGGCTCTCCAGCCAGAGTCTGTCCTGCTAGAGACTGACATACCAACGACAGTCCTGCCAGAGACTGTCCTGCTAGAGACTGTCCTGCTAGAGACTGTCCGAGCAGAGGCTGTCCAGCTAGAAACTGTCCTGCTAGAGAAGGACCTGCTAGAGACTGTCCTGCTAGAGACCGTCCTACCAGAGACTGTCCTGCTAGAGACTGTCCTACCAGAGACTGTCCTACCAGAGACTCTCCTGCCAGAGACTGTCCTGCTAGAGACTGTCCTGCTAGAAACTGTCCTACTAGAGACTGACCTGCTAGAGACTGTCCTCCTAGAGACTGTCCTACCAGAGACTGACCTGCTAGAGACTGTCCTACCAGAGACTGTCCTGCTAGAGACTGACCTACCAGAGACTGTCCTACCAGAGAATGTCCTGCTAGAGACAGTCCTGCCAGAGACTGTCCTTCCAGAGACTGTCCAGCCAGAGACTGTCCTGCAAGAGACTGTCCAGCCAGAGACTGTCCTTCCAGAGACTGTCCTGCTAGAGACTGTCCAGCTAGAGACTGTCCTGCTAGAGACTGTCTACCAGAGACTGACCTGCTAGAGACTGTCCTGCTAGAGACTGTCCTACCTGAGATTGTCCTGCTAGAGACTGACCTACCAGAGACTGTCCTACCAGAGATGGTCGTGCCAGAAACTGTCCTGCCAGAGACTATCCTGCTAGAGACTGTCCAGCCAGAGACTGTCCTGCCAGAGAGTGTCCTGCTAGAGACCGTCCTGCTAGAGACTGTCCTGCTAGAGACTGTCCTACCAGAGACTGAACTGCTAGAGACTGTCCTGCTAGAGACTGTCCTACCAGAGACTGTCCTGCTAGAGACTGTCCTGCTAGAGGCTCTCCAGCCAGAGTCTGTCCTGCTAGAGACTGACATACCAACGACAGTCCTGCCAGAGACTGTCCAGCTAGAGACTGTCCTGCTAGAGACTGTCCTGCTAGAAACTGTATTACCAGAGACTGTCCTGCTAGAGACTGTCCTGCTAGAGACTGTGCGAGCAGAGGCTGTCCAGCTGGAAACTGTCCTGCTAGAGAAGGTCCTGCTAGAGACTGTCCTGCTAGAGACCGTCCTACCAGACACTGTCCTGCTAGAGACTGTCCTACCAGAGACTGTCCTACCAGAGACTCTCCTGCCAGAGACTGTCCTGCTAGAGACTGTCCTGCTATTAACTGTCCTACCAGAGACCGTCCTGCTATAGACTGTCCTGCTAGACACTGTCCTGCTAGAGACTGTCCTGCTAGAAACTGTCCTACCAGAGACTGTCCTGCTAGAGACTGTCCTGCTATAGACTGTCCTACCAGAGACTGACCTGCTAGAGACTGTCCTACCAGAGACTGTCCTGCTAGAGACTGACCTACCAGAGACTGTCCTACCAGAGAATGTCCTGCTAGAGACAGTCCTGCCAGAGACTGTCCTTCCAGAGACTATCCAGCCAGAGACTGTCCTGCAAGAGACTGTCCAGCCAGAGACTGTCCTTCCAGAGACTGTCCTGCTAGAGACTGTCCAGCTAGAGACTGTCCTGCTAGAGGCTCTCCAGCCAGAGTCTGTCCTGCTAGAGACTGACATACCAACGACAGTCCTGCCAGAGACTGTCCTGCTAGAGACTGTCCTGCTAGAGACTGTCCGAGCAGAGGCTGTCCAGCTAGAAACTGTCCTGCTAGAGAAGGACCTGCTAGAGACTGTCCTGCTAGAGACCGTCCTACCAGAGACTGTCCTGCTAGAGACTGTCCTACCAGAGACTGTCATACCAGAGACTCTCCTGCCAGAGACTGTCCTGCTAGAGACTGTCCTGCTAGAAACTGTCCTACTAGAGACTGACCTGCTAGAGACTGTCCTCCTAGAGACTGTCCTACCAGAGACTGACCTGCTAGAGACTGTCCTACCAGAGACTGTCCTGCTAGAGACTGACCTACCAGAGACTGTCATACCAGAGAATGTCCTGCTACAGACTGTCCTGCCAGAGACTGTCCTTCCAGAGACTGTCCAGCCAGAGACTGTCCTGCAAGAGACTGTCCAGCCAGAGACTGTCCTTCCAGAGACTGTCCTGCTAGAGACTGTCCAGCTAGAGACTGTCCTGCTAGAGACTGTCTACCAGAGACTGACCTGCTAGAGACTGTCCTGCTAGAGACTGTCCAACCAGAGACTGTCCTGCTAGAGACTGTCCTACCAGAGAATGTCCTGCCAGAGACTGTCCTGCTAGAGACTGTCCTACCAGGGATTGTCCTGCCAGAGACTGTCCTGCTAGAGACTGTCCTACCAGACACTGTCCTGCCAGAGACTGTCCTGCTAGAGACTGTCCAGCCAGAGACTGTCCTGCCAGAGACTGTCCTGCTAGAGACTGTCCAGCTAGAGACTGTCCTGCTAGAGACTGTCTACCAGAGACTGACCTGCTAGAGACTGTCCTGCTAGAGACTGTCCTACCAGAGACTGTCCTGCTAGAGACTGTCCTACCAGAGAATGTCCTGCCAGAGACTGTCCTGCTAGAGACTGTCCTACCAGGGATTGTCCTGCCAGAGACTGTCCTGCTAGAGACTGTCCTACCAGAGACTGTCCTGCTAGAGACTGTCCTACCAGAGACCGACCTGTTAGAGACTGTCCTACAAGAGATTGTCTTGCCAGAGGCTGTCATGCTAGAGACTGTCCTGCTAGAGACTGACCTGCCAGAGACTGTGCTACCAGAGACTGTCCTACCAGAGATGAGCGTGCCAGAAACTGACATGCCAGAGACTATCCTGCCAGAGACTGTCCTGCTAGAGACTGACCTATCAGAGACTGTCCTGCTAGAGTCTGTCCTGCTAGAGACTGTCCTGCTAGAGACTGCAGCCAAAGACTGTCCTACTAGAGACTGTCCAGCCAAAGACTGTCCTGCGAGAGACTGTCCTACCAGAGACTATCCTGCCAGGGACTGCCCTGCTAGTGACTGTCCTTCCAGAGACTGTCCTACCACAGACTGTCCTGCCAGAGACGGTCCTGCTAGAGACTGTCTTACAAGAGATGGTCCTGCCAGAAACTGTCCTGCCAGAGGCTGTCCTGCTAGAGACTGTCCTGATAGAGACTGTGCTACCAGAGACCGTCCTGCTAGAGACTGACCTAACAGGGACTGTCCTACCATAGACTGTACTGCTAGAGACTGTCCTACCAGAGACTGACCCGCTAGAGACTGTCCTACCAGAGACGGACCTTCTAGAGACTGTCCTACCAGAGACTGTCCTGCTTGAGACTGTCCTGCTAGAGACTGGCCTACCAGAGACTGTCCTACCAGAGACTGTCCTGCTAGAGAATGTCCAGCAAAAACCTGTCCTGCTAGGGACTGTCCAGCCAAATACTGTCCTACCAGAGACTGTCCTGCTAGAGACTGTCCTGCTAGAGACTGTCCAGCCAAAGTTTGTCCTGCTAGAGACTGACCTACCAGAGACTGTCCTACCAGAGAAGGTCCTGCTAGAGACTGTCCTGCTAGAGACTGTCCTGCAAGAGACTGTCCTGCCAGAGACTGTCCTACCAGAGACTGTCCTACCAGAGACGCTCCTGCCAGAGAGTGTCCTGCTAGAGACTGTCCTGCTATTCACTGTCCTACCAGAGACCGTCCTGCTATAGACTGTCCTGCTAGACACTGTCCTGCTAGAGACTGTCCTGCTAGAAACTGTCCTACCAGAGACTGACCTGCTAGAGACTGTCCTGCTAGAAACTGTTCTACCAGAGACTGTCCTACCAGAGACCGTCCTACTAGAGACTGACCTACCAGAGACTGTCCTACCAGAGACTGTCCTGCTAGAGACTGTCCTACCAGAGACTGTCCTGCTAGAGACTGTCCTACCAGAGACTGTCCTGCTTGAGACTGTCCTGCTAGAGACTGTCCTACCTGAGATTGTCCTGCTAGAGACTGACCTACCAGAGACTGTCCTACCAGAGACGGTCCTGCAAGAGAATGTCCTACTTGAGACTGTCCAGCCAAAAACTATCCTGCTAGGGACTGTCCAGCCAAAGACTGTCCTACAAGAGACTGTCCTGCTAGAGGATGTCCTGCTAGAGGCTGTCCAGACAGAGTCTGTCCTGCTAGAGACTGACATACCAGAGACTGTCCTGCCAGAGACTATCCTGCTAGAGACTGTCCAGCCAGAGACTGTCCTGCCAGAGAGTGTCCTGCTAGAGACTGTCCTGCTAGAGACTGTCCTACCAGAGACTGAACTGCTAGAGACTGTCCTGCTAGAGACTGTCCTACCAGAGACTGTCCTGCTAGAGACTGTCCTGCTAGAGGCTCTCCAGCCAGAGTCTGTCCTGCTAGAGACTGACATACCAACGACAGTCCTGCCAGAGACTGTCCAGCTAGAGACTGTCCTGCTAGAGACTGTCCTGCTAGAAACTGTATTACCAGAGACTGTCCTGCTAGAGACTGTCCTGCTAGAGACTGTGCGAGCAGAGGCTGTCCAGCTGGAAACTGTCCTGCTAGAGAAGGTCCTGCTAGAGACTGTCCTGCTAGAGACTGTCCTACCAGACATTGTCCTGCTAGAGACTGTCCTACCAGAGACTGTCCTACCAGAGACTCTCCTGCCAGAGACTGTCCTGCTAGAGACTGTCCTGCTATTAACTGTCCTACCAGAGACCGTCCTGCTATAGACTGTCCTGCTAGACACTGTCCTGCTAGAGACTGTCCTGCTAGAAACTGTCCTACCAGAGACTGTACAGCTAGAGACTGTCCTGCTATAGACTGTCCTTCCAGAGACTGTCCAGCCAGAGACTGTCCTGCAAGAGACTGTCCAGCCAGAGACTGTCCTTCCAGAGACTGTCCTGCTAGAGACTGTCCAGCTAGAGACTGTCCTGCTAGAGGCTCTCCAGCCAGAGTCTGTCCTGCTAGAGACTGACATACCAACGACAGTCCTGCCAGAGACTGTCCTGCTAGAGACTGTCCTGCTAGAGACTGTCCGAGCAGAGGCTGTCCAGCTAGAAACTGTCCTGCTAGAGAAGGACCTGCTAGAGACTGTCCTGCTAGAGACCGTCCTACCAGAGACTGTCCTGCTAGAGACTGTCCTACCAGAGACTGTCCTACCAGAGACTCTCCTGCCAGAGACTGTCCTGCTAGAGACTGTCCTGCTATTCACTGTCCTACCAGAGACCGTCCTGCTATAGACTGTCCTGCTAGACACTGTCCTGCTAGAGACTGTCCTGCTAGAAACTGTCCTACTAGAGACTGACCTGCTAGAGACTGTCCTCCTAGAGACTGTCCTACCAGAGACTGACCTGCTAGAGACTGTCCTACCAGAGACTGTCCTGCTAGAGACTGACCTACCAGAGACTGTCATACCAGAGAATGTCCTGCTACAGACTGTCCTGCCAGAGACTGTCCTTCCAGAGACTGTCCAGCCAGAGACTGTCCTGCAAGAGACTGTCCAGCCAGAGACTTTCCTTCCAGAGACTGTCCTGCTAGAGACTGTCCAGCTAGAGACTGTCCTGCTAGAGACTGTCTACCAGAGACTGACCTGCTAGAGACTGTCCTGCTAGAGACTGTCCAACCAGAGACTGTCCTGCTAGAGACTGTCCTACCAGAGAATGTCCTGCCAGAGACTGTCCTGCTAGAGACTGTCCTACCAGGGATTGTCCTGCCAGAGACTGTCCTGCTAGAGACTGTCCTACCAGACACTGTCCTGCCAGAGACTGTCCTGCTAGAGACTGTCCAGCCAGAGACTGTCCTGCCAGAGACTGTCCTGCTAGAGACTGTCCAGCTAGAGACTGTCCTGCTAGAGACTGTCTACCAGAGACTGACCTGCTAGAGACTGTCCTGCTAGAGACTGTCCTACCAGAGACTGTCCTGCTAGAGACTGTCCCACCAGAGAATGTCCTGCCAGAGACTGTCCTGCTAGAGACTGTCCTACCAGGGATTGTCCTGCCAGAGACTGTCCTGCTAGAGACTGTCCTACCAGAGACTGTCCTGCTAGAGACTGTCCTACCAGAGACCGACCTGTTAGAGACTGTCCTACAAGAGATTGTCTTGCCAGAGGCTGTCATGCTAGAGACTGTCCTGCTAGAGACTGACCTGCCAGAGACTGTGCTACCAGAGACTGTCCTACCAGAGATGAGCGTGCCAGAAACTGACATGCCAGAGACTATCCTGCCAGAGACTGTCCTGCTAGAGACTGACCTATCAGAGACTGTCCTGCTAGAGTCTGTCCTGCTAGAGACTGTCCTGCTAGAGACTGCAGCCAAAGACTGTCCTACTAGAGACTGTCCAGCCAAAGACTGTCCTGCGAGAGACTGTCCTACCAGAGACTATCCTGCCAGGGACTGCCCTGCTAGTGACTGTCCTTCCAGAGACTGTCCTACCACAGACTGTCCTGCCAGAGACGGTCCTGCTAGAGACTGTCCTGCCAGAGACTGTCTTACAAGAGATGGTCCTGCCAGAAACTGTCCTGCCAGAGGCTGTCCTGCTAGAGACTGTCCTGATAGAGACTGTGCTACCAGAGACCGTCCTGCTAGAGACTGACCTAACAGGGACTGTCCTACCATAGACTGTACTGCTAGAGACTGTCCTACCAGAGACTGACCCGCTAGAGACTGTCCTACCAGAGACGGACCTTCTAGAGACTGTCCTACCAGTGACTGTCCTGCTTGAGACTGTCCTGCTAGAGACTGGCCTACCAGAGACTGTCCTACCAGAGACTGTCCTGCTAGAGAATGTCCAGCAAAAACCTGTCCTGCTAGGGACTGTCCAGCCAAATACTGTCCTACCAGAGACTGTCCTGCTAGAGACTGTCCTGCTAGAGACTGTCCAGCCAAAGTTTGTCCTGCTAGAGACTGACCTACCAGAGACTGTCCTACCAGAGAAGGTCCTGCTAGAGACTGTCCTGCTAGAGACTGTCCTGCAAGAGACTGTCCTGCCAGAGACTGTCCTACCAGAGACTGTCCTACCAGAGACGCTCCTGCCAGAGAGTGTCCTGCTAGAGTCTGTCCTGCTATTCACTGTCCTACCAGAGACCGTCCTGCTATAGACTGTCCTGCTAGACACTGTCCTGCTAGAGACTGTCCTGCTAGAAACTGTCCTACCAGAGACTGACCTGCTAGAGACTGTCCTGCTAGAAACTGTTCTACCAGAGACTGTCCTACCAGAGACCGTCCTACTAGAGACTGACCTACCAGAGACTGTCCTACCAGAGACTGTCCTGCTAGAGACTGTCCTACCAGAGACTGTCCTGCTAGAGACTGTCCTACCAGAGACTGTCCTGCTTGAGACTGTCCTGCTAGAGACTGTCCTACCTGAGATTGTCCTGCTAGAGACTGACCTACCAGAGACTGTCCTACCAGAGACGGTCCTGCAAGAGAATGTCCTACTTGAGACTGTCCAGCCAAAAACTATCCTGCTAGGGACTGTCCAGCCAAAGACTGTCCTACAAGAGACTGTCCTGCTAGAGGATGTCCTGCTAGAGGCTGTCCAGACAGAGTCTGTCCTGCTAGAGACTGACATACCAGAGACTGTCCTGCCAGAGACTATCCTGCTAGAGACTGTCCAGCCAGAGACTGTCCTGCCAGAGAGTGTCCTGCTAGAGACTGTCCTGCTAGAGACTGTCCTACCAGAGACTGAACTGCTAGAGACTGTCCTGCTAGAGACTGTCCTACCAGAGACTGTCCTGCTAGAGACTGTCCTGCTAGAGGCTCTCCAGCCAGAGTCTGTCCTGCTAGAGACTGACATACCAACGACAGTCCTGCCAGAGACTGTCCAGCTAGAGACTGTCCTGCTAGAGACTGTCCTGCTAGAAACTGTATTACCAGAGACTGTCCTGCTAGAGACTGTCCTGCTAGAGACTGTGCGAGCAGAGGCTGTCCAGCTGGAAACTGTCCTGCTAGAGAAGGTCCTGCTAGAGACTGTCCTGCTAGAGACCGTCCTACCAGACACTGTCCTGCTAGAGACTGTCCTACCAGAGACTGTCCTACCAGAGACTCTCCTGCCAGAGACTGTCCTGCTAGAGACTGTCCTGCTATTAACTGTCCTACCAGAGACCGTCCTGCTATAGACTGTCCTGCTAGACACTGTCCTGCTAGAGACTGTCCTGCTAGAAACTGTCCTACCAGAGACTGTACAGCTAGAGACTGTCCTGCTATAGACTGTCCTACCAGAGACTGACCTGCTAGAGACTGTCCTACCAGAGACTGTCCTGCTAGAGACTGACCTACCAGAGACTGTCCTACCAGAGACTGACCTGCTAGAGACTGTCCTACCAGAGACTGACCTGCTAGAGACTGTCCTACCAGAGACTGTCCTGCTAGAGACTGACCTACCAGAGAATGTCCTACCAGAGAATGTCCTGCTAGAGACAGTCCTGCCAGAGACTGTCCTTCCAGAGACTGTCCAGCCAGAGACTGTCCTGCAAGAGACTGTCCAGCCAGAGACTGTCCTTCCAGAGACTGTCCTGCTAGAGACTGTCCAGCTAGAGACTGTCCTGCTAGAGACTGTCTACCAGAGACTGACCTGCTAGAGACTGTCCTGCTAGAGACTGTCCAACCAGAGACTGTCCTGCTAGAGACTGTCCTACCAGAGAATGTCCTGCCAGAGACTGTCCTGCTAGAGACTGTCCTACCAGGGATTGTCCTGCCAGAGACTGTCCTGCTAGAGACTGTCCTACCAGGCACTGTCCTGCCAGAGACTGTCCTGCTAGAGACTGTCCTACCAGAGACCGACCTGTTAGAGACTGTCCTACAAGAGATTGTCTTGCCAGAGGCTGTCATGCTAGAGACTGTCCTGCTAGAGTCTGACCTGCCAGAGACTGTGCTACCAGAGACTGTCCTACCAGAGATGAGCGTGCCAGAAACTGACCTGCCAGAGACTATCCTGCCAGAGACTGTCCTGCTAGAGACTGTCCTGCTAGAGACTGCAGCCAAAGACTGTCCTACTAGAGACTGTCCAGCCAAAGACTGTCCTGCGAGAGACTGTCCTACCAGAGACTATCCTGCCAGGGACTGCCCTGCTAGTGACTGTCCTTCCAGAGACTGTCCTACCACAGACTGTCCTGCCAGAGACGGTCCTGCTAGAGACTATCCTGCCAGAGACTGTCTTACCAGAGATGGTCCTGCCAGAAACTGTCCTGCCAGAGGCTGTCCTGCTAGAGACTGTCCTGATAGAGACTGTGCTACCAGAGACCGTCCTGCTAGAGACTGACCTAACAGGGACTGTCCTACCATAGACTGTCCTGCTAGAGAGTGTCCTACCAGAGACTGACCCGCTAGAGACTGTCCTACCAGAGACGGACCTTCTAGAGACTGTCCTACCAGAGACTGTCCTGCTTGAGACTGTCCTGCTAGAGACTGGCCTACCAGAGACTGTCCTACCAGAGACTGTCCTGCTAGAGAATGTCCTACTAGAGACAGTCCAGCCAAAGACTGTCCTGCGAGAGACTGTCCAGCAAAAAACTGTCCTGCTAGGGACTGTCCAGCCAAAGACTGTCCTACCAGAGACTGTCCTGCTAGAGACTGTCCTGCTAGAGACTGTCCAGCCAAAGTTTGTCCTGCTAGAGACTGACCTACCAGAGACTGTCCTACCAGAGAAGGTCCTGCTAGAGACTGTCCTGCTAGAGACTGTCCTGCAAGAGACTGTCCTGCCAGAGACTGTCCTACCAGAGACTGTCCTACCAGAGACGCTCCTGCCAGAGAGTGTCCTGCTAGAGACTGTCCTGCTATTCACTGTCCTACCAGAGACCGTCCTGCTATAGACTGTCCTGCTAGACACTGTCCTGCTAGAGACTGTCCTGCTAGAAACTGTCCTACCAGAGACTGACCTGCTAGAGACTGTCCTGCTAGCAACTGTCCTACCAGAGACTGTCCTACCAGAGACCGTCCTGCTAGAGACTGACCTACCAGAGACTGTCCTACCAGAGACTGTCCTGCTAGAGACTGTCCTACCAGTGACTGTCCTGCTAGAGACTGTCCTACCAGAGACTGTCCTGCTTGAGACTGTCCTGCTAGAGACTGTCCTACCTGAGATTGTCCTGCTAGAGACTGACCTACCAGAGACTGTCCTACCAGAGACGGTCCTGCAAGAGAATGTCCTACTCGAGACTGTCCAGCCAAAAACTATCCTGCTAGGGACTGTCCAGCCAAAGACTGTCCTACAAGAGACTGTCCTGCTAGAGAATGTCCTGCTAGAGGCTGTCCAGACAGAGTCTGTCCTGCTAGAGACTGACATACCAGAGACTGTCCTGCCAGAGACTATCCTGCTAGAGACTGTCCAGCCAGAGACTGTCCTACCAGAGACTGTCCTGCTAGAGACTGTCCTGCTAGAGACTGTCCTGCTAGAGACTGTCCTACCAGAGACTGAACTGCTAGAGACTGTCCTGCTAGAGACTGTCCTACCAGAGACTGCCCTGCTAGAGACTGTCCTGCTAGAGGCTCTCCAGCCAGAGTCTGTCCTGCTAGAGACTGACATACCAACGACAGTCCTGCCAGAGACTGTCCAGCTAGAGACTGTCCTGCTAGAGACTGTCCTGCTAGAAACTGTATTACCAGAGACTGTCCTGCTAGAGACTGTCCTGCTAGAGACTGTGCGAGCAGAGGCTGTCCAGCTGGAAACTGTCCTGCTAGAGAAGGTCCTGCTAGAGACTGTCCTGCTAGAGACCGTCCTACCAGACACTGTCCTGCTAGAGACTGTCCTACCAGAGACTGTCCTACCAGAGACTCTCCTGCCAGAGACTGTCCTGCTAGAGACTGTCCTGCTATTAACTGTCCTACCAGAGACCGTCCTGCTATAGACTGTCCTGCTAGACACTGTCCTGCTAGAGACTGTCCTGCTAGAAACTGTCCTACCAGAGACTGTCCAGCCAGAGACTGTCCTGCCAGAGACTGTCCTGCTAGAGACTGTCCAGCTAGAGACTGTCCTGCTAGAGACTGTCTACCAGAGACTGACCTGCTAGAGACTGTCCTGCTAGAGAATGTCCTACCAGAGACTGTCCTGCTAGAGACTGTCCTACCAGAGAATGTCCTGCCAGAGACTGTCCTGCTAGAGACTGTCCTACCAGGGATTGTCCTGCCAGAGACTGTCCTGCTAGAGACTGTCCTACCAGACACTGTCCTGCCAGAGACTGTCCTGCTAGAGACTGTCCTACCAGAGACCGACCTGTTAGAGACTGTCCTACAAGAGATTGTCTTGCCAGAGGCTGTCATGCTAGAGACTGTCCTGCTAGAGACTGACCTGCCAGAGACTGTGCTACCAGAGACTGTCCTACCAGAGATGAGCGTGCCAGAAACTGACCTGCCAGAGACTATCCTGCCAGAGACTGTCCTGCTAGAGACTGACCTATCAGAGACTGTCCTGCTAGAGTCTGTCCTGCTAGAGACTGTCCTGCTAGAGACTGCAGCCAAAGACTGTCCTACTAGAGACTGTCCAGCCAAAGACTGTCCTGCGAGAGACTGTCCTACCAGAGACTATCCTGCCAGGGACTGCCCTGCTAGTGACTGTCCTTCCAGACACTGTCCTACCACAGACTGTCCTGCCAGAGACGGTCCTGCTAGAGACTGTCCTGCCAGAGACTGTCTTACCAGAGATGGTCCTGCCAGAAACTGTCCTGCCAGAGGCTGTCCTGCTAGAGACTGTCCTGATAGAGACTGTGCTACCAGAGACCGTCCTGCTAGAGACTGACCTAACAGGGACTGTCCTACCATAGACTGTCCTGCTAGAGACTGTCCTACCAGAGAATGTCCCGCTAGAGACTGTCCTACCAAAGACGGACCTGCTAGAGACTGTCCTACCAGAGACTGTCCTGCTTGAGACTGTCCTGCTAGAGACTGGCCTACCAGAGACTGTCCTACCAGAGACTGTCCTGCTAGAGAATGTCCTACTAGAGACAGTCCAGCCAAAGACTGTCCTGCGAGAGACTGTCCAGCAAAAAACTGTCCTGCTAGGGACTGTCCAGCCAAAGACTGTCCTACCAGAGACTGTCCTGCTAGAGACTGTCCTGCTAGAGACTGTCCAGCCAAAGTTTGTCCTGCTAGAGACTGACCTAACAGGGACTGTCCTACCATAGACTGTCCTGCTAGAGACTGTCCTACCAGAGAATGTCCCGCTAGAGACTGTCCTACCAAAGACGGACCTGCTAGAGACTGTCCTACCAGAGACTGTCCTGCTTGAGACTGTCCTGCTAGAGACTGGCCTACCAGAGACTGTCCTACCAGAGACTGTCCTGCTAGAGAATGTCCTACTAGAGACAGTCCAGCCAAAGACTGTCCTGCGAGAGACTGTCCAGCAAAAAACTGTCCTGCTAGGGACTGTCCAGCCAAAGACTGTCCTAACAGAGACTGTCCTGCTAGAGACTGTCCTGCTAGAGACTGTCCAGCCAAAGTTTGTCCTGCTAGAGACTGACCTACCAGAGACTGTCCTACCAGAGAAGGTCCTGCTAGAGACTGTCCTGCTAGAGACTGTCCTGCAAGAGACTGTCCTGCCAGAGACTGTCCTACCAGAGACTGTCCTACCAGAGACGCTCCTGCCAGAGAGTGTCCTGCTAGAGACTGTCCTGCTATTCACTGTCCTACCAGAGACCGTCCTGCTATAGACTGTCCTGCTAGACACTGTCCTGCTAGAGACTGTCCTGCTAGAAACTGTCCTACCAGAGACTGAACTGCTAGAGACTGTCCTGCTAGAAACTGTCCTACCAGAGACTGTCCTACCAGAGACCGTCCTGCTAGAGACTGACCTACCAGAGACTGTCCTGCTAGAGACTGTCCTACCAGAGACTGTCCTGCTTGAGACTGTCCTGCTAGAGACTGTCCTACCTGAGATTGTCCTGCTAGAGACTGACCTACCAGAGACTGTCCTACCAGAGACGGTCCTGCAAGAGAATGTCCTACTTGAGACTGTCCAGCCAAAAACTATCCTGCTAGGGACTGTCCAGCCAAAGACTGTCCTACAAGAGACTGTCCTGCTAGAGAATGTCCTGCTAGAGGCTGTCCAGACAGAGTCTGTCCTGCTAGAGACTGACATACCTGAGACTGTCCTGCCAGAGACTATCCTGCTAGAGACTGTCCAGCCAGAGACTGTCCTGCCAGAGAGTGTCCTGCTAGAGACTGTCCTGCTAGAGACTGTCCTGCTAGAGACTGTCCTACCAGAGACTGAACTGCTAGAGACTGTCCTGCTAGAGACTGTCCTACCAGAGACTGTCCTGCTAGAGACTGTCCTGCTAGAGACTGTCCAGCCAAAGTTTGTCCTGCTAGAGACTGACCTACCAGAGACTGTCCTACCAGAGAAGGTCCTGCTAGAGACTGTCCTGCTAGAGACTGTCCTGCAAGAGACTGTCCTGCCAGAGACTGTCCTACCAGAGACTGTCCTACCAGAGACGCTCCTGCCAGAGAGTGTCCTGCTAGAGACTGTCCTGCTATTCACTGTCCTACCAGAGACCGTCCTGCTATAGACTGTCCTGCTAGACACTGTCCTGCTAGAGACTGTCCTGCTAGAAACTGTCCTACCAGAGACTGACCTGCTAGAGACTGTCCTGCTAGAAACTGTTCTACCAGAGACTGTCCTACCAGAGACCGTCCTACTAGAGACTGACCTACCAGAGACTGTCCTACCAGAGACTGTCCTGCTAGAGACTGTCCTACCAGAGACTGTCCTGCTAGAGACTGTCCTACCAGAGACTGTCCTGCTTGAGACTGTCCTGCTAGAGACTGTCCTACCTGAGATTGTCCTGCTAGAGACTGACCTACCAGAGACTGTCCTACCAGAGACGGTCCTGCAAGAGAATGTCCTACTTGAGACTGTCCAGCCAAAAACTATCCTGCTAGGGACTGTCCAGCCAAAGACTGTCCTACAAGAGACTGTCCTGCTAGAGGATGTCCTGCTAGAGGCTGTCCAGACAGAGTCTGTCCTGCTAGAGACTGACATACCAGAGACTGTCCTGCCAGAGACTATCCTGCTAGAGACTGTCCAGCCAGAGACTGTCCTGCCAGAGAGTGTCCTGCTAGAGACTGTCCTGCTAGAGACTGTCCTACCAGAGACTGAACTGCTAGAGACTGTCCTGCTAGAGACTGTCCTACCAGAGACTGTCCTGCTAGAGACTGTCCTGCTAGAGGCTCTCCAGCCAGAGTCTGTCCTGCTAGAGACTGACATACCAACGACAGTCCTGCCAGAGACTGTCCAGCTAGAGACTGTCCTGCTAGAGACTGTCCTGCTAGAAACTGTATTACCAGAGACTGTCCTGCTAGAGACTGTCCTGCTAGAGACTGTGCGAGCAGAGGCTGTCCAGCTGGAAACTGTCCTGCTAGAGAAGGTCCTGCTAGAGACTGTCCTGCTAGAGACCGTCCTACCAGACACTGTCCTGCTAGAGACTGTCCTACCAGAGACTGTCCTACCAGAGACTCTCCTGCCAGAGACTGTCCTGCTAGAGACTGTCCTGCTATTAACTGTCCTACCAGAGACCGTCCTGCTATAGACTGTCCTGCTAGACACTGTCCTGCTAGAGACTGTCCTGCTAGAAACTGTCCTACCAGAGACTGTACAGCTAGAGACTGTCCTGCTATAGACTGTCCTACCAGAGACTGACCTGCTAGAGACTGTCCTACCAGAGACTGTCCTGCTAGAGACTGACCTACCAGAGAATGTCCTACCAGAGAATGTCCTGCTAGAGACAGTCCTGCCAGAGACTGTCCTTCCAGAGACTGTCCAGCCAGAGACTGTCCTGCAAGAGACTGTCCAGCCAGAGACTGTCCTTCCAGAGACTGTCCTGCTAGAGACTGTCCAGCTAGAGACTGTCCTGCTAGAGACTGTCTACCAGAGACTGACCTGCTAGAGACTGTCCTGCTAGAGACTGTCCAACCAGAGACTGTCCTGCTAGAGACTGTCCTACCAGAGAATGTCCTGCCAGAGACTGTCCTGCTAGAGACTGTCCTACCAGGGATTGTCCTGCCAGAGACTGTCCTGCTAGAGACTGTCCTACCAGGCACTGTCCTGCCAGAGACTGTCCTGCTAGAGACTGTCCTACCAGAGACCGACCTGTTAGAGACTGTCCTACAAGAGATTGTCTTGCCAGAGGCTGTCATGCTAGAGACTGTCCTGCTAGAGTCTGACCTGCCAGAGACTGTGCTACCAGAGACTGTCCTACAGAGATGAGCGTGCCAGAAACTGACCTGCCAGAGACTATCCTGCCAGAGACTGTCCTGCTAGAGACTGTCCTGCTAGAGACTGCAGCCAAAGACTGTCCTACTAGAGACTGTCCAGCCAAAGACTGTCCTGCGAGAGACTGTCCTACCAGAGACTATCCTGCCAGGGACTGCCCTGCTAGTGACTGTCCTTCCAGAGACTGTCCTACCACAGACTGT
The DNA here is from genome assembly GCF_017639515.1 of Carcharodon carcharias. Classification (NCBI taxonomy): domain Eukaryota; kingdom Metazoa; phylum Chordata; class Chondrichthyes; order Lamniformes; family Lamnidae; genus Carcharodon; species Carcharodon carcharias. The sequence continues at coordinate 2,121,143 of NC_054486.1, read as the reverse complement.
CCTGCCAGAGACGGTCCTGCTAGAGACTATCCTGCCAGAGACTGTCTTACCAGAGATGGTCCTGCCAGAAACTGTCCTGCCAGAGGCTGTCCTGCTAGAGACTGTCCTGATAGAGACTGTGCTACCAGAGACCGTCCTGCTAGAGACTGACCTAACAGGGACTGTCCTACCATAGACTGTCCTGCTAGAGAGTGTCCTACCAGAGACTGACCCGCTAGAGACTGTCCTACCAGAGACGGACCTTCTAGAGACTGTCCTACCAGAGACTGTCCTGCTTGAGACTGTCCTGCTAGAGACTGGCCTACCAGAGACTGTCCTACCAGAGACTGTCCTGCTAGAGAATGTCCTACTAGAGACAGTCCAGCCAAAGACTGTCCTGCGAGAGACTGTCCAGCAAAAAACTGTCCTGCTAGGGACTGTCCAGCCAAAGACTGTCCTACCAGAGACTGTCCTGCTAGAGACTGTCCTGCTAGAGACTGTCCAGCCAAAGTTTGTCCTGCTAGAGACTGACCTACCAGAGACTGTCCTACCAGAGAAGGTCCTGCTAGAGACTGTCCTGCTAGAGACTGTCCTGCAAGAGACTGTCCTGCCAGAGACTGTCCTACCAGAGACTGTCCTACCAGAGACGCTCCTGCCAGAGAGTGTCCTGCTAGAGACTGTCCTGCTATTCACTGTCCTACCAGAGACCGTCCTGCTATAGACTGTCCTGCTAGACACTGTCCTGCTAGAGACTGTCCTGCTAGAAACTGTCCTACCAGAGACTGACCTGCTAGAGACTGTCCTGCTAGCAACTGTCCTACCAGAGACTGTCCTACCAGAGACCGTCCTGCTAGAGACTGACCTACCAGAGACTGTCCTACCAGAGACTGTCCTGCTAGAGACTGTCCTACCAGTGACTGTCCTGCTAGAGACTGTCCTACCAGAGACTGTCCTGCTTGAGACTGTCCTGCTAGAGACTGTCCTACCTGAGATCGTCCTGCTAGAGACTGACCTACCAGAGACTGTCCTACCAGAGACGGTCCTGCAAGAGAATGTCCTACTCGAGACTGTCCAGCCAAAAACTATCCTGCTAGGGACTGTCCAGCCAAAGACTGTCCTACAAGAGACTGTCCTGCTAGAGAATGTCCTGCTAGAGGCTGTCCAGACAGAGTCTGTCCTGCTAGAGACTGACATACCAGAGACTGTCCTGCCAGAGACTATCCTGCTAGAGACTGTCCAGCCAGAGACTGTCCTACCAGAGACTGTCCTGCTAGAGACTGTCCTGCTAGAGACTGTCCTACCTGAGATTGTCCTGCTAGAGACTGACCTACCAGAGACTGTCCTACCAGAGACGGTCCTGCAAGAGAATGTCCTACTTGAGACTGTCCAGCCAAAAACTATCCTGCTAGGGACTGTCCAGCCAAAGACTGTCCTACAAGAGACTGTCCTGCTAGAGAATGTCCTGCTAGAGGCTGTCCAGACAGAGTCTGTCCTGCTAGAGACTGACATACCTGAGACTGTCCTGCCAGAGACTATCCTGCTAGAGACTGTCCAGCCAGAGACTGTCCTGCCAGAGAGTGTCCTGCTAGAGACTGTCCTGCTAGAGACTGTCCTGCTAGAGACTGTCCTACCAGAGACTGAACTGCTAGAGACTGTCCTGCTAGAGACTGTCCTACCAGAGACTGTCCTGCTAGAGACTGTCCTGGTAGAGACTGTCCAGCCAAAGTTTGTCCTGCTAGAGACTGACCTACCAGAGACTGTCCTACCAGAGAAGGTCCTGCTAGAGACTGTCCTGCTAGAGACTGTCCTGCAAGAGACTGTCCTGCCAGATACTGTCCTACCAGAGACTGTCCTACCAGAGACGCTCCTGCCAGAGAGTGTCCTGCTAGAGACTGTCCTGCTATTCACTGTCCTACCAGAGACCGTCCTGCTATAGACTGTCCTGCTAGACACTGTCCTGCTAGAGACTGTCCTGCTAGAAACTGTCCTACCAGAGACTGACCTGCTAGAGACTGTCCTGCTAGAAACTGTTCTACCAGAGACTGTCCTACCAGAGACCGTCCTACTAGAGACTGACCTACCAGAGACTGTCCTACCAGAGACTGTCCTGCTAGAGACTGTCCTACCAGAGACTGTCCTGCTAGAGACTGTCCTACCAGAGACTGTCCTGCTTGAGACTGTCCTGCTAGAGACTGTCCTACCTGAGATTGTCCTGCTAGAGACTGACCTACCAGAGACTGTCCTACCAGAGACGGTCCTGCAAGAGAATGTCCTACTTGAGACTGTCCAGCCAAAAACTATCCTGCTAGGGACTGTCCAGCCAAAGACTGTCCTACAAGAGACTGTCCTGCTAGAGGATGTCCTGCTAGAGGCTGTCCAGACAGAGTCTGTCCTGCTAGAGACTGACATACCAGAGACTGTCCTGCCAGAGACTATCCTGCTAGAGACTGTCCAGCCAGAGACTGTCCTGCCAGAGAGTGTCCTGCTAGAGACTGTCCTGCTAGAGACTGTCCTGCTAGAGACTGTCCTACCAGAGACTGAACTGCTAGAGACTGTCCTGCTAGAGACTGTCCTACCAGAGACTGTCCTGCTAGAGACTGTCCTGCTAGAGGCTCTCCAGCCAGAGTCTGTCCTGCTAGAGACTGACATACCAACGACAGTCCTGCCAGAGACTGTCCAGCTAGAGACTGTCCTGCTAGAGACTGTCCTGCTAGAAACTGTATTACCAGAGACTGTCCTGCTAGAGACTGTCCTGCTAGAGACTGTGCGAGCAGAGGCTGTCCAGCTGGAAACTGTCCTGCTAGAGAAGGTCCTGCTAGAGACTGTCCTGCTAGAGACCGTCCTACCAGACACTGTCCTGCTAGAGACTGTCCTACCAGAGACTGTCCTACCAGAGACTCTCCTGCCAGAGACTGTCCTGCTAGAGACTGTCCTGCTATTAACTGTCCTACCAGAGACCGTCCTGCTATAGACTGTCCTGCTAGACACTGTCCTGCTAGAGACTGTCCTGCTAGAAACTGTCCTACCAGAGACTGTTCTGCTAGAGACTGTCCTGCTATAGACTGTCCTACCAGAGACTGACCTGCTAGAGACTGTCCTACCAGAGACTGTCCTGCTAGAGACTGACCTACCAGAGACTGTCCTACCAGAGAATGTCCTGCTAGAGACAGTCCTGCCAGAGACTGTCCTTCCAGAGACTGTCCAGCCAGAGACTGTCCTGCAAGAGACTGTCCAGCCAGAGACTGTCCTTCCAGAGACTGTCCTGCTAGAGACTGTCCAGCTAGAGACTGTCCTGCTAGAGACTGTCTACCAGAGACTGACCTGCTAGAGACTGTCCTGCTAGAGACTGTCCTACCTGAGATTGTCCTGCTAGAGACTGACCTACCAGAGACTGTCCTACCAGAGACGGTCCTGCAAGAGAATGTCCTACTTGAGACTGTCCAGCCAAAAACTATCCTGCTAGGGACTGTCCAGCCAAAGACTGTCCTACAAGAGACTGTCCTGCTAGAGGATGTCCTGCTAGAGGCTGTCCAGACAGAGTCTGTCCTGCTAGAGACTGACATACCAGAGACTGTCCTGCCAGAGACTATCCTGCTAGAGACTGTCCAGCCAGAGACTGTCCTGCCAGAGAGTGTCCTGCTAGAGACTGTCCTGCTAGAGACTGTCCTGCTAGAGACTGTCCTACCAGAGACTGAACTGCTAGAGACTGTCCTGCTAGAGACTGTCCTACCAGAGACTGTCCTGCTAGAGACTGTCCTGCTAGAGGCTCTCCAGCCAGAGTCTGTCCTGCTAGAGACTTACATACCAACGACAGTCCTGCCAGAGACTGTCCAGCTAGAGACTGTCCTGCTAGAGACTGTCCTGCTAGAAACTGTATTACCAGAGACTGTCCTGCTAGAGACTGTCCTGCTAGAGACTGTGCGAGCAGAGGCTGTCCAGCTGGAAACTGTCCTGCTAGAGAAGGTCCTGCTAGAGACTGTCCTGCTAGAGACCGTCCTACCAGACACTGTCCTGCTAGAGACTGTCCTACCAGAGACTGTCCTACCAGAGACTCTCCTGCCAGAGACTGTCCTGCTAGAGACTGTCCTGCTATTAACTGTCCTACCAGAGACCGTCCTGCTATAGACTGTCCTGCTAGACACTGTCCTGCTAGAGACTGTCCTGCTAGAAACTGTCCTACCAGAGACTGTCCTGCTAGAGACTGTCCTGCTATAGACTGTCCTACCAGAGACTGACCTGCTAGAGACTGTCCTACCAGAGACTGTCCTGCTAGAGACTGACCTACCAGAGACTGTCCTACCAGAGAATGTCCTGCTAGAGACAGTCCTGCCAGAGACTGTCCTTCCAGAGACTGTCCAGCCAGAGACTGTCCTGCAAGAGACTGTCCAGCCAGAGACTGTCCTTCCAGAGACTGTCCTGCTAGAGACTGTCCAGCTAGAGACTGTCCTGCTAGAGACTGTCTACCAGAGACTGACCTGCTAGAGACTGTCCTGCTAGAGACTGTCCAACCAGAGACTGTCCTGCGAGAGACTGTCCTACCAGAGAATGTCCTGCCAGAGACTGTCCTGCTAGAGACTGTCCTACCAGGGATTGTCCTGCCAGAGACTGTCCTGCTAGAGACTGTCCTACCAGGCACTGTCCTGCCAGAGACTGTCCTGCTAGAGACTGTCCTACCAGAGACCGACCTGTTAGAGACTGTCCTACAAGAGATTGTCTTGCCAGAGGCTGTCATGCTAGAGACTGTCCTGCTAGAGACTGACCTGCCAGAGACTGTGCTACCAGAGACTGTCCTACCAGAGATGAGCGTGCCAGAAACTGACCTGCCAGAGACTATCCTGCCAGAGACTGTCCTGCTAGAGACTGACCTATCAGAGACTGTCCTGCTAGAGTCTGTCCTGCTAGAGACTGTCCTGCTAGAGACTGCAGCCAAAGACTGTCCTACTAGAGACTGTCCAGCCAAAGACTGTCCTGCGAGAGACTGTCCTACCAGAGACTATCCTGCCAGGGACTGCCCTGCTAGTGACTGTCCTTCCAGAGACTGTCCTACCACAGACTGTCCTGCCAGAGACGGTCCTGCTAGAGACTATCCTGCCAGAGACTGTCTTACCAGAGATGGTCCTGCCAGAAACTGTCCTGCCAGAGGCTGTCCTGCTAGAGACTGTCCTGATAGAGACTGTGCTACCAGAGACCGTCCTGCTAGAGACTGACCTAACAGGGACTGTCCTACCATAGACTGTCCTGCTAGAGAGTGTCCTACCAGAGACTGACCCGCTAGAGACTGTCCTACCAGAGACGGACGTTCTAGAGACTGTCCTACCAGAGACTGTCCTGCTTGAGACTGTCCTGCTAGAGACTGGCCTACCAGAGACTGTCCTACCAGAGACTGTCCTGCTAGAGAATGTCCTACTAGAGACAGTCCAGCCAAAGACTGTCCTGCGAGAGACTGTCCAGCAAAAAACTGTCCTGCTAGGGACTGTCCAGCCAAATACTGTCCTACCAGAGACTGTCCTGCTAGAGACTGTCCTGCTAGAGACTGTCCAGCCAAAGTTTGTCCTGCTAGAGACTGACCTACCAGAGACTGTCCTACCAGAGAAGGTCCTGCTAGAGACTGTCCTGCTAGAGACTGTCCTGCAAGAGACTGTCCTGCCAGAGACTGTCCTACCAGAGACTGTCCTACCAGAGACGCTCCTGCCAGAGAGTGTCCTGCTAGAGACTGTCCTGCTATTCACTGTCCTACCAGAGACCGTCCTGCTATAGACTGTCCTGCTAGACACTGTCCTGCTAGAGACTGTCCTGCTAGAAACTGTCCTACCAGAGACTGACCTGCTAGAGACTGTCCTGCTAGAAACTGTTCTACCAGAGACTGTCCTACCAGAGACCGTCCTGCTAGAGACTGACCTACCAGAGACTGTCCTACCAGAGACTGTCCTGCTAGAGACTGTCCTACCAGAGACTGTCCTGCTAGAGACTGTCCTACCAGAGACTGTCCTGCTTGAGACTGTCCTGCTAGAGACTGTCCTACCTGAGATTGTCCTGCTAGAGACTGACCTACCAGAGACTGTCCTACCAGAGACGGTCCTGCAAGAGAATGTCCTACTTGAGACTGTCCAGCCAAAAACTATCCTGCTAGGGACTGTCCAGCCAAAGACTGTCCTACAAGAGACTGTCCTGCTAGAGGATGTCCTGCTAGAGGCTGTCCAGACAGAGTCTGTCCTGCTAGAGACTGACATACCAGAGACTGTCCTGCCAGAGACTATCCTGCTAGAGACTGTCCAGCCAGAGACTGTCCTGCCAGAGAGTGTCCTGCTAGAGACTGTCCTGCTAGAGACTGTCCTGCTAGAGACTGTCCTACCAGAGACTGAACTGCTAGAGACTGTCCTGCTAGAGACTGTCCTACCAGAGACTGTCCTGCTAGAGACTGTCCTGCTAGAGGCTCTCCAGCCAGAGTCTGTCCTGCTAGAGACTGACATACCAACGACAGTCCTGCCAGAGACTGTCCAGCTAGAGACTGTCCTGCTAGAGACTGTCCTGCTAGAAACTGTATTACCAGAGACTGTCCTGCTAGAGACTGTCCTGCTAGAGACTGTGCGAGCAGAGGCTGTCCAGCTGGAAACTGTCCTGCTAGAGAAGGTCCTGCTAGAGACTGTCCTGCTAGAGACCGTCCTACCAGACACTGTCCTGCTAGAGACTGTCCTACCAGAGACTGTCCTACCAGAGACTCTCCTGCCAGAGACTGTCCTGCTAGAGACTGTCCTGCTATTAACTGTCCTACCAGAGACCGTCCTGCTATAGACTGTCCTGCTAGACACTGTCCTGCTAGAGACTGTCCTGCTAGAAACTGTCCTACCAGAGACTGTCCTGCTAGAGACTGTCCTGCTATAGACTGTCCTACCAGAGACTGACCTGCTAGAGACTGTCCTACCAGAGACTGTCCTGCTAGAGACTGACCTACCAGAGACTGTCCTACCAGAGAATGTCCTGCTAGAGACAGTCCTGCCAGAGACTGTCCTTCCAGAGACTGTCCAGCCAGAGACTGTCCTGCAAGAGACTGTCCAGCCAGAGACTGTCCTTCCAGAGACTGTCCTGCTAGAGACTGTCCAGCTAGAGACTGTCCTGCTAGAGACTGTCTACCAGAGACTGACCTGCTAGAGACTGTCCTGCTAGAGACTGTCCTACCTGAGATTGTCCTGCTAGAGACTGACCTACCAGAGACTGTCCTACCAGAGACGGTCCTGCAAGAGAATGTCCTACTTGAGACTGTCCAGCCAAAAACTATCCTGCTAGGGACTGTCCAGCCAAAGACTGTCCTACAAGAGACTGTCCTGCTAGAGGATGTCCTGCTAGAGGCTGTCCAGACAGAGTCTGTCCTGCTAGAGACTGACATACCAGAGACTGTCCTGCCAGAGACTATCCTGCTAGAGACTGTCCAGCCAGAGACTGTCCTGCCAGAGAGTGTCCTGCTAGAGACTGTCCTGCTAGAGACTGTCCTGCTAGAGACTGTCCTACCAGAGACTGAACTGCTAGAGACTGTCCTGCTAGAGACTGTCCTACCAGAGACTGTCCTGCTAGAGACTGTCCTGCTAGAGGCTCTCCAGCCAGAGTCTGTCCTGCTAGAGACTTACATACCAACGACAGTCCTGCCAGAGACTGTCCAGCTAGAGACTGTCCTGCTAGAGACTGTCCTGCTAGAAACTGTATTACCAGAGACCGTCCTGCTAGAGACTGTCCTGCTAGAGACTGTGCGAGCAGAGGCTGTCCAGCTGGAAACTGTCCCTCTAGAGAAGGTCCTGCTAGAGACTGTCCTGCTAGAGACCGTCCTACCAGACACTGTCCTGCTAGAGACTGTCCTACCAGAGACTGTCCTACCAGAGACTCTCCTGCCAGAGACTGTCCTGCTAGAGACTGTCCTGCTATTAACTGTCCTACCAGAGACCGTCCTGCTATAGACTGTCCTGCTAGACACTGTCCTGCTAGAGACTGTCCTGCTAGAAACTGTCCTACCAGAGACTGTCCTGCTAGAGACTGTCCTGCTATAGACTGTCCTACCAGAGACTGACCTGCTAGAGACTGTCCTACCAGAGACTGTCCTGCTAGAGACTGACCTACCAGAGACTGTCCTACCAGAGAATGTCCTGCTAGAGACAGTCCTGCCAGAGACTGTCCTTCCAGAGACTGTCCAGCCAGAGACTGTCCTGCAAGAGACTGTCCAGCCAGAGACTGTCCTTCCAGAGACTGTCCTGCTAGAGACTGTCCAGCTAGAGACTGTCCTGCTAGAGACTGTCTACCAGAGACTGACCTGCTAGAGACTGTCCTGCTAGAGACTGTCCAACCAGAGACTGTCCTGCGAGAGACTGTCCTACCAGAGAATGTCCTGCCAGAGACTGTCCTGCTAGAGACTGTCCTACCAGGGATTGTCCTGCCAGAGACTGTCCTGCTAGAGACTGTCCTACCAGGCACTGTCCTGCCAGAGACTGTCCTGCTAGAGACTGTCCTACCAGAGACCGACCTGTTAGAGACTGTCCTACAAGAGATTGTCTTGCCAGAGGCTGTCATGCTAGAGACTGTCCTGCTAGAGACTGACCTGCCAGAGACTGTGCTACCAGAGACTGTCCTACCAGAGATGAGCGTGCCAGAAACTGACCTGCCAGAGACTATCCTGCCAGAGACTGTCCTGCTAGAGACTGACCTATCAGAGACTGTCCTGCTAGAGTCTGTCCTGCTAGAGACTGTCCTGCTAGAGACTGCAGCCAAAGACTGTCCTACTAGAGACTGTCCAGCCAAAGACTGTCCTGCGAGAGACTGTCCTACCAGAGACTATCCTGCCAGGGACTGCCCTGCTAGTGACTGTCCTTCCAGAGACTGTCCTACCAGAGACTGTCCTGCCAGAGACGGTCCTGCTAGAGACTATCCTGCCAGAGACTGTCTTACCAGAGATGGTCCTGCCAGAAACTGTCCTGCCAGAGGCTGTCCTGCTAGAGACTGTCCTGATAGAGACTGTGCTACCAGAGACCGTCCTGCTAGAGACTGACCTAACAGGGACTGTCCTACCATAGACTGTCCTGCTAGAGAGTGTCCTACCAGAGACTGACCCGCTAGAGACTGTCCTACCAGAGACGGACCTTCTAGAGACTGTCCTACCAGAGACTGTCCTGCTTGAGACTGTCCTGCTAGAGACTGGCCTACCAGAGACAGTCCTACCAGAGACTGTCCTGCTAGAGAATGTCCTACTAGAGACAGTCCAGCCAAAGACTGTCCTGCGAGAGACTGTCCAGCAAAAAACTGTCCTGCTAGGGACTGTCCAGCCAAATACTGTCCTACCAGAGACTGTCCTGCTAGAGACTGTCCTGCTAGAGACTGTCCAGCCAAAGTTTGTCCTGCTAGAGACTGACCTACCAGAGACTGTCCTACCAGAGAAGGTCCTGCTAGAGACTGTCCTGCTAGAGACTGTCCTGCAAGAGACTGTCCTGCCAGAGACTGTCCTACCAGAGACTGTCCTACCAGAGACGCTCCTGCCAGAGAGTGTCCTGCTAGAGACTGTCCTGCTATTCACTGTCCTACCAGAGACCGTCCTGCTATAGACTGTCCTGCTAGACACTGTCCTGCTAGAGACTGTCCTGCTAGAAACTGTCCTACCAGAGACTGACCTGCTAGAGACTGTCCTGCTAGAAACTGTTCTACCAGAGACTGTCCTACCAGAGACCGTCCTGCTAGAGACTGACCTACCAGAGACTGTCCTACCAGAGACTGTCCTGCTAGAGACTGTCCTACCAGAGACTGTCCTGCTAGAGACTGTCCTGCCAGAGACTGTCCTGCTTGAGACTGTCCTGCTAGAGACTGTCCTACCTGAGATTGTCCTGCTAGAGACTGACCTACCAGAGACTGTCCTACCAGAGACGGTCCTGCAAGAGAATGTCCTACTTGAGACTGTCCAGCCAAAAACTATCCTGCTAGGGACTGTCCAGCCAAAGACTGTCCTACAAGAGACTGTCCTGCTAGAGGATGTCCTGCTAGAGGCTGTCCAGACAGAGTCTGTCCTGCTAGAGACTGACATACCAGAGACTGTCCTGCCAGAGACTATCCTGCTAGAGACTGTCCAGCCAGAGACTGTCCTGCCAGAGAGTGTCCTGCTAGAGACTGTCCTGCTAGAGACTGTCCTGCTAGAGACTGTCCTACCAGAGACTGAACTGCTAGAGACTGTCCTGCTAGAGACTGTCCTACTTGAGACTGTCCTGCTAGAGACTGTCCTGCTAGAGGCTCTCCAGCCAGAGTCTGTCCTGCTAGAGACTGACATACCAACGACAGTCCTGCCAGAGACTGTCCAGCTAGAGACTGTCCTGCTAGAGACTGTCCTGCTAGAAACTGTATTACCAGAGACTGTCCTGCTAGAGACTGTCCTGCTAGAGACTGTGCGAGCAGAGGCTGTCCAGCTGGAAACTGTCCTGCTAGAGAAGGTCCTGCTAGAGACTGTCCTGCTAGAGACCGTCCTACCAGACACTGTCCTGCTAGAGACTGTCCTACCAGAGACTGTCCTACCAGAGACTCTCCTGCCAGAGACTGTCCAGCTAGAGACTGTCCTGCTATTACCTGTCCTACCAGAGACCGTCCTGCTATAGACTGTCCTGCTAGACACTGTCCTGCTAGAGACTGTCCTGCTAGAAACTGTCCTACCAGAGACTGTCCTGCTAGAGACTGTCCTGCTATAGACTGTCCTACCAGAGACTGAGCTGCTAGAGACTGTCCTACCAGAGACTGCCCTGCTAGAGACTGACATACCAGAGACTGTCCTACCAGAGAATGTCCTGCTAGAGACAGTCCTGCCAGAGACTGTCCTTCCAGAGACTGTCCAGCCAGAGACTGTCCTGCAAGAGACTGTCCAGCCAGAGACTGTCCTGCCAGAGACTGTCCTGCTAGAGACTGTCCAGCTAGAGACTGTCCTGCTAGAGACTGTCTACCAGAGACTGCCCTGCTAGAGACTGTCCTGCTAGAGACTGTCCTACCAGAGACTGTCCTGCTAGAGACTGTCCTACCAGAGAATGTCCTGCCAGAGACTGTCCTGCTAGAGACTGTCCTACCAGGGATTGTCCTGCCAGAGACTGTCCTGCTAGAGACTGTCCTGCTAGAGACTGTCCTACCAGAGACCGACCTGTTAGAGACTGTCCTACAAGAGATTGTCTTGCCAGAGGCTGTCATGCTAGAGTCTGTCCTGCTAGAGACTGACATACCAGAGACTGTCCTGCCAGAGACTATCCTGCTAGAGACTGTCCAGCCAGAGACTGTCCTACCAGAGACTGTCCTGCTAGAGACTGTCCTGCTAGAGACTGTCCTGCTAGAGACTGTCCTACCAGAGACTGAACTGCTAGAGACTGTCCTGCTAGAGACTGTCCTACCAGAGACTGTCCTGCTAGAGACTGTCCTGCTAGAGGCTCTCCAGCCAGAGTCTGTCCTGCTAGAGACTGACATACCAACGACAGTCCTGGCAGAGACTGTCCAGCTAGAGACTGTCCTGCTAGAGACTGTCCTGCTAGAAACTGTATTACCAGAGACTGTCCTGCTAGAGACTGTCCTGCTAGAGACTGTGCGAGCAGAGGCTGTCCAGCTGGAAACTGTCCTGCTAGAGAAGGTCCTGCTAGAGACTGTCCTGCTAGAGACCGTCCTACTAGACACTGTCCTGCTAGAGACTGTCCTACCAGAGACTGTCCTACCAGAGACTCTCCTGCCAGAGACTGTCCTGCTAGAGACTGTCCTGCTATTACCTGTCCTACCAGAGACCGTCCTGCTATAGACTGTCCTGCTAGACACTGTCCTGCTAGAGACTGTCCTGCTAGAAACTGTCCTACCAGAGACTGTCCTGCTAGAGACTGTCCTGCTATAGACTGTCCTACCAGAGACTGAGCTGCTAGAGACTGTCCTACCAGAGACTGCCCTGCTAGAGACTGACATACCAGAGACTGTCCTACCAGAGAATGTCCTGCTAGAGACAGTCCTGCCAGAGACTGTCCTTCCAGAGACTGTCCAGCCAGAGACTGTCCTGCAAGAGACTGTCCAGCCAGAGACTGTCCTGCCAGAGACTGTCCTGCTAGAGACTGTCCAGCTAGAGACTGTCCTGCTAGAGACTGTCTACCAGAGACTGACCTGCTAGAGACTGTCCTGCTAGAGACTGTCCTACCAGAGACTGTCCTGCTAGAGACTGTCCTACCAGAGAATGTCCTGCCAGAGACTGTCCTGCTAGAGACTGTCCTACCAGGGATTGTCCTGCCAGAGACTGTCCTGCTAGAGACTGTCCTGCTAGAGACTGTCCTACCAGAGACCGACCTGTTAGAGACTGTCCTACAAGAGATTGTCTTGCCAGAGGCTGTCATGCTAGAGACTGTCCTGCTAGAGACTGACCTGCCAGAGACTGTGCTACCAGAGACTGTCCTACCAGAGATGAGCGTGCCAGAAACTGACCTGCCAGAGACTATCCTGCCAGAGACTGTCCTGCTAGAGACTGACCTATCAGAGACTGTCCTGCTAGAGTCTGTCCTGCTAGAGACTGTCCTGCTAGAGACTGCAGCCAAAGACTGTCCTACTAGAGACTGTCCAGCCAAAGACTGTCCCGCGAGAGACTGTCCTACCAGAGACTATCCTGCCAGGGACTGCCCTGCTAGTGACTGTCCTTCCAGACACTGTCCTACCACAGACTGTCCTGCCAGAGACGGTCCTGCTAGAGACTGTCCTGCCAGAGACTGTCTTACCAGAGATGGTCCTGCCAGAAACTGTCCTGCCAGAGGCTGTCCTGCTAGAGACTGTCCTGATAGAGACTGTGCTACCAGAGACCGTCCTGCTAGAGACTGACCTAACAGGGACTGTTCTACCATAGACTGTCCTGCTAGAGACTGTCCTACCAGAGAATGTCCCGCTAGAGACTGTCCTACCAAAGACGGACCTGCTAGAGACTGTCCTACCAGAGACTGTCCTGCTTGAGACTGTCCTGCTAGAGACTGGCCTACCAGAGACTGTCCTACCAGAGACTGTCCTGCTAGAGAATGTCCTACTAGAGACAGTCCAGCCAAAGACTGTCCTGCGAGAGACTGTCCAGCAAAAAACTGTCCTGCTAGGGACTGTCCAGCCAAAGACTGTCCTACCAGAGACTGTCCTGCTAGAGACTGTCCTGCTAGAGACTGTCCAGCCAAAGTTTGTCCTGCTAGAGACTGACCTACCAGAGACTGTCCTACCAGAGAAGGTCCTGCTAGAGACTGTCCTGCAAGAGACTGTCCTGCCAGAGACTGTCCTACCAGAGACTGTCCTACCAGAGACGCTCCTGCCAGAGAGTGTCCTGCTAGAGACTGTCCTGCTATTCACTGTCCTACCAGAGACCGTCCTGCTATAGACTGTCCTGCTAGACACTGTCCTGCTAGAGACTGTCCTGCTAGAAACTGTCCTACCAGAGACTGAACTGCTAGAGACTGTCCTGCTAGAAACTGTCCTACCAGAGACTGTCCTACCAGAGACCGTCCTGCTAGAGACTGACCTACCAGAGACTGTCCTGCTAGAGACTGTCCTACCAGAGGCTGTCCTGCTTGAGACTGTCCTGCTAGAGACTGTCCTACCTGAGATTGTCCTGCGAGAGACTGACCTACCAGAGACTGTCCTACCAGAGTCGGTCCTGCAAGAGAATGTCCTACTTGAGACTGTCCAGCCAAAAACTATCCTGCTAGGGACTGTCCAGCCAAAGACTGTCCTACAAGAGACTGTCCTGCTAGAGAATGTCCTGCTAGAGGCTGTCCAGACAGAGTCTGTCCTGCTAGAGACTGACATAGCTGAGACTGTCCTGCCAGAGACTATCCTGCTAGAGACTGTCCAGCCAGAGACTGTCCTGCCAGAGAGTGTCCTGCTAGAGACTGTCCTGCTAGAGACTGTCCTGCTAGAGACTGTCCTACCAGAGACTGAACTGCTAGAGACTGTCCTGCTAGAGACTGTCCTACCAGAGACTGTCCTGCTAGAGACTGACCTACCAGAGACTGTCCTACCAGAGAATGTCCTGCTAGAGACAGTCCTGCCAGAGACTGTCCTTCCAGAGACTGTCCAGCCAGAGACTGTCCTGCAAGAGACTGTCCAGCCAGAGACTCTCCTTCCAGAGACTGTCCTGCTAGAGACTGTCCAGCTAGGGACTGTCCTGCTAGAGACTGTCTACCAGAGACTGACCTGCTAGAGACTGTCCTGCTAGAGACTGTCCAACCAGAGACTGTCCTGCTAGAGACTGTCCTACCAGAGAATGTCCTGCCAGAGACTGTCCTGCTAGAGACTGACCTACCAGAGACTGTCCTACCAGAGAAGGTCCTGCTAGAGACTGTCCTGCTAGAGACTGTCCTGCAAGAGACTGTCCTGCCAGAGACTGTCCTACCAGAGACTGTCCTACCAGAGACGCTCCTGCCAGAGAGTGTCCTGCTAGAGACTGTCCTGCTATTCACTGTCCTACCAGAGACCGTCCTGCTATAGACTGTCCTGCTAGACACTGTCCTGCTAGAGACTGTCCTGCTAGAAACTGTCCTACCAGAGACTGACCTGCTAGAGACTGTCCTGCTAGAAACTGTCCTACCAGAGACTGTCCTACCAGAGACCTTCCTGCTAGAGACTGACCTACCAGAGACTGTCCTACCAGAGACTGTCCTGCTAGAGACTGTCCTGCTTGAGACTGTCCTGCTAGAGACTGTCCTACCAGAGACTGTCCTGCTTGAGACTGTCCTGCTAGAGACTGTCCTACCTGAGATTGTCCTGCTAGAGACTGACCTACCAGAGACTGTCCTACCAGAGACGGTCCTGCAAGAGAATGTCCTACTTGAGACTGTCCAGCCAAAGGCTGTCCTGCGAGAGACTGTCCAGCCAAAAACTATCCTGCTAGGGACTGTCCAGCCAAAGACTGTCCTACAAGAGACTGTCCTGCTAGAGAATGTCCTGCTAGAGGCTGTCCAGACAGAGTCTGTCCTGCTAGAGACTGACATACCAGAGACTGTCCTGCCAGAGACTATCCTGCTAGAGACTGTCCAGCCAGAGACTGTCCTGCCAGAGACTGTCCTGCTAGAGACTGTCCTGCTAGAGACTGTCCTGCTAGAGACTGTCCTACCAGAGACTGAACTGCTAGAGACTGTCCTGCTAGAGACTGTCCTACCAGAGACTGTCCTGCTAGAGACTGTCCTGCTAGAGGCTGTCCAGCCAGAGTCTGTCCTGCTAGAGACTGACATACCAACGACAGTCCTGCCAGAGGCTGTCCTGCTAGAGACTGTCCTGCTAGAGACTGTCCTGCTAGAAACTGTATTACCAGAGACTGTCCTGCTAGAGACTGTCCTGCTAGAGACTGTGCGAGCAGAGGCTGTCCAGCTGGAAACTGTCCTGCTAGGGAAGGTCCTGTTAGAGACTGTCCTGCTAGAGACCGTCCTACCAGACACTGTCCTGCTAGAGACTGTCCTACCAGAGACTGTCCTACCAGAGACTCTCCTGCCAGAGACTGTCCTGCTAGAGACTGTCCTGCTATTAACTGTCCTACCAGAGACCGTCCTGCTATAGACTGTCCTGCTAGACACTGTCCTGCTAGAGACTGTCCTACCAGAGACTGTCCTGCTTGAGACTGTCCTGCTAGAGACTGTCCTACCTGAGGTTGTCCTGCTAGAGACTGACCTACCAGAGACTGTCCTACCAGAGATGGTCCTGCAAGAGAATGTCCTACTTGAGACTGTCCAGCCAAAGGCTGTCCTGCGAGAGACTGTCCAGCCAAAAACTATCCTGCTAGGGACTGTCCAGCCAAAGACTGTCCTACAAGAGACTGTCCTGCTAGAGAATGTCCTGCTAGAGGCTGTCCAGACAGAGTCTGTCCTGCTAGAGACTGACATACCAGAGACTGTCCTGCCAGAGACTATCCTGCTAGAGACTGTCCAGCCAGAGACTGTCCTGCCAGAGACTGTCCTGCTAGAGACTGTCCTGCTAGAGACTGTCCTGCTAGAGACTGTCCTACCAGAGACTGAACTGCTAGAGACTGTCCTGCTAGAGACTGTCCTACCAGAGACTGTCCTGCTAGAGACTGTCCTGCTAGAGGCTGTCCAGCCTGAGTCTGTCCTGCTAGAGACTGACATACCAACGACAGTCCTGCCAGAGGCTGTCCTGCTAGAGACTGTCCTGCTAGAGACTGTCCTGCTAGAAACTGTATTACCAGAGACTGTCCTGCTAGAGACTGTCCTGCTAGAGACTGTGCGAGCAGAGGCTGTCCAGCTGGAAACTGTCCTGCTAGGGAAGGTCCTGCCAGAGACTGTCCTGCTAGAGACTGTCCTCCTATTAACTGTCCTACCAGAGACCGTCCTGCTATAGACTGTCCTGCTAGACACTGTCCTGCTAGAGACTGTCCTGCTAGAAACTGTCCTACCAGAGACTCTCCTGCTAGAGACTGTCCTGCTATAGACTGTCCTACCAGAGACTGAACTGCTAGAGACTGTCCTACCAGAGACTGTCCTGCTAGAGACTGACCTACCAGAGACTGTCCTACCAGAGAATGTCCTGCTAGAGACATTCCTGCCAGAGACTGTCCTTCCAGAGACTGTCCAGCCAGAAACTGTCCTGCAAGAGACTGTCCAGCCAGAGACTGTCCTGCCAGAGACTGTCCTGCTAGAGACTGTCCTGCTAGAGACTATCCTGCTAGAGACTGTCTACCAGAGACTGACCTGCTAGAGACTGTCCTGCTAGAGACTGTCCTACCAGAGACTGTCCTGCTAGAGACTGTCCTACCAGAGAATGTCCTGCCAGAGACTGTCCTGCTAGAGACTGTATTACCAGGGACTGTCCTGCCAGAGACTATCCTGCCAGACACTGTCCTGCTAGAGACTGACCTATCAGAGACTGTCCTGCTAGAGTCTGTCCTGCTAGAGACTGTCCTGCTAGAGACTGTGCAGCCAAAGACTGTCCTACTAGAGACTGTCCAGCCAAAGACTGTCCGGCGAGAGACTGTCCTACCAGAGACTATCCTGCCAGGGACTGCCCTGCTAGTGACTGTCCTGCCAGAGACTGCCCTACCAGAGACTTTCCTGCCAGAGACTGTCCTGCCAGAGACTGTCCTGCTAGAGACTGTCCTACCAGAGATGGTCCTGCCAGAAACTGTCCTGCCAGAGGCTGTCCTGCTAGAGACTGTCCTGACAGAGACGGTCCTTACAGTGACCGTCCTGCTAGAGAATGACCTATCAAAGACTGTCCTGCTACAGTCTGTCCTGTTAGAGACTGTCCTGCTAGAGACTGCAGCCAAAGACTGTCCTACTAGAGACTGTCCAGCCAAAGACTGTCCTGCGGGAGACTGTCCTACCAGAGACTATCCTGCCAGGGACTGCCCTGCTAGTGACTGTCCTGCCAGAGACTGTCCTACCACAGACTGTCCTGACAGAGACTGTCCTGCTAGAGACTGTCCTGCCAGAGACTGTCTTACCAGAGATGGTCCTGCCAGAAACTGTCCTGCCAGAGGCTGTCCTGCTAGAGACTGTCCTGATAGAGACTGTGCTACCAGAGACCGTCCTGCTAGAGACTGACCTAACAGGGACTGTCCTACCATAGACTGTCCTGCTAGAGACTGTCCTACCAGAGAATGTTACGCTAGAGACTGTCCTACCAAAGACGGACCTGCTAGAGACTGTCCTACCAGAGACTGTCCTGCTTGAGACTGTCCTGCTAGAGACTGGCCTACCAGAGACTGTCCTACCAGAGACTGTCCTGCTAGAGAATGTCCTACTAGAGACAGTCCAGCCAAAGACTGTCCTGCGAGAGACTGTCCAGCAAAAAACTGTCCTGCTAGGGACTGTCCAGCCAAAGACTGTCCTACCAGAGACTGTCCTGCTAGAGACTGTCCTGCTAGAGACTGTCCAGCCAAAGTTTGTCCTGCTGGAGACTGACCTACCAGAGACTGTCCTACCAGAGAAGGTCCTGCTAGAGACTGTCCTGCTAGAGACTGTCCTGCAAGAGACTGTCCTGCCAGAGACTGTCCTACCAGAGACTGTCCTACCAGAGACGCTCCTGCCAGAGAGTGTCCTGCTAGAGACTGTCCTGCTATTCACTGTCCTACCAGAGACCGTCCTGCTATAGACTGTCCTGCTAGACACTGTCCTGCTAGAGACTGTCCTGCTAGAAACTGTCCTACCAGAGACTGAACTGCTAGAGACTGTCCTGCTAGAAACTGTCCTACCAGAGACTGTCCTACCAGAGACCGTCCTGCTAGAGACTGACCTACCAGAGACTGTCCTGCTAGAGACTGTCCTACCAGAGACTGTCCTGCTTGAGACTGTCCTGCTAGAGACTGTCCTACCTGAGATTGTCCTGCTAGAGACTGACCTACCAGAGACTGTCCTACCAGAGACGGTCCTGCAAGAGAATGTCCTACTTGAGACTGTCCAGCCAAAAACTATCCTGCTAGGGACTGTCCAGCCAAAGACTGTCCTACAAGAGACTGTCCTGCTAGAGAATGTCCTGCTAGAGGCTGTCCAGACAGAGTCTGTCCTGCTAGAGACTGACATAGCTGAGACTGTCCTGCCAGAGACTATCCTGCTAGAGACTGTCCAGCTAGAGACTGTCCTGCCAGAGAGTGTCCTGCTAGAGACTGTCCTGCTAGAGACTGTCCTGCTAGAGACTGTCCTACCAGAGAATGTCCTGCTAGAGACAGTCCTGCCAGAGACTGTCCTTCCAGAGACTGTCCAGCCAGAGACTGTCCTGCAAGAGACTGTCCAGCCAGAGACTGTCCTTCCAGAGACTGTCCTGCTAGAGACTGTCCAGCTAGAGACTGTCCTGCTAGAGACTGTCTACCAGAGACTGACCTGCTAGAGACTGTCCTGCTAGAGACTGTCCAACCAGAGACTGACCTGATAGAGAATGTCCTACTAGAGACAGTCCAGCCAAAGACTGTCCTGCGAGAGACTGTCCAGCAAAAAACTGTCCTGCTAGGGACTGTCCAGCCAAAGACTGTCCTACCAGAGACTGTCCTGCTAGAGACTGTCCTGCTAGAGACTGTCCAGCCA
Organism: Carcharodon carcharias; assembly: GCF_017639515.1. Lineage (NCBI taxonomy): Eukaryota > Metazoa > Chordata > Chondrichthyes > Lamniformes > Lamnidae > Carcharodon > Carcharodon carcharias. Next base: position 2,102,148 of record NC_054486.1, on the reverse strand, counting down.
AAGTTTGTCCTGCTAGAGACTGACCTACCAGAGACTGTCCTACCAGAGAAGGTCCTGCTAGAGACTCTCCTGCTAGAGACTGTCCTGCTAGAGACTGTCCTGCCAGAGACTGTCCTACCAGAGACTGTCCGACCAGAGACGCTCCTGCCAGAGAGTGTCATGCTAGAGACTGTCCTGCTATTCACTGTCCTACCAGAGACCGTCCTGCTATAGACTGTCCTGCTAGACACTGTCCTACCAGAGACTGACCTGCTAGAGACTGTCCTGCTAGAAATTGTCCTACCAGAGACTGTCCTACCAGAGACCGTCCTGCTAGAGACTGACATACCAGAGACTGTCCTACCAGAGACTGTCCTGCTAGAGACTGTCCTACCAGAGACTGTCCTGCTAGAGACTGTCCTACCAGAGACTGTCCTGCTTGAGACTGTCCTACCAGAGAATGTCCTGCCAGAGACTGTCCTGCTAGAGACTGTCCTACCAGGGACTGTCCTGCCAGAGACTGTCCTGCTAGAGACTGTCCTACCAGAGACTGTCCTGCCAGAGACTGTCCTGCTAGAGACTGTCCTACCAGAGACCGACCTGTTAGAGACTGTCTTACAAGAGATTGTCTTGCCAGAGGCTGTCCTGCTAGAGACTGTCCTGCTAGAGACTGACCTGCCAGAGACTGTCCTACCAGAGACTGTCCTACCAGAGATGGTCGTGCCAGAAACTGACCTGCCAGAGACTATCCTGCCAGAGACTGTCCTGCTAGAGACTGACCTATCAGAGACTGTCCTGCTAGAGTCTGTCCTGCTGGAGACTGTCCTGCTAGAGACTGTGCAGCCAAAGACTGTCCTACTAGAGACAGTCCAGCCAAAGACTGTCCGTCGAGAGACTGTCCTACCAGAGACTTTCCTGCCAGAGACTGTCCTGCCAGAGACTGTCCTGCTAGAGACTGTCCTACCAGAGATGGTCCTGCCAGAAACTGTCCTGCCAGAGGCTGTCCTGCTAGAGACTGTCCTGACAGAGACGGTCCTAACAGTGACCGTCCTGCTAGAGACTGACCTATCAGAGACTGTCCTTCTACAGTCTGTCCTGTTAGAGACTGTCCTGCTAGAGACTGCAGCCAAAGACTGTCCTACTAGAGACTGTCCAGCCAAAGACTGTCCTGCGAGAGACTGTCCTACCAGAGACTGTCCCGCTAGAGACTGTCCGACCAGAGACGGACCTGCTAGAGACTGTCCTACCAGAGACTGTCCTGCTTGAGACTGTCCTGCTAGAGACTGACCTACCAGAGACTGTCCTACCAGAGACTGTCCTGCTAGAGAATGTCCTACTAGAGACAGTCCAGCCAAAGACTGTCCTGCGAGAGACTGTCCAGCAAAAAACTGTCCTGCTAGGGACTGTTCAGCCAAAGACTGTCCTACCAGAGACTGTCCTGCTAGAGACTGTCCTGCTAGAGACTGTCCAGCCAAAGTTTGTCCTGCTAGAGACTGACCTACCAGAGACTGTCCTACCAGAGAAGGTCCTGCTAGAGACTGTCCTGCTAGAGACTGTCCTGCAAGAGACTGTCCTGCTAGAGACTGTCCTACCAGAGACTGTCCTGCTTGAGACTGTCCTGCTAGAGACTGTCCTACCTGAGATTGTCCTGCTTGAGACTGACCTACCAGAGACTGTCCTACCAGGGACGGTCCTGCAAGAGAATGTCCTACTAGAGACTGTCCAGCCAAAGGCTGTCCTGCGAGAGACTGTCCAGCCAAAAACTATCCTGCTAGGGACTGTCCAGCCAAAGACTGTCCTACAAGAGACTGTCCTGCTAGAGAATGTCCTGCTAGAGGCTGTCCAGCCAGAGTCTGTCCTGCTAGAGTCTGACATACCAGAGACTGTCCTGCCAGAGACTATCCAGCTAGAGACTGTCCAGCCAGAGACTGTCCTGCCAGAGACTGTCCTGCTAGAGACTGTCCTGCTAGAGACTGTCCTGCTAGAGACTGTCCTAACAGAGACTGAACTGCTAGAGACTGTCCTGCTAGAGACTGTCCTACCAGAGACTGTCCTGCTAGAGACTGTCCTGCTAGAGGCTGTCCAGCCAGAGTCTGTCCTGCTAGAGACTGACATACCAACGACAGTCCTGCCAGAGACTGTCCTGCTAGAGACTGTCCTGCTAGAGACTGTCCTGCTAGAAACTGTCTTACCAGAGACTGTCCTGCTAGAGACTGTCCTGCTAGAGACTGTCCGAGCAGAGGCTGTCCAGCTAGAAACTGTCCTGCTGGAGACTGTCCTGCTAGAGACTGTCCTGCTAGAGACCGTCCTACCAGAGACTGTCCTGCTAGAGACTGTCCTACCAGAGACTGTCCTACCAGAGACTCTCCTGCCAGAGACTGTCCTGCTAGAGACTATCCTGCTATTCACTGTCCTACCAGAGACCGTCCTGCTATAGACTGTCCTGCTAGACACTGTCCTGCTAGAGACTGTCCTGCTAGAAACTGTGCTACCAGAGACTGACCTGCTAGAACCGTCCTGCTAGAGACTGTCCTACCAGAGACTGACCTGCTAGAGACTGTCCTACCAGAGACTGTCCTGCTAGAGACTGACCTACCAGAGACTGTCCTGCCAGAGAATGTCCTGCTAGAGACTGTCCTGCCAGAGACTGTCCTTCCAGAGACTGTCCAGCCAGAGACTGTCCTGCAAGAGACTGTCCAGCCAGATACTGTCCTGCCAGAGATTCTCCTGCTAGAGACTGTCCGGCTAGAGACTGTACTGCGAGAGACTGTCTACCAGAGACTGACCTGCTAGAGACTGTCCTGCTAGAGACTGTCCTACCAGAGACTGTCCTGCTAGAGACTGTCCTACCAGGGACTGTCCTGCCAGAGACTGTCCTGCTAGAGACTGTCCTACCAGACACTGTCCTGCCAGAGACTGTCCTGCTAGAGACTGTCCTACCAGAGACCGAGCTGTTAGAGACGGTCCTACAAGAGATTGTCTTGCCAGAGGCTGTCATGCTAGAGACTGTCCTGCTAGAGACTGACCTGCCAGAGACTGTCCTACCAGAGACTGTCCTACCAGAGATGTTCGTGCCAGAAACTGACCTGCCAGAGACTATCCTATCAGAGACTGTCCTGCTGGAGACTGACCTATCAGAGACTGTCCTGCTAGAGTCTGTCCTGCTAGAGACTGTCCTGCTAGAGACTGTGCAGCCAAAGACTGTCCTACTAGAGAGTGTCCAGCCAAAGACTGTCCTGCGAGAGACTGTCCAGCCAAAAACTGTCCTGCCAGAGACTGTCCTACCAGAGACTATCCTGCCAGGGACTGCCCTGCTAGTGACTGTCCTGCCAGAGATGGTCCTGCCAGAAACTGTCCTGCCAGAGGCTGTCCTGCTAGAGACTGTCCTGACAGAGACGGTCCTAACAGTGACCGTCCTGCTAGAGACTGACCTATCAGAGACTGTCCTGCTACAGTCTGTCCTGCTAGAGACTGTCCTGCTAGAGACTGTGCAGCCAAAGACTCTCCTACCAGAGACTCTCCTGCCAGAGACTGTCCAGCTAGAGACTGTCCTGCTATTCACTGTCCTACCAGAGACCGTCCTGCTATAGACTGTCCTGCTAGACACTGTCCTGCTAGAGACTGTCCTGCTAGAAACTGTCCTACCAGAGACTGACCTGCTAGAGACTGTTCTGCTAGAGACTGTCCTACCAGAGACTGACCTGCTAGAGACTGTCCTACCAGAGACTGTCCTGCTAGAGACTGACCTACCAGAGACTGTCCTACCAGAGAATGTCCTGCTAGAGACTGTCCTGCCAGAGACTGTCCTTTCAGAGACTGTCCAGCCAGAGACTGTCCTGCAAGAGACTGTCCAGCCAGAGACTGTCCTGCCAGAGACTGTCCTGCTAGAGACTGTCCGGCTAGAGACTGTCCTGCTAGAGACTGTCTACCAGAGATGGTCCTGCCAGAAACTGTCCTGCCAGAGGCTGTCCTGCTAGAGACTGTCCTGACAGAGACTGTCCTACCAGAGACTCTCCTACCAGAGACTCTCCTGCCAGAGACTGTCCAGCTAGAGACTGTCCTGCTATTCACTGTCCTACCAGAGACCGTCCTGCTATAGACTGTCCTGCTAGACACAGTCCTGCTAGAGACTGTCCTGCTAGAAACTGTCCTACCAGAGACTGACCTGCTAGAGACTGTCCTGCTAGAGACTGTCCTACCAGAGACTGTCCTGCTAGAGACTGACCTACCAGAGACTGTCCTACCAGAGAATGTCCTGCTAGAGACTGTCCTGCCAGAGACTGTCCTTTCAGAGACTGTCCAGCCAGAGACTGTCCTGCAAGAGACTGTCCAGCCAGAGACTGTCCTGCCAGAGACTGTCCTGCAAGAGACTGTCCGGCTAGAGACTGTCCTGCTAGAGACTGTCTACCAGAGACTGACCTGCTAGAGACTGTCCTGCTAGAGAATGTCCTGCCAGAGACTGTCCTGCCAGAGACTGTCCTACCAGGGACTGTCCTACCAGAGACTGTCCTGCTAGAGACTGTCCAACCAGACACTGTCCTGCCAGAGACTGTCCTGCTAGAGACTGTCCTACCAGAGACCGACCTGTTAGAGTCTGTCCTACAAGAGATTGTCTTGCCAGAGGCTGTCCTACTAGAGACTGTCCTGCTAGAGACTGACCTGCCAGAGACTGTCCTACCAGAGACTGTCCTACCAGAGATGGTCAGCCAGAAACTGACCTGCCAGAGACTATCCTGCCAGAGACTGTCCTGCTAGAGACTGACCTATCAGAGACTGTCCTGCTAGAGTCTGTCCTGCTAGAGACTGTCCTGCTAGAGACTGTCCTACCAGAGACTGTCCTACCAGAGATGGTCGTGCCAGAAACTGACCTGCCAGAGACTATCCTATCAGAGACTGTCCTGCTGGAGACTGACCTATCAGAGACTGTCCTGCTAGAGTCTGTCCTGCTAGAGACTGTCCTGCTAGAGACTGTGCAGCCAAAGACTGTCCTACTAGAGAGTGTCCAGCCAAAGACTGTCCTGCGAGAGACTGTCCAGCCAAAAACTGTCCTGCCAGAGACTGTCCTACCAGAGACTATCCTGCCAGGGACTGCCCTGCTAGTGACTGTCCTGCCAGAGATGGTCCTGCCAGAAACTGTCCTGCCAGAGGCTGTCCTGCTAGAGACTGTCCTGACAGAGACGGTCCTAACAGTGACCGTCCTGCTAGAGACTGACCTATCAGAGACTGTCCTGCTACAGTCTGTCCTGTTAGAGACTGTCCTGCTAGAGACTGCAGCCAAAGACTGTCCTACTAGAGACTGTCCAGCCAAAGACTGTCCTGCGAGAGACTGTCCTACCAGAAACTATCCTGCCAGGGACTGCCCTGCTAGTGACTGTCCTGCCAGAGACTGTCCTACCACAGACTGTCCTACCAGAGATGGTCCTGCCAGAAACTGTCCTGCCAGAGGCTGTCCTGCTAGAGACTGTCCTGATAGAGACTGTCCTACCAGAGACCGTCCTGCTAGAGACTGACCTAACAGAGACTGTCCTACCAGAGACTGTCCTGCTGGAGACTGTCCTACCAGAGACTGTCCCGCTAGAGACTGTCCTACCAGAGACTGACCTGCTAGAGACTGTCCTACCAGAGACTGTCCTGCTAGAGACTGACCTACCAGAGACTGTCCTACCAGAGAATGTCCTGCTAGAGACTGTCCTGCCAGAGACTGTCCTTTCAGAGACTGTCCAGCCAGAGACTGTCCTGCAAGAGACTGTCCAGCCAGAGACTGTCCTGCCAGAGACTGTCCTGCTAGAGACTGTCCGGCTAGAGACTGTCCTGCTAGAGACTGTCTACCAGAGACTGACCTGCTAGAGACTGTCCTGCTAGAGACTGTCCTACCAGAGAATGTCCTGCCAGAGACTGTCCTGCTAGAGACTGTCCTACCAGGGACTGTCCTGCCAGAGACTGTCCTGCTAGAAACTGTCCTACCAGACACTGTCCTGCCAGTGACTGTCCTGCTAGAGACTGTCCTACCAGACACCGACCTGTTAGAGTCTGTCCTACAAGAGATTGTCTTGCCAGAGGCTGTCCTACTAGAGACTGTCCTGCTAGAGACTGACCTGCCAGAGACTGTCCTACCAGAGACTGTCCTACCAGAGATGGTCGTGCCAGAAACTGACCTGCCAGAGACTATCCTGCCAGAGACTGTACTGCTAGAGACTGACCTATCAGAGACTGTCCTGCTAGAGTCTGTCCTGCTAGAGACTGTCCTGCTACAGACTGTGCAGCCAAAGACTGTCCTACTAGAGAATGTCCAGCCAAACACTGTCCGGCGAGAGACTGTCCAAACAGAGACTATCCTGCCAGGGACTTCCCTGCAAGTGACTGTCCTGCCAGAGACTGCCCTACCAGAGACTTTCCTGCCAGAGACTGTCCTGCCAGAGACTGTCCTGCTAGAGACTGTCCTACCAGAGATGGTCCTGCCAGAAACTGTCCTGCCAGAGGCTGTCCTGCTAGAGACTGTCCTGACAGAGACTGTCCTACCAGAGACTCTCCTACCAGAGACTCTCCTGCCAGAGACTGTCCAGCTAGAGACTGTCCTGCTATTCACTGTCCTACCAGAGACCGTCCTGCTATAGACTGTCCTGCTAGACACTGTCCTGCTAGAGACTGTCCTGCTAGAAACTGTCCTACCAGAGACTGACCTGCTAGAGACTGTCCTGCTAGAGACTGTCCTGCTAGAGACTGACCTACCAGAGACTGTCCTACCAGAGAATGTCCTGCTAGAGACTGTCCTGCCAGAGACTGTCCTTTCAGAGACTGTCCAGCCAGAGACTGTCCTGCAAGAGACTGTCCAGCCAGAGACTGTCCTGCCAGAGACTGTCCTGCTAGAGACTGTCCGGCTAGAGACTGTCCTGCTAGAGACTGTCTACCAGAGATGGTCCTGCCAGAAACTGTCCTGCCAGAGGCTGTCCTGCTAGAGACTGTCCTGACAGAGACTGTCCTTCCAGAGACTCTCCTACCAGAGACTCTCCTGCCAGAGACTGTCCAGCTAGAGACTGTCCTGCTATTCACTGTCCTACCAGAGACCGTCCTGCTATAGACTGTCCTGCTAGACACAGTCCTGCTAGAGACTGTCCTGCTAGAAACTGTCCTACCAGAGACTGACCTGCTAGAGACTGTCCTGCTAGAGACTGTCCTACCAGAGACTGTCCTGCTAGAGACTGTCCTGCCAGAGACTGTCCTTTCAGAGACTGTCCAGCCAGAGACTGTCCTGCAAGAGACTGTCCAGCCAGAGACTGTCCTGCCAGAGACTGTCCTGCAAGAGACTGTCCGGCTAGAGACTGTCCTGCTAGAGACTGTCTACCAGAGACTGACCTGCTAGAGACTGTCCTGCTAGAGAATGTCCTGCCAGAGACTGTCCTGCCAGAGACTGTCCTACCAGGGACTGTCCTACCAGAGACTGTCCTGCTAGAGACTGTCCAACCAGACACTGTCCTGCCAGAGACTGTCCTGCTAGAGACTGTCCTACCAGAGACCGACCTGTTAGAGTCTGTCCTACAAGAGATTGTCTTGCCAGAGGCTGTCCTACTAGAGACTGTCCTGCTAGAGACTGACCTGCCAGAGACTGTCCTACCAGAGACTGTCCTACCAGAGATGGTCAGCCAGAAACTGACCTGCCAGAGACTATCCTGCCAGAGACTGTCCTGCTAGAGACTGACCTATCAGAGACTGTCCTGCTAGAGTCTGTCCTGCTAGAGACTGTCCTGCTAGAGACTGTGCAGCCAAAGACTGTCCTACTAGAGACTGTCCAGCCAAACACTGTCCGGCGTGAGACTGTCCTACCAGAGACTATCCTGCCAGGGACTGCCCTGCTAGTGACTGTCCTGCCAGAGACGGCCCTACCAGAGACTTTCCTGCCAGAGACTGTCCTGCCAGAGACTGTCCTGCTAGAGACTGTCCTACCAGAGATGGTCCTGCCAGAAACTGTCCTGCCAGAGGCTGTCCTGCTAGAGACTGTCCTGACAGAGACGATCCTAACAGTGACCGTCCTGCTAGAGACTGACCTATCAGAGACTGTCCTGAAACAGTCTGTCCTGTTAGACACTGTCCTGCTAGAGACTGCAGCCAAAGACTGTCCTACTAGAGACTGTCCAGCCAAAGACTGTCCTGCGAGAGACTGTCCTACCAGAGACTATCCTGCCAGGGACTGCCCTGCTAGTGACTGTCCTGCCAGAGACTGTCCTACCACAGACTGTCCTGCCAGAGACTGTCCTGCTAGAGACTGTCCTGCCAGAGACTGTCCTACCAGAGATGGTCCTGCCAGAAACTGTCCTGCCAGAGGCTGTCCTGCTAGAGACTGTCCTGATAGAGACTGTCCTACCAGAGACCGTCCTGCTAGAGACTGACCTAACAGAGACTGTCCTACCAGAGACTGTCCTGCTAGAGACTGTCCTACCAGAGACAGTCCCGCTAGAGACTTTCCTACCAGAGACGGACCTGCCAGAGACTGTCCTACCAGAGACTGTCCTGCATGAGACTGTCCTGCTAGAGACTGACCTACCAGAGACTGTCCTAACAGAGACTGTCCTGCTAGAGAATGTCCTAATAGAGACAGTCCAGCCAAAGACTGTCCTGCGAGAGACTGTCCAGCAAAAAACTGTCCTGCTAGGGACTGTCCAGCCAAAGACTGTGCTACCAGAGACTGTCCTGCTAGAGACTGTCCTGCTAGAGACTGTCCAGCCAAAGTTTGTCCTGCTAGAGACTGACCTACCAGAGACTGTCCTACCAGAGAAGGTCCTGCTAGAGACTGTCCTGCTAGAGACTGTCCTGCAAGAGACTGTCCTGCCAGAGACGCTCTTGCCAGAGAGTGTCCTGCTAGAGACTGTCCTGCTATTCACTGTCCTACCAGAGACCGTCCTGCTATAGACTGTCCTGCTAGACACTGTCCTGCTAGAGACTGTCCTGCTAGAAACTGTCCTACCAGAGACTGACCTGCTAGAGACTGTCCTGCTAGAAACTGTCCTACCAGAGACTGTCCTACCAGAGACCGTCCTGCTAGAGACTGACCTACCAGAGACTGTCCTACCAGAGACTGTCCTGCTAGAGACTGTCCTACCAGAGACTGTCCTGCTAGAGACTGTCCTACCAGAGACTGTCCTGCTTGAGACTGTCCTGCTAGAGACTGTCCTACCTGAGATTGTCCTGCTAGAGACTGACCTACCAGAGACTGTCCTACCAGGGACGGACCTGCAAGAGAATGTTCTACTAGAGACTGTCCAGCCAAAGGCTGTCCTGCGAGAGACTGTCCAGCCAAAAACTATCCTGCTAGGGACTGTCCAGCCAAAGACTGTCCTACAAGAGACTGTCCTGCTAGAGAATGTCCTGCTAGAGGCTGTCCAGCCAGAGTCTGTCCTGCTAGAGACTGACATACCAGAGACTGTCCTGCCATAGACTGTCCAGCTAGAGACTGTCCAGCCAGAGACTGTCCTGCCAGAGACTGTCCTGCTAGAGACTGTCCTGCAAGAGACTGTCCTGCTAGAGACTGTCCTACCAGAGACTGAACTGCTAGAGACTGTCCTGCTAGAGACTGTCCTACCAGAGACTGTCCTGCTAGAGACTGTCCTGCTAGAGGCTCTCCAGCCAGAGTCTGTCCTGCTAGAGACTGACATACCAACGACAGTCCTGCCTGAGACTGTCCTGCTAGAGACTGTCCTGCTAGAGACTGTCCTGCTAGAAACTGTCTTACCAGAGACTGTCCTGCTAGAGACTGTCCTGCTAGAGACTGTCCGAGCAGAGGCTGTCCAGCTAGAAACTGTCCTGCTAGAGACTGTCCTGCTAGAGACTGTCCTGCTAGAGAACGTCCTACCAGAGACTGTCCTGCTAGAGACTGTCCTACCAGAGACTGTCCTACCAGAGACTCTCCTGCCAGAGACTGTCCTGCTAGAGACTATCCTGCTATTCACTGTCCTACCAGAGACCGTCCTGCTATAGACTGTCCTGCTAGACACTGTCCTGCTAGAGACTGTCCTGCTAGAAACTGCCCTACCAGAGACTGACCTGCTAGAGACTGTCCTGCTAGAGACTGTCCTACCAGAGACTGACCTGCTAGAGACTGTCCTACCAGAGACTGTCCTGCTAGAGACTGACCTAACAGAGACTGTCCTACCAGAGAATGTCCTGCTAGAGACTGTCCTGCCAGAGACTGTCCTTCCAGAGACTGTCCAGCCAGAGACTGTCCTGCAAGAGACTGTCCAGCCAGATACTGTCCTGCCAGAGACTGTCCTGCTAGAGACTGTCCGGCTAGAGACTGTCCTGCCAGAGACTGTCTACCAGAGACTGACCTGCTAGAGACTGTCCTGCTAGAGACTGTCCTACCAGAGACTGTCCTGCTAGAGACAGTCCTACCAGAGAATGTCCTGCCAGAGACTGTCCTGCTAGAGACTGTCCTACCAGGGACTGTCCTGCCAGAGACTGTCCTGCTAGAGACTGTCCTACCAGACACTGTCCTGCCAGAGACTGTCCTGCTAGAGACTGTCCTACCAGAGACCGACCTGTTAGAGACTGTCCTACAAGAGATTGTCTTGCCAGAGGCTGTCCTGCTAGAGACTGTCCTGCTAGAGACTGACCTGCCAGAGACTGTCCTACCAGAGACTGTCCTACCAGAGATGGTCGTGCCAGAAACTGACCTGCCAGAGACTATCCTGCCAGAGACTGTCCTGCTAGAGACTGACCTATCAGAGACTGTCCTGCTAGAGTCTGTCCTGCTAGAGGCTGTCCTGTTAGAGACTGTGCAGCCAAAGATTGTCCTACTAGAGACTGTCCAGCCAAAGACTGTCCGTCGAGAGACTGTCCTACCAGAGACTATCCTGCCAGGGACTGCCCTGCTAGTGACTGTCCTGCCAGAGACTGCCCTACCAGAGACTTTCCTGCCAGAGACTGTCCTGCCAGAGACTGTCCTGCTAGAGACTGTCCTACCAGAGATGGTCCTGCCAGAAACTGTCCTGCCAGAGGCTGTCCTGCTAGAGACTGTCCTGACAGAGACGGTCCTAACAGTGACCGTCCTGCTAGAGACTGACCTATCAGGGACTGTCCTGCTACAGTCTGTCCTGTTAGAGACTGTCCTGCTAGAGACTGCAGCCAAAGACTGTCCTACTAGAGACTGTCCAGCCAAAGACTGTCCTGCGAGAGACTGTCCTACCAGAAACTATCCTGCCAGGGACTGCCCTGCTAGTGACTGTCCTGCCAGAGACTGTCCTACCACAGACTGTCCTGCCAGAGACTGTCCTGCTAAAGACTGTCCTGCCAGAGACTGTCCTACCAGAGATGGTCCTGCCAGAAACTGTCCTGCCAGAGGCTGTCCTGCTACAGACTGTCCTGATAGAGACGGTCCTACCAGAGACCGTGCTGCTAGAGACTGACCTACCAGAGACTGTCCCGCTAGAGAGTGTCCTACCAGAGACTGACCTGCTAGAGACTGTCCTACCAGAGACTGTCCTGCTTGAGACTGTCCTGCTAGAGACTGACCTACCAGAGACTGTCCTACCAGACACTGTCCTGCTAGAGAATGTCCAACTAGAGACAGTCCAGCCAAAGACTGTCCTGTGAGAGACTGTCCAGCAAAAAACTGTCCTGCTAGGGACTGTCCAGCCAAAGACTGTCCTACCAGAGACTGTCCTGCTAGAGACTGTCCTGCTAGAGACTGTCCAGCCAAAGTTTGTCCTGCTAGAGACTGACCTACCAGAGACTGTCCAACCAGAGACTGTCCTGCTAGAGAATATCCTGCTAGAGACTGTCCTGCAAGAGACTATCCTGCCAGAGACTGTCCTACCAGAGACTGTCCTACCAGAGACGCTCCTGCCAGAGAGTGTCCTGCTAGAGACTGTCCTGCTATTCACTGTCCTACCAGAGACCGTCCTGCTATAGACTGTCCTGCTAGACACTGTCCTGCTAGAGACTGTCCTGCTAGAAACTGTCCTACCAGAGACTGAACTGTTAGAGACTGTCCTGCTATAGACTGTAATACCAGAGACTGACCTGCTAGAGACTGTCCTACCAGAGACTGTCCTGCTAGAGACTGACCTACCAGAGACTGTCCTACCAGAGAATGTCCTGCTAGAGAATGTCCTACTAGAGTCTGTCCTGCCAGAAACTGTCATTCCAGAGACTGTCCAGCCAGAGACGGTCCTGCTAGAGACTGTCCAGCCAGAGCCTTTCCTGCCAGAGACTGTCCTGCTACAGACTGTCCGGCTAGGGACTGTCCCGCTAGAGACTGTCTACCAGAGACTGACCTGCTAGAGACTGTCCTGCTAGAGACTGTCCTACCAGAGACTGTCCTGCTAGAGACTGTCCTACCAGAGAATGTCCTGCCAGAGACTGTCCTGCTAGAGACTGTCCTACCAGGGACTGTCCTGCCAGAGACTGTCCTGCTAGAGACTGTCCTAACAGAAACTGTCCTGACAGAGACTGTCCTGCTAGTGACTGTCCTACCAGAGACTGACCTGTTAGAGACTGTCCTGCTAGAGACTGTCCTACCAGAGACTGACCTGTTAGAGACTGTCCTACAAGAGACTATCCTGCCAGGGACGGCCCTGCTAGTGACTGTCCTGCCAGAGACTGTCCTACCACAGACTGTCCTGCCAGAGACTGTCCTGCTAGAGACTGTCCTGCCAGAGACTCTCCTACCAGAGATGGTCCTGCCAGAAAATGTCCTGCCAGAGGCTGTCCTGCTAGAGACTGTCCTGACAGAGACTGTCCTACCAGAGACCGTGCTGCTAGAGACTGACCTACCAGAGACTGTCCTACCAGAGACTGTCCTGCTAGAGACTGTCCTACCAGAGACTGTCCTGCTTGAGACTGTCCTGCTAGAGACTGACCTACCAGAGACTGTCCTACCAGCGACTGTCCTGCTAGAGAATGTCCTACTAGAGACAGTCCAGCCAAAGACTGTCCTACCAGAGATTGTCCTGCTAGAGACTGTCCTGCTAGAGACTGTCCAGCCAAAGTTTGTCCTGCTAGAGACTGACATGCCAGAGACTGTCCTACCAGAGACTGTCCTGCTAGAGACTGTCCTGCTAGAGACTGTCCTGCCAGAGACTGTCCTGCCAGAGACTGTCCTACCAGAGACTGTCCTACCAGAGACGCTCCTGCCAGAGAGTGTCCTGCTAGAGACTGTCCTGCTATTCACTGTCCTACCAGAGACCGTCCTGCTATAGACTGTCCTGCTAGACACTGTCCTGCTACAGACTGTCCTGCTAGAAACTGTCCTACCAGAGACTGACCTGCTAGAGACTGTCCTGCTAGAGACTGTAATACCAGAGACTGACGTGCTAGAGACTGTCCTACCAGAGACTGTCCTGCTAGAGACTGACATACCAGAGACTGTCCTACCAGAGAATGTCCTGCTAGAGAATGTCCTACTAGAGACTGTCCTGCCAGAGACTGCCCTTCCAGAGACTGTCCAGCCAGAGACTGTCCTGCCAGAGACTGTCCTGCTAGAGACTGTCCGGCTAGGGACTGTCCTGCTAGAGACTGTCTACCAGAGATTGACATGCTAGAGACTGTCCTGACAGAGACTGTCCTGCTAGAGACAGTCCTACCTGACACTGTCCTGCCAGAGACTGTCCTGCTAGAGACTGTCCTACCAGAGACTGACCTGTTAGAGACGGTACTACGAGAGACTGTGCTGCCAGAGACTGACCTACTAGAGACTGTCCTGCTAGAGACTGACCTGCCAGAGACTGTCCTACCAGAGACTGTCCTACCAGAGATGGTCGTGCCAGAAACTGTCCTGCCAGAGACTATCCTGCCAGAGACTGTCCTGCTAGAGACTAACCTACCAGAGACTGTCCTGCCAGAGACTGTCCTGCTAGAAACTGTCCTACCAGAGAATGACCTGCTAGAGACTGTCCTGCTACAGACTGTCCTACCAGAGACTGAAATGCTAGAGACTGTCCTACCAGAGACTGTCCTGCTAAAGACTGACCTACCAGAGACTGTCCTACCAGAGAATTCCCTGCTAGAGAATGTCCTACTAGAAACTGTCCTGCCAGAGACTGTCCTTCCAGAGACTGTCCTGCTAGAGACTGTCCTACCAGGGACTGTCCCGCCAGAGACTGTCCTGCTAGAGACTGTCCTACCAGACATTGTCCTGCCAGAGACTGTCCTGCTAGAGACTGTCCTACCAGAGACTGACCTGTTAGAGACGGTACTACGAGAGACTGTGCTGCCAGAGACTGTCCAACTAGAGACTGTCCTGCTAGAGACTGACCTGCCAGAGACTGTCCTACCAGAGACTGTCCTACCAGAGATGGTCGTGCCAGAAACTGTCCTGCCAGAGACTATCCTGCCAGAGACTGTCCTGCTAGAGACTTACCTACCAGAGACTGTCCTGCCAGAGACTGTCCTGCTAGAGACTTACCTACCAGAGACTGTCCTGCTACAGACTGTCCTGCTAGAGACTTACCTACCAGAGACTGTCCTGCTAGAGACTGTCCTGCTAGAGACTGTCCTGCTAGAGACTCTCCTGCCAGAGACTGTCCTACCAGAGACTGTCCTACCAGAGACTGTCCTACGAGAGACTCTCCTGCCAGAGACTGTCCTGCTAGAGACTGTCCAGCCAGAGACTGTCCTGCCAGACACTGTCCTGCTAGAGACTGTCCGGCTAGAGACTGTCCTGCTAGAGACTGTCCTGCCAGAGACTGTCCTGCCAGAGACTGTCCTACCAGAGACTGTCCTACCAGAGGAACTCCTGCCAGAGAGTGTCCTGCTAGAGACTGTCCTGCTATTCACTGTCCTACCAGAGACCGTCCTGCTATAGACTGTCCTGCTAGACACTGTCCTGCTACAGACTGTCCTGCTAGAAACTGTCCTACCAGAGACTGACCTGCTAGAGACTGTCCTGCTAGAGACTGTAATACCAGAGACTGACCTGCTAGAGACTGTCCTACCAGAGACTGTCCTGCTAGAGAATGTCCTGCTAGAGAATGTCCTACTAGAGACTGTCCTGCCAGAGACTGCCCTTCCAGAGACTGTCCAGCCAGAGACTGTACTGCCAGAGACTGTCCTGCTAGAGACTGTCCGGCTAGGGACTGTCCTGCTAGAGACTGTCTACCAGAGATTGACATGCTAGAGACTGTCCTGACAGAGACTGTCCTGCTAGAGACTGTCCTTCCTGACACTGTCCTGCCAGAGACTGTCCTGCTAGAGACTGTCCTACCAGAGACTGACCTGTTAGAGACGGTACTACGAGAGACTGTGCTGCCAGAGACTGACCTACTAGAGACTGTCCTGCTAGAGACTGACCTGCCAGAGACTGTCCTACCAGAGACTGTCCTACCAGAGATGGTCGTGCCAGAAACTGTCCTGCCAGAGACTATCCTGCCAGAGACTGTCCTGCTAGAGACTTACCTACCAGAGACTGTCCTGCCAGAGACTGTCCTGCTAGAAACTGTCCTACCAGAGAATGACCTGCTAGAGACTGTCCTGCTACAGACTGTCCTACCAGAGACTGAAATGCTAGAGACTGTCCTACCAGAGACTGTCCTGCTAAACACTGACCTACCAGAGACTGTCCTACCAGAGAATTCCCTGCTAGAGAATGTCCTACTAGAAACTGTCCTGCCAGAGACTGTCCTTCCAGAGACTGTCCTGCTAGAGACTGTCCTACCAGGGACTGTCCCGCCAGAGACTGTCCTGCTAGAGACTGTCCTACCAGACATTGTCCTGCCAGAGACTGTCCAGCTAGAGACTGTCCTACCAGAGACTGACCTGTTAGAGACAGTACTACGAGAGACTGTGCTGCCAGAGACTGTCCAACTAGAGACTGTCCTGCTAGAGACTGACCTGCCAGAGACTGTCCTACCAGAGACTGTCCTACCAGAGATGGTCGTGCCAGAAACTGTCCTGCCAGAGACTATCCTGCCAGAGACTGTCCTACCAGAGACTATCCTGCCAGGGACTGCCCTGCTAGTGACTGCCCTGCCAGAGACTGTCCTACCAGCGACTGTCCTGCCAGAGACTGTCCGGCAGGAGACTGTCCTGCTAGAGACTGTCCTACCAGAGATGGTCCTGCCAGAAATTGTCCTGCCAGAGGCTTTCCTGCCAGAGACTGTCCTACCAGAGACTGTCCTACCAGAGACTGTCCTACGAGAGACTCTCCTGCCAGAGACTGTCCTGCTAGAGACTGTCTAGCCAGAGACTGTCCTGCCAGAAACTGTCCTGCTAGAGACTGTCCGGCTAGAGACTGTCCTGCTAGAGAGTGTCTACCAGAGACTGACCTGCTAGGGACTGTCATGCTAGAGACTGTCCTACCAGAGACTGTCCTGCTAGAGACTGTCCTACCAGAAAATGTCCTGCCAGAGACTGTCCTGCTAGAGACTGTCCTACCAGGGACTGTCCTGCCAGAGAATTTCCTGCTAGAGACTGTCCTACCAGACACTGACCTGCCAGAGACTGTCCTGCTAGAGACTGTCCTGCTGGAGAATGACCTATCAGAGACTGTCCTGCTACAGTCTGTCCTGTTAGAGACTGTCCTGCTAGAGACTGTGAAGCCAAAGACTGTCCTACTAGAGACTGTCCAGCCAAAGACTGTCCTGCGAGAGACTGTCCTACCAGAGACTATCCTGCCAGGGACTGCCCTGCTAGTGACTGTCCTGCCAGAGACTGTCCGGCAGGAGACTGTCCTGCTAGAGACTGTCCTACCAGAGATGGTCCTGCCAGAAATTGTCCTGCCAGAGGCTTTCCTGCTAGAGACTGTCCTGACAGACACTGTCCTACCACAAACCGTCCTGCTAGAGACTGACCTACCAGAGACTTGCCTACCAGAGACTGTCCTGCTAGAGAATGTCCTACCAGAGACTGTCCCGCTAGAGACTGTCCTACCAGAGACTGTCCTGCTAGAGACTGTCCTACAAGAGACTGTCCTGCTTGAGACTGTCCTGCTAGAGACTGTCCTACCAGAGACTGTCCTGCCAGAGAATGTCCTACTGGAGGCAGTCCAGCCAAAGACTGTCCTGCGAGAGACTGTCCAGCAAAAAACTGTCCTGCTAGGGACTGTCCAGCCAAAGACTGTCCTGCTAGAGACTGACCTACCAGAGACGGTCGTGCTAGAGACTATCCTGCTAGAGACTGTCCTGCTAGAGTCTGTCCTGCTAGAGACTCTCCTGCCAGAGACTGTCCTACCAGGGACTGTCCTACCAGAGACTCTCCTGCCAGAGAGTGTCCTGCCAGAGACTGTCCTGCTAGATAATGTCCTGCTAGAGACTGTGCTGCCAGAAACTGTCCTACCAGAGACTGACCTGCTAGAGACTGTCCTGCTAGAGACTGTCCTACCAGAGACTGACCTGCTAGAGACTGTCGTACAAGAGACTGTCCTGCTTGAGACTGTCCTCCTAAAGACTGTCCTACCAGAGACTGGCCTGCTAGAGACTGACCTGCCAGAGACTGTCCTGCTAGAGAATGTCCTACTAGAGACAGTCCAGCCAAAGACTGTCCTGCGAGAGACTGTCCAGCAAAAAACTGTCCTGCTAGGGACTGTCCAGCCAAAGACAGTCCTGCTAGAGACTGACCTACCAGAGACTGTCCTGCCAGAGACTGTGCAGCTAGAGACTGTCCTGCCAGAGACTGTCCTACCAGAGACTGTCCTACCAGAGACTCTCCTGCCAGAGAGTGTCCTGCTAGAGACTGTCCTGCTAGAGACTGTCCAGCCAGAGACTGTCCTGCCAGACACTGTCCTGCTAGAGACTGTCCGGCTAAAGACTGTCCTGCTAGAGAGTGTCTACCAGAGACTGACCTGCTAGGGACTGTCCTGCTAGAGACTGTCCTACCAGAGACTGTCCTGCTAGAGACTGTCCTGCTACAGACTGTCCTACCAGGGACTGTCCTGCCAGAGAATTTCCTGCTAGAGACTGTCCTACCAGACACTGACCTGCCAGAGACTGTCTTGCTAGAGACTGTCCTGCTGGAGAATGACCTATCAGAGACTGTCCTGCTACAGTCTGTCCTGTTAGAGACTGTCCTGCTAGAGACTGTAAAGCGAAAGACTGTCCTACTAGAGACTGTCCAGCCAAAGACTGTCCTGCGAGAGACTGTCCTACCAGAGACTATCCTGCCAGGGACTGCCCTGCTAGTGACTGTCCTGCCAGAGACTGTCCTACCAGCGACTGTCCTGCCAGAGACTGTCCGGCAGGAGACTGTCCTGCTAGAGACTGTCCTACCAGAGATGGTCCTGCCAGAAATTGTCCTGCCAGAGGCTTTCCTGCCAGAGACTGTCCTACCAGAGACTGTCCTACCAGAGACTGTCCTACGAGAGACTCTCCTGCCAGAGACTGTCCTGCTAGAGACTGTCCAGCCAGAGACTGTCCTGCCAGACACTGTCCTGCTAGAGACTGTCCGGCTAGAGACTGTCCTGCTAGAGAGTGTCTACCAGAGACTGACCTGCTAGGGACTGTCATGCTAGAGACTGTCCTACCAGAGACTGTCCTGCTAGAGACTGTCCTACCAGAAAATGTCCTGCCAGAGACTGTCCTGCTACAGACTGTCCTACCAGGGACTGTCCTGCCAGAGAATTTCCTGCTAGAGACTGTCCTACCAGACACTGACCTGCCAGAGACTGTCCTGCTAGAGACTGTCCTGCTGGAGAATGACCTATCAGAGACTGTCCTGCTACAGTCTGTCCTGTTAGAGACTGTCCTGCTAGAGACTGTGAAGCCAAAGACTGTCCTACTAGAGACTGTCCAGCCAAAGACTGTCCTGCGAGAGACTGTCCTACCAGAGACTATCCTGCCAGGGACTGCCCTGCTAGTGACTGTCCTGCCAGAGACTGTCCGGCAGGAGACTGTCCTGCTAGAGACTGTCCTACCAGAGATGGTCCTGCCAGAAATTGTCCTGCCAGAGGCTTTCCTGCTAGAGACTGTCCTGACAGACACTGTCCTACCACAAACCGTCCTGCTAGAGACTGACCTACCAGAGACTTGCCTACCAGAGACTGTCCTGCTAGAGAATGTCCTACCAGAGACTGTCCCGCTAGAGACTGTCCTACCAGAGACTGTGCTGCTAGAGACTGTCCTACAAGAGACTGTCCTGCTTGAGACTGTCCTGCTAGAGACTGTCCTACCAGAGACTGTCCTGCCAGAGAATGTCCTACTGGAGACAGTCCAGCCAAAGACTGTCCTGCGAGAGACTGTCCAGCAAAAAACTGTCCTGCTAGGGACTGTCCAGCCAAAGACTGTCCTGCTAGAGACTGACCTACCAGAGACGGTCGTGCTAGAGACTATCCTGCTAGAGACTGTCCTGCTAGAGTCTGTCCTGCTAGAGACTCTCCTGCCAGAGACTGTCCTACCAGAGACTGTCCTACCAGAGACTCTCCTGCCAGAGAGTGTCCTGCTATAGACTGTCCTGCTAGATAATGTCCTGCTAGAGACTGTGCTGCCAGAAACTGTCCTACCAGAGACTGACCTGCTAGAGACTGTCCTGCTAGAGACTGTCCTACCAGAGACTGACCTGCTAGAGACTGTCGTACAAGAGACTGTCCTGCTTGAGACTGTCCTCCTAAAGACTGTCCTACCAGAGACTGGCCTGCTAGAGACTGACCTGCCAGAGACTGTCCTACCAGAGACTGTCCTGCTAGAGAATGTCCTACTAGAGACAGTCCAGCCAAAGACTGTCCTGCGAGAGACTGTCCAGCAAAAAACTGTCCTGCTAGGGACTGTCCAGCCAAAGACAGTCCTGCTAGAGACTGACCTACCAGAGACTGTCCTGCCAGAGACTGTGCAGCTAGAGACTGTCCTGCCAGAGACTGTCCTACCAGACACTGTCCTACCAGAGACTCTCCTGCCAGAGAGTGTCCTGCTAGAGACTGTCCTGCTAGAGACTGTCCAGCCAGAGACTGTCCTGCCAGACACTGTCCTGCTAGAGACTGTCCGGCTAGAGACTGTCCTGCTAGAGAGTGTCTACCAGAGACTGACCTGCTAGGGACTGTCCTGCTAGAGACTGTCCTACCAGAGACTGTCCTGCTAGAGACTGTCCTACCAGAAAATGTCCTGCCAGAGACTGTCCTGCTACAGACTGTCCTACCAGGGACTGTCCTGCCAGAGAATTTCCTGCTAGAGACTGTCCTACCAGACACTGACCTGCCAGAGACTGTCCTGCTAGAGACTGTCCTGCTGGAGAATGACCTATCAGAGACTGTCCTGCTACAGTCTGTCCTGTTAGAGACTGTCCTGCTAGAGACTGTAAAGCGAAAGACTGTCCTACTAGAGACAGTCCAGCCAAAGACTGTCCTGCGAGAGACTGTCCTACCAGAGACTATCCTGCCAGGGACTGCCCTGCTAGTGACTGTCCTGCCAGAGACTGTCCTGCCAGAGAATGTCCTACTGGAGACAGTCCAGCCAAAGACTGTCCTGCGAGAGACTGTCCAGCAAAAAACTGTCCTGCTAGGGACTGTCCAGCCAAAGACTGTCCTGCTAGAGACTGACCTACCAGAGACGGTCGTGCTAGAGACTATCCTGCTAGAGACTGTCCTGCTAGAGTCTGTCCTGCTAGAGACTCTCTTGCCAGAGACTGTCCTACCAGAGACTGTCCTACCAGAGACTCTCCTGCCAGAGAGTGTCCTGCTATAGACTGTCCTGCTAGATAATGTCCTGCTAGAGACTGTGCTGCCAGAAACTGTCCTACCAGAGACTGACCTGCTAGAGACTGTCCTGCTAGAGACTGTCCTACCAGAGACTGACCTGCTAGAGACTGTCGTACAAGAGACTGTCCTGCTTGAGACTGTCCTCCTAAAGACTGTCCTACCAGAGACTGGCCTGCTAGAGACTGACCTGCCAGAGACTGTCCTACCAGAGACTGACCTACCAGAGACTGTCCTGCCAGAGACTGTGCAGCTAGAGACTGTCCTGCCAGAGACTGTCCTACCAGAGACTGTCCTACCAGAGACTCTCCTGCCAGAGAGTGTCCTGCTAGAGACTGTCCTGATATTCACTGTCCTACCAGAGACCGTCCTGCTATAGACTGTCCTGCTAGACACTGTCCTGCTAGAGACTGTCCTGCTAGAAACTGTCCTTCCAGAGACTGACCTGCTAGAGACTGTACTGCTACAGACTGTCCTACCAGAGACTGACCTGCTAGAGACTGTCCTCCAGAGACTGTCCTGCTAGAGACTGACCTACCAGAGACTGTCCTACCAGAGAATTCCCTGCTAGAGAATGTCCTACTAGAAACTGTCCTGCCAGAGACTGTCCTTCCAGAGACTGTCCTGCTAGAGACTGTCCTACCAGGGACTGTCCTGCCAGAGACTGTCCTGCTAGAGACTGTCCTACCAGACACTGTCCTGCCAGAGACTGTCCTGCTAGAGACTGTCCTACCAGAGACTGACCTGTTAGAGATGGTACTACGAGAGACTGTGCAGCCAGAGACTGTCCTACTAGAGACTGTCCTGCTAGAGACTGACCTGCCAGAGACTGTCCTACCTGAGACTGTCCTAACAGAGATGGTCGTGCCAGAAACTGTCCTGCCAGAGACTATCCTGCCAGAGACTGTCCTGCTAGAGACTTACCTACAAGAGACTGTCCTGCCAGAGACTGTCCTGCTAGAGATTGTCCTGCTAGAGACTGTCCTGCTAGAGACTCTCCTGCCAGAGACTGTCCTACCAGAGACTGTCCTACCAGAGACTGTCCTACGAGAGACTCTCCTGCCAGAGACTGTCCTGCAAGAGAAAGTCCAGCCAGAGACTCTCCTGCCAGACACTGTCCTGCTAGAGACTGTCCGGCTAGAGACTGTCCTGCTAGAGAGTGTCTACCAGAGACTGACCTGCTAGAGACTGTCCTGCTAGAGACTGTCCTGCTAGAGACTGTCCTGCTGGAGACTCTCCTGCCAGAGACTGTCCTACCAGAGACTCTCCTACCAGAGACTGTCCTACGAGAGACTCTCCTGCCAGAGACTGTCCTGCAAGAGACTGTCCAGCCAGAGACTGTCCTGCCAGACACTGTCCTGCTAGAGACTGTCCAGCTAGAGACTGTCCTGCTAGAGAGTGTCTACCAGAGACTGACCTGCTAGAGACTGTCCTGCTACAGACTGTCCTACCAGAGACTGTCCTGCTAGAGACTGTCCTACCAGAAAATGTCCTGCCAGAGACTGTCCTGCTAGAGACTGTCCTACCAGGGACTGTCCTGCCAGAGAATTTCCTGCTAGAGACTGTCCTACCAGACACTGACCTGCCAGAGACTGTCCTGCTAGAGACTGTCCTGCTGCAGTCTGTCCTGTTAGAGACTGTCCTGCTAGAGACTGTGAAGCCAAAGACTGTCCTACTAGAGACTGTCCAGCCAAAGACTGTCCTGCGAGTGACTGTCCTACCAGAGACTATCCTGCCAGGGACTGCCCTGCTAGTGACTGTCCTGCCAGAGACTGTCCTACCAGCGACTGTCCTGCCAGAGACTGTCCGGCAGGAGAATGTCCTGCTAGAGACTGTCCTACCAGAGATGGTCCTGCCAGAAATTGTCCTGCCAGAGGCTGTACTGCTAGAGACTGTCCTGACAGACACTGTCCTACCACAGACCGTCCTGCTAAAGACTGACGTACCAGAGACTGTCCTACCAGAGACTGTCCTGCTAGAGAATGTCCTACCAGAGACTGTCCCGCTAGAGGCTGTCCTACCAGAGACTGTCCTGCTAGAGACTGTCCTACAAGAGACTGTCCTGCTTGAGACTGTCCTGCTAGAGACTGTCCTACCAGAGACTGTCCTGCCAGAGAATGTCCTACTGGAGAAAGTCCAGCCAAAGACTGTCCTGCGAGAGACTGTCCAGCAGAAAACTGCCCTGCTAGGGACTGTCCTGCCAGAGACGGTTCAGCTAGAGACTGTCCTGCTAGAGACTCTACTGCTAGAGACTGTCCTACTACAGACTGTCCTACCAGAGACTGTCCTACCAGAGACTGTCCTACCAGAGACTCTCCTGCCAGAGAGTGTCCTGCTAGAGACTGTCCTGCTATTCACTGTCCTACCAGAGACCGTCCTACCAGAGACTGACCCGCTTGATACTGTCCTGCCAGAGACTGTCCTACTAGAGACTGTCCTGCCAGAGACTCTCCTGCTAGAGACTGTCGTATCAGAGACTATCCTGCCAGAGACTGTCCTGCTAGAGACTGTCCTGCTAGAGACTGTCCTGCTAGGAACTGTGCAGCCAAAGATTGTCCTACCAGAGAGAGTCCTGCTAGAGACTGTCCTGCTATTCACTGTCCTACCAGAGACCGTCCTGCTATAGACTGTCCTGCTAGACACTGTCCTGCTAGAGACTGTCCTGCTAGAAACTGTCCTACCAGAGACTGAATTGCTAGAGACTGTCCTGCTAGAGACTGTCCTACCAGAGACTGACCTGCTAGAGACTGTCCTGCTAGAGACTGTCCTGCCAGAGACTGACCTGCTAGAGACAGTCCTGCTAGAGACTGTCCTGCTAGAGAATGTCCTGCTAGAGAATGACCTGCTAGAGACTGTCCTGCTAGAGACTGTCCAGCCAGACACTATCCTGCTAGAGACTGTCCTGCCAGAGACTGTCCAGCTAGAGACTGTCCAGCCAGAGACTGTCCTGCTAGAGACTGTCCGGCTAGAGACTGTCCTACCAGAGATGGTCCTGCCAGAAACTGTCCTGCCAGAGGCATTCCTGCTAGAGACTGTCCTGACAGAGACTGTCCTACCAGATACCATCCTGCTAGAGACTGACCTACCAGAGACAGTCCTACCAGAGACTGTCCGGCTATAGACTGTCCTACCAGAGACTGTCCTGCTAGAGTCCGTCCTACCAGAGACTGTCCTGCGAGAGACTGTCCTACCAGAGACTGTCCTGCCAGAGACTGTCCTGCCAAAGACTGTCCTGCTAGAGACTGTCCTGCTACAGACTGTCTTACCAGAGACTGATCTGCTAGAGACTGTCCTGCTAGAGACTGTCCTACCAGAAACTCTCCTGCCAGAGAGTGTCCTGCTAGAGACTGTCCTGCTAGACACTGTCCGATCAGAGGCTGTCCTGCTAGAGACCGTACTACCAGAGACTGTCCTGCTAGAAACTGTACTGCTAGAGAGTGTCCTGCTAGAGACTGTCCTGCTAGAGACCGTCCTACCAGAGACTGTCCTGCTAGAGACTGTCCTACCAGAGACTGTCCTACCAGAGACTCTCCTGCCAGAGACTGTCCAGCTAGAGTCTGCCTACCAGAGACTGTCCTACCAGAGACTCTCCTGCCAGAGACTGTCCTGCTAGAGACTGTCCTGCTAGAGAATGTCCTGCTAGAGACTGTCCTCCCAGAGACTGACCCGCTCGAGACGGCTCTACCAGAGACTGACCCGCTAGAGACTGTCCTACCAGAGACTGACCCGCTAGAGAATGTCTTACCAGAGACTGTCCAGACATAGATTGACCCGCTTGATACTGTCCTGCCAGAGACTGTCCTACTAGAGACTGTCCTGCAAGAGACTCTCCTGCTAGAGACTGTCCTATCAGAGACTATCCTACCAGAGGCTGTCCTGCTAGAGACTGTCCTGCTAGAGACTGTCCTGCTAGGGACTGTCCAGCCAAAGATTGTCCTACCAGAGAGTGTCCTGCTAGAGACTGTCCTGCTATTCACTGTCCTACCAGAGACCGTCCTGCTATAGACTGTCCTGCTAGACACTGTCCTGCTAGACACTGTCCTGCTAGAAACTGTCCTAGCAGAGACTGACCTGAAGAGACTGTCCTGCTAGAGACTGTCCTACCAGAGACTGACCTGCTAGAGACTGTCCTGCTAGAGACTGTCCTGCCAGAGACTGACCTGCTAGAGACTGTCCTGCTAGAGACTGTCCTGCTAGAGACTGTCCAGCCAGACACTATCCTGCTAGAGACTGTCCTGAAGAGACTGTCCTGCTAGAGACTGTCCAGCCAGAGACTGTCCTGCTAGAGACTGTCCTGCTGGAGACTGTCCTGCTAGAGACTGTCCAGAGAGACTGTCCTGCCAGAGACTGTCCTGCTAGAGACTGTCATGCCAGAGACTGTCCTGCCAGAGACTGTCCTGCCAGAGACTGTCCTGCTAGAGACTGTCCTGCTAGAGACCGTCCTAACAGAGACTGTCCTGCTAGAGACTGTCCTGCTAGAAACTGTCCAGCCAGAGACTGCCCTGCTAGAGACTGTCCTGCCAGAGACTGTCCTTTCAGAGGCTGTCCTACCAGAGACTGTCCTGCTAGAGACTGTCCGGCTAGAGACTGTCCTACCAGAGATGGTCCTGCCAGAAACTGTCCTGCCAGAGGCATTCCTGCTAGAGACTGTCCTGACAGAGACTGTCCTACCAGATACCATCCTGCTAGAGACTGACCTACCAGAGACAGTCCTACCAGAGACTGTCCGGCTATAGACTGTCCTACCAGAGACTGTCCTGCTAGAGTCCGTCCTACCAGAGACTGTCCTGCGAGAGACTGTCCTACCAGAGACTGTCCTGCCAGAGACTGTCCTGCCAAAGACTGTCCTGCTAGAGACTGTCCTGCTACAGACTGTCTTACCAGAGACTGATCTGCTAGAGACTGTCCTGCTAGAGACTGTCCTACCAGAAACTCTCCTGCCAGAGAGTGTCCTGCTAGAGACTGTCCTGCTAGACACTGTCCGATCAGAGGCTGTCCTGCTAGAGACCGTCCTACCAGAGACTGTCCTGCTAGAAACTGTCCTGCTAGAGAGTGTCCTGCTAGAGACTGTCCTGCTAGAGACCGTCCTACCAGAGACTGTCCTGCTAGAGACTGTCCTACCAGAGACTGTCCTACCAGAGACTCTCCTGCCAGAGACTGTCCTGCTAGAGTCTGCCTTCCAGAGACTGTCCTACCAGAGACTCTCCTGCCAGAGACTGTCCTGCTAGAGACTGTCCTGCTAGAGAATGTCCTGCTAGAGACTGTCCTCCCAGAGACTGACCCGCTCGAGACGGCTCTACCAGAGACTGACCCGCTAGAGACTGTCCTACCAGAGACTGACCCGCTAGAGAATGTCTTACCAGAGACTGTCCAGACAGAGATTGACCCGCTTGATACTGTCCTGCCAGAGACTGTCCTACTAGAGACTGTCCTGCAAGAGACTCTCCTGCTAGAGACTGTCCTATCAGAGACTATCCTACCAGAGGCTGTCCTGCTAGAGACTGTCCTGCTAGAGACTGTCCTGCTAGGGACTGTCCAGCCAAAGATTGTCCTACCAGAGAGTGTCCTGCTAGAGACTGTCCTGCTATTCACTGTCCTACCAGAGACCGTCCTGCTATAGACTGTCCTGCTAGACACTGTCCTGCTAGACACTGTCCTGCTAGAAACTGTCCTAGCAGAGACTGACCTGAAGAGACTGTCCTGCTAGAGACTGTCCTACCAGAGACTGACCTGCTAGAGACTGTCCTGCTAGAGACTGTCCTGCCAGAGACTGACCTGCTAGAGACTGTCCTGCTAGAGACTGTCCTGCTAGAGACTGTCCAGCCAGACACTATCCTGCTAGAGACTGTCCTGAAGAGACTGTCCTGCTAGAGACTGTCCAGCCAGAGACTGTCCTGCTAGAGACTGTCCTGCTGGAGACTGTCCTGCTAGAGACTGTCCAGAGAGACTGTCCTGCCAGAGACTGTCCTGCTAGAGACTGTCATGCCAGAGACTGTCCTGCCAGAGACTGTCCTGCCAGAGACTGTCCTGCTAGAGACTGTCCTGCTAGAGACCGTCCTAACAGAGACTGTCCTGCTAGAGACTGTCCTGCTAGAAACTGTCCAGCCAGAGACTGCCCTGCTAGAGACTGTCCTGCCAGAGACTGTCCTTTCAGAGGCTGTCCTACCAGAGACTGTCCTGCTAGAGACTGTCCTACCAGAGACTGTCCTGCTAGAGACTGACCTCCCAGAGACTGTCCTACCAGAGACTGTTCTGCTAGAGAATGTCCTACTAGAGACTGTCCAGCCAAAGACTGTCCTGCGAGAGAATGTCCAGCCAAAAACTGTCCTGCTAGGGACTGTCGAGTAAAAGACTGTCCTAAGAGACTGAGCTGCTAGAGACTGTCCTGCTAGAGACTGACCTAGCAGAGACTGTCCTGCGAGAGACTGTCCTGCTAGAGATTGTCGTGCTAGAGACTGTCCTGCTAGAGACTGTCCTGCTAGAGACTGTCTTACCAGAGACTGACCTGCTAGAGACTGTCCTGCTAGAGACTGTCCAGCTAGAGACTGTCCTACCAGAGATGGTCCTGCCAGAAACTGTCCTGACAGAGGCTGTCCTACTAGAGACTGTCCTGACAGAGAATGTCCTGCTAGAGACTGTCCTCCCAGAGACTGACCCGCTCGAGACTGTCCTACCAGAGACTGACCTGCTAGAGACTGTCCTACCAGAGACTGACCCGCTAGAGAATGTCTTACCAGAGACTGTCCTGCCAGAGATTGACCCGCTTGATACTGTCCTGCCAGAGACTGTCCTACTAGAGACTGTCCTGCCAGAGACTCTCCTGCTAGAGACTGTCCTATCAGAGACTATCCTACCAGAGGCTGTCCTGCTAGAGACTGTCCTGCTAGAGACTGTCCTGCTAGGGACTGTCCAGCCAAAGATTGTCCTACCAGAGAGTGTCCTGCTAGAGACTGTCCTGCTATTCACTGTCCTACCAGAGACCGTCCTGCTATAGACTGTCCTGCTAGACACTGTCCTGCTAGACACTGTCCTGCTAGAAACTGTCCTAGCAGAGACTGACCTGCCAGAGACTGTCCTGCTAGAGACTGTCCTACCAGAGACTGACCTGCTAGAGACTGTCCTGCTAGAGACTGTCCTGCCAGAGACTGACCTGCTAGAGACTGTCCTGCTAGAGACTGTCCTGCTAGTGACTGTCCTGCCAGACACTATCCTGCTAGAGACTGTCCTGAAGAGACTGTCCTGCTAGAGACTGTCCAGCCAGAGACTGTCCTGCTAGAGACTGTCCTGCTGGAGACTGTCCTGCTAGAGACTGTCCAGAGAGACTGTCCTGCCAGAGACTGTCCTGCCAGAGACTGTCCTGCTAGAGACTTTCCAGCCAGAGACTGTCCTGCTGGAGACAGTACTGCCATAGACTGTCCTGCTAGAGACTGTCATGCCAGAGACTGTCCTGCCAGAGACTGTCCTGCCAGAGACTGTCCTGCTAGAGACTGTCCTGCTAGAGACCGTCCTAACAGAGACTGTCCTGCTAGAGACTGTCCTGCTAGAAACTGTCCAGCCAGAGACTGCCCTGCTAGAGACTGTCCTGCCAGAGACTGTCCTTTCAGAGGCTGTCCTACCAGAGACTGTCCTGCTAGAGACTGTCCTACCAGAGACTGTCCTGCTAGAGACTGACCTACCAGAGACTGTCCTAAAGAGACTGTCCTGCTAGAGAATGTCCTACTAGAGACTGTCCAGCCAAAGACTGTCCTGCGAGAGAATGTCCAGCCAAAAACTGTCCTGCTAGGGACTGTCCAGCCAAAGACTGTCCTAAGAGACTGAGCTGCTAGAGACTGTCCTGCTAGAGACTGACCTAGCAGAGACTGTCCTGCGAGAGACTGTCCTGCTAGAGATTGTCGTGCTAGAGACTGTCCTGCTAGAGACTGTCCTGCTAGAGACTGTCTTACCAGAGACTGACCTGCTAGAGACTGTCCTGCTAGAGACTGTCCAGCTAGAGACTGTCCTACCAGAGATGGTCCTGCCAGAAACTGTCCTGCCAGAGGCTGTCCTGCTAGAGACTGTCCTGACAGAGAATGTCCTGCTAGAGACTGTCCTCCCAGAGACTGACCCGCTCGAGACTGCTCTACCAGAGACTGACCCGCTAGAGACTGTCCTACCAGAGACTGACCCGCTAGAGAATGTCTTACCAGAGACTGTCCTGCCAGAGATTGACCCGCTTGATACTGTCCTGCCAGAGACTGTCCTACTAGAGACTGTCCTGCCAGAGACTCTCCTGCTAGAGACTGTCCTATCAGAGACTATCCTACCAGAGGCTGTCCTGCTAGAGACTGTCCTGCTAGAGACTGTCCTGCTAGGGACTGTCCAGCCAAAGATTGTCCTACCAGAGAGTGTCCTGCTAGAGACTGTCCTGCTATTCACTGTCCTACCAGAGACCGTCCTGCTATAGACTGTCCTGCTAGACACTGTCCTGCTAGACACTGTCCTGCTAGAAACTGTCCTAGCAGAGACTGACCTGCCAGAGACTGTCCTGCTAGAGACTGTCCTACCAGAGACTGACCTGCTAGAGACTGTCCTGCCAGAGACTGTCCTGCCAGAGACTGACCTGCTAGAGACTGTCCTGCTAGAGACTGTCCTGCTAGTGACTGTCCAGCCAGACAATATCATGCTAGAGACTGTCCTGAAGAGACTGTCCTGCTAGAGACTGTCCAGCCAGAGTCTGTCCTGCTAGAGACTGTCCTGCTGGAGACTGTCCTGCCAGAGACTGTCCAGAGAGACTGTCCTGCCAGAGACTGTCCTGCCAGAGACTGTCCTGCTAGAGACTTTCCAGCCAGAGACTGTCCTGCTGGAGACAGTACTGCCATAGACTGTCCTGCTAGAGACTGTCATGCCAGAGACTGTCCTGCCAGAGACGGTCCTGCTAGAGACTGTCCTGCTAGAGACTGTCCTGCTAGAGACCGACCTAACAGAGACTGTCCTGCTAGAGACTGCCCTGCTAGAGACTGTCCTGCCAGAGACTGTCCTTTCAGAGGCTGTCCTACCAGAGACTGTCCTGCTAGAGACTGTCCTACCAGAGACTGTCCTGCTAGAGACTGACCTACCAGAGACTGTCCTAAAGAGACTGTCCTGCTAGAGAATGTCCTACTAGAGACTGTCCAGCCAAAGACTGTCCTGCGAGAGAATGTCCAGCCAAAAACTGTCCTGCTCGGGACTGTCCAGCCAAAGACTGTCCTAAGAGACTGAGCTGCTAGAGACTGTCCTGCTAGAGACTGACCTAGCAGAGACTGTCCTGCGAGAGACTGTCCTGCTAGAGATTGTCGTGCTAGAGACTGTCCTGCTAGAGACTGTCCTGCTAGAGACTGTCTTACCAGAGACTGACCTGCTAGAGACTGTCCTGCTAGAGACTGTCCAGCTAGAGACTGTCCTACCAGAGATGGTCCTGCCAGAAACTGTCCTGCCAGAGGCTGTCCTGCTAGAGACTGTCCTGACAGAGAATGTCCTGCTAGAGACTGTCCTCCCAGAGACTGACCCGCTCGAGACTGCTCTACCAGAGACTGACCCGCTAGAGACTGTCCTACCAGAGACTGACCCGCTAGAGAATGTCTTACCAGAGACTGTCCTGCCAGAGATTGACCCGCTTGATACTGTCCTGCCAGAGACTGTCCTACTAGAGACTGTCCTGCCAGAGACTCTCCTGCTAAAGACTGTCCTATCAGAGACTATCCTACCAGAGGCTGTCCTGCTAGAGACTGTCCTGCTAGAGACTGTCCTGCTAGGGACTGTCCAGCCAAAGATTGTCCTACCAGAGAGTGTCCTGCTAGAGACTGTCCTGCTATTCACTGTCCTACCAGAGACCGTCCTGCTATAGACTGTCCTGCTAGACACTGTCCTGCTAGACACTGTCCTGCTAGAAACTGTCCTAGCAGAGACTGACCTGCCAGAGACTGTCCTGCTAGAGACTGTCCTACCAGAGACTGACCTGCTAGAGACTGTCCTGCCAGAGACTGTCCTGCCAGAGACTGACCTGCTAGAGACTGTCCTGCTAGAGACTGTCCTGCTAGTGACTGTCCAGCCAGACAATATCATGCTAGAGACTGTCCTGAAGAGACTGTCCTGCTAGAGACTGTCCAGCCAGAGTCTGTCCTGCTAGAGACTGTCCTGCTGGAGACTGTCCTGCCAGAGACTGTCCAGAGAGACTGTCCTGCCAGAGACTGTCCTGCCAGAGACTGTCCTGCTAGAGACTTTCCAGCCAGAGACTGTCCTGCTGGAGACAGTACTGCCATAGACGGTCCTGCTAGAGACTGTCCTGCTAGAGACTGACCTGCTAGAGACCGACCTAACAGAGACTGTCCTGCTAGAGACTGTCCTGCTAGAAACTGTCCAGCCAAAGACTGCCCTGCTAGAGACTGTCCTGCCAGAGACTGTCCTTTAAGAGGCTGTCCTACCAGAGACTGTCCTGCTAGAGACTGTCCTACCAGAGACTGTCCTGCTAGAGACTGACCTACCAGAGACTGTCCTACCAGAGACTGTCCTGCTAGAGAATGTCCTACTAGAGACTGTCCAGCCAAAGACTGTCCTGCGAGAGAATGTCCAGCCAAAAACTGTCCTGCTAGGGACTGTCCAGCCGAAGACTGTCCTAAGAGACTGAGCTGCTAGAGACTGTCCTGCTAGAGACTGACCTAGCAGAGACTGTTCTGCGAGAGACTGTCCTGCTAGAGATTGTCGTGCTAGAGACTGTCCTGCTAGAGACTGTCCTGCTAGAGACTGTCCAGCTAGAGACTGTCCTACCAGAGATGGTCCTGCCAGAAACTGTCCTGCCAGAGGCTGTCCTGCTAGAGACTGTCCTGACAGAGACAGTCCTACCAGATACCATCCTGCTAGAGACTGACCTACCAGAGACAGTCCTACCAGAGACTGTCCGGCTAGAGACTGTCCTACCAGAGACTGTCCTGCTAGAGACCGTCCTACCAGAGACTGTCCTTCTAGAGAATGTCCTACTAGAGACTGCTCAGCCAAAGACTGTCCTGCGAGAGACTGTCCTGCCAGAGACTGTCCTGCCAGAGACTGTCCTGCCAAAGACTATCCTGCTAGAGACTGTCCTGCTACAGACTGTCTTACCAGAGACTGACCTGCTAGAGACTGTCCTGCTAGAGACTGTCCTACCAGAGACTCTCCTGCCAGAGACTGTCCTGCTAGAGACTGTCCTGCTAGACACTGTCCGATCAGAGGCTGTCCTGCCAGAGACCGTCCTACCAGAGCCTGTCCTGCTAGAAACTGTCCTGCTAGAGACTGTCCTGCTAGAGACTGTCCTGCTAGAGACCGTCCTACCAGAGACTGTCCTGCTAGAGACTGTCCTACCAGAGACTGTCCTACCAGAGACTCTGCTGCCAGAGACTGTCCTGCTAGAGTCTGTCCTACCAGAGACTGTCCTACCAGAGACTCTCCTGCCAGAGACTGTCCTGCTAGAGACTGTTCTGCTAGAGACTGTCCTGCTAGAGACTGTCCTCCCAGAGACTGACCCGCTCGAGACTGTCCTACCAGAGACTGACCCCCTAGAGACTGTCCTACCAGAGACTGACCCGCTAGAGAATGTCTTACCAGAGACTGTCCTACCAGAGACTGACCCGCTTGATACTGTCCTGCCAGAGACTGTCCTACTAGAGACTGTCCTGCCAGAGACTCTCCTGCTAGAGACTGTCCTATCAGAGACTATCCTACCAGAGGTTGTCCTGCTAGAGACTGTCCTGCTAGAGACTGTCCTGCTAGGGACTGTCGAGCCAAAGATTGTCCTACAAGAGAGTGTCCTGCTAGAGACTGTCCTGCTATTCACTGTCCTACCAGAGACCGTCCTGCTATAGACTGTCCTGCTAGACACTGTCCTGCTAGACACTGTCCTGCTAGAAACTGTCCTAGCAGAGACTGACCTGCCAGAGACGGTCCTGCTAGAAACTGTCCTACCAGAGACTGACCTGCTAGAGACTGTCCTGCTAGAGACTGTCCTGCCAGAGACTAACCTGCTAGAGACTGTCCTGCTAGAGACTGTCCTGCTAGAGAATGTCCTGCTAGAGAATGACCTGCTAGAGACTGTCCTGCTAGAGACTGTCCAGCCAGACACTATCCTGCTAGAGACTGTCCAGCCAGAGACTGTCCTGCTAGAGACTGTCCTGCTGGAGACTGTAATGCTAGAGACTGTCCAGAGAGACTGTCCTGCCAGAGACTGTCCTGCCAGAGACTGTCCTGCTGGAGACAGTACTGCCATTGACTGTCCTGCTAGAGACTGTCATGCCATAGACTGTCCTGCCAGAGACTGTCCTGCCAGAGACTGTCCTGCTAGAGACTGTCCTGCTAGAGACCGTCCTAACAGAGACTGTCCTGCTAGAGACTGTCCTGCTAGAGACTGTCCAGCCAGAGACTGCCCTGCTAGAGACTGTCCTGCCAGAGACTATCCTGCTAGAGACTGTCCTTTCAGAGGCTGTCCTACCAGAGACTGTCCTGCTACAGACTGTCCTACCAGAGACTGTCCTGCTAGAGACTGACCTACCAGAGACTGTCCTACCAGAGACTGTCCTGCTAGAGAATGTCCTACTAGAGACTGTCCAGCCAAAGACTGTCCTGCGAGAGACTGTCCAGCCAAAAACTGTCCTGCTAGGGACTGTCCAGCCAAAGACTGTCCTAAGAGACTGAGCTGCTAGAGACTGTCCTGCTAGAGACTGACCTAGCAGAGACTGTCCTGCGAGAGACTGACCTGCTAGAGACTGTCCTGCTAGAGACTGTCCTACCAGAGACTCTCATGCCAGAGGCTGTCCTGCTAGAGACTGTCCTGCTAGAGAATTTCCTGCTAGAGTCCGTGCTACCAGAGACTGTCCTGCTAGAGACTGTCCAACCAGAGACTGTAATACCAGAGACTCTCCTGATAGAGACTGTCCTGCTAAAGACTGTCCTACCAGAGACTGACCCGCTAGAGAATGTCCTACCAGAGACTGTCCTACCAGAGACTGACCCGCTTGATACTGTCCTGCCAGAGAATGTCCTTCTAGAGACTGTCCAGCCAGACACTATCCTGCTAGAGACTGTCCTGCCAGAGACGGTCCTGGTAGAGACTGTCCAGCCAGAGACTGTCCTGCTAGAGACTGTCCTGATAGAGAATGTCCAGCCAAAGACTGTCCTATTAGAGACTATCCAGCCGAAGACTGTCCTGCGAGAGACTGTCCTACCAGAGACTATCCTGCCAGAGACTGCCCTGCTAGAGACTATCCTGCCAGAGACTGTCCTACCAGAGATGGTCCTGCCAGAATCTGTCCTGCCAGAGGCTGTCCTGCTAGAGACTGTCCTGCTAGAGACTGACCTGCTAGGGACTGTCCAGCTAAAGATTGTCCTACCAGAGAGTGTCCTGCTAGAGACTGTCCTGCTATTCACTGTCCTACCAGAGACCGTCCTGCTATAGACTATCCTGCTAGACACTGTCCTGCTCGACACTGTCCTGCTAGAAACTGTCCTACCAGAGACTGAATTGCTAGAGACTGTCCTGCTAGAGACTATCCTACCAGAGACTGACCTGCTAGAGACTGTAATGCTAGAGACTGTCCTGCCAGAGACTGACCTGCTAGAGACTGTCCTGCTAGAGAATGACCTGCTAGACACTGTCCTGCTAGAGACTGTCCAGCCAGACACTATCCTGCTAGAGACTGTCCTGCCAGAGACTGTCCAGCTAGAGACTGTCCAGCCAGAGACTTTCCTGCTAGAGACTGTCCTGCTAGAGACTGTCCTACCAGAGATGGTCCTGGCAGAAACTGTCCTGCCAGAGGCTGTCCTGCTAGAGACTGTCCTGACAGAGACTGTCCTGCTAGAGACTGTCCTGACAGAGACTGTCCTACCAGATACCATCCTGCTAGAGACTGTCCTACCAGAGACTGTCCTGCTAGAGACTGTCCTACTAGATATTGTCCTGCCAGAGAATGTCCTACTAGAGACTGCCCAGCCAAAGACTGTCGTGCGAGAGACTGTCCTGCCAGAGGCTGTCCTGCCAGAGACTGTCCTGCCAGAGACTGTCCTGCTAGAGACTGTCCTGCTAGAGACTGTCTTACCAGAGACTGACCTGCTAGAGACTGTCCTGCTAGAGACTGTCCTACCAGAGACTGTCATGCTAGAGACCGTCGTAACAGAGACTGTCCTGCTAGAGACTGTCCTGCTAGAGACTGTCCTGCTAGAGACTGTCTTACCAGAGACTGACCTGCCAGAGACTGTCCTGCCAGAGACTGTCCTGCTAGAGTCTGTCCTGCTAGAGACCGTCCTAACAGAGACTGTCCTGCTAGAGACTGTCCTGCTAGAGACTATCCAGCCAGAGACTGCCCTGCTAGAGACTGTCCTGCTAGAGACTGTCCTACCAGAGACTGTCCTACTAGAGACTGACCTACCAGAGACTGTCCTACCAGAGACTGTCCTGCTAGAGAATGTCCTACTAGAGACTGTCCAGCCAAAGAATGTCCGGCGAGAGACTGTCCAGCCAAAAACTGTCCTGCTAGAGACTGTCCTGCTAGAGACTGTCCTGCTAGAGACCGTCCTACCAGTGACTGTCCTGCTAGAGACTGTACTACCAGACACTGTCCTACCAGAGACTCTGCTGCCAGAGACTGTCCTGCTAGAGACTGTCCTACCAGAGACTGTCCTACCAGAGACTCCACGGCCAGAAAAAGTCCTGCTAGAGACTGTCCTGCTACCGACTGTCCTGCTAGAGACTGTCCTCCCAGAGACTGACCCGCTCGAGACTGTCCTACCAGAGACTGACCCGCTAGAGACTGTCCTACAAGAGACTGACCCGCTAGAGAATGTCCTACCAGAGACTGTCCTACCAGAGACTGACCCGCTTGATACTGTCCTGCCAGAGACTGTCCTACTAGAGACTGTACTGCCAGAGACTCTTCTGCTAGAGACTGTCCTATCAGAGAATATCCTACCAGAGACTGTCCTGCTAGGGACTGTCCTGCTAGAGACTGTCCTACTAGGGACTGTCCAGCCAAAGATTGTCCTACCAGAGAGTGTCCTGCTAGAGACTGTCCTGCTATTCACTGTACTACCAGAGACCGTCCTACTATAGACTGTCCTGCTAGACACTGTCCTGCTAGAGACTTTACTGCTAGAAACTGTCCTACCAGAGACTGAGCTGCTAGAGACTGTCCTGCTAGAGACTGTCCTACCAGAGACTGACCTGCTAGAGACTGTCCTGCTAGAGATTGTCCTGCCAGAGACTGACCTGCTAGAGACTGTCCTGCTAGAGACTGTCCTGCTAGAGAATGTCCTGCTAGAGAATGAACTGCTAGAGACTGTCCTGCTAGAGACTGTCCAGCCAGACACTATCCTGCTAGAGACTGTCCTGCCAGAGACGGTCCTGGTAGAGACTGTCCAGCCAGAGACTGTCCTGCTAGAGACTGTCCTGCTAGAGAATGTCCAGCCAAAGACTGTCCTGCAAGAGACTGTCCTACCAGAGACTATCCTGCCAGAGATGGTTCTGCCAGAATCTGACCTGCCAGAGGCTGTCCTGCTAGAGACTGTTATGCCAGAGACTGTCCTGCTAGGGACTGTCCAGCCAAAGATTGTCCTACCAGAGAGTGTCCTGTTGAGACTGTCCTGCTATTCACTGTCCTACCAGAGACCGTCCTGCTATAGACTGTCCTGCTAGACACTGTCCTGCTAGACACTGTCCTGCTAGAAACTGTCCTACCAGAGACTGAATTGCTAGAGACTGTCCTGCTAGAGACTGTCCTACCAGAGACTGACCTGCTAGAGACTATCCTGCTAGAGACTGTCCTGCCAGAGACTGACCTGCTAGAGACTGTCCTGCTAGAGACTGTCCTGCTAGAGAATGTCCTGCTAGAGAATGACCTGCTAGAGACTGTCCTGATAGAGACTGTCCAGCCAGACACCATCCTGCTAGAGACTGTCCTGCCAGAGACTGTCCTGCTAGAGACTGTCCAGCCAGAGACTGTCCTGCTAGAGACTGTCCTGCTAAAGACTGTCCTACCAGAGATGGTCCTGCCAGAAACTGTCCTGCCAGAGGCTGTCCTGCTAAAGACTGGCCTGACAGAGACTATCCTACCAGATAACGTCCTGCTAGAGACTGACCTACCAGAGACAGTCCTACCAGAGACTGTCCTGCTAGAGACTGTCCTACCAGAGACTGTCCTGCTAGAGACTGTCCTACCAGAGACAGTCCTGCTAGAGAATGTCCTACTAGAGACTGCCCAGCCAAAGACTGTCCTGCCAGAGACTGTCCTGCCAGAGACTGTCCTGCCAGAGACTGTCCTGCCAGAGACTGTCCTGCTAGAGACTGTCCTGCTAGAGACTGTCTTACCAGAGACTGACCTGCTAGAGACTGTCCTGCTAGAGACTGTCCTACCAGAGACTCTCCTGCCAGAGACTGTCCTGCGAGAGACTGTCCTGCTAGACACTGTCCGATCAGAGGCTGTCCTGCTATAGACCGTCCTACCAGAGACTGGCCTGCATGAAACTGTCCTGCCAGAGACTGTCCTGCTAGAGACTTTCCTGCTAGAGACCGTCCTACCAGAGACTGTCCTGCTAGAGACGGTCCTACCAGAGACTGTCCTACCGGAGACTCTCCTGCCAGAGACTGTCCTCCCAGAGACTGTCCTGCTAGAGACTGTCCTGTTAGAGACTGACCCGCTAGAGACTGTCCTACCAGAGACTGACCCGCTAGAGAATGGCTTACCAGAGTCTGTCCTACCAGAGACTGACCCGCTTGATACTGTCCTGCCAGAGACTGTCCTACTAGAGACTGTCCTGCCAGAGACTCTCCTGCTAGAGATTGTCCTATCAGAGACTATCCTACCAGAGACTGTCCTGCTAGAGACTGTCCTGCTAGAGACTGTTCTGCAAGGGACTGTCCAGCCAAAGATTGTCCTACCAGAGAGTGTCCTGCTATAGACTGTCCTGCTAGGCACTGTCCTACCAGAGACTGACCTGCCAGAGACTGTCCTGCTATAGACTGTAGTACCAGACACTGACCTGACAGAGACTGTCCTGCTAGAGATTGTCCTGCCAGGGACTGACCTGCTAGAGACTGTCCTGCTAGAGACTGTCCTGCTAGAGAATGTCCTGCTAGAGAATGACCTGCTAGAGACTGTCCTGTTAGAGACTGTCCAGCCAGACACTAGCCTGCTAGAGACTGTCCTGCCAGACACTGTCCTGCTAGAGACTGTCCAGCCAGAGACTGTCCTGCTAGAGACTGTCCTGCTGCAGACTGTCCTGCTAGAGACTGTCCAGCCAGAGACTGTCCTGCCAGAGACTGTCCTGCCAGAGACTGTCCTGCTAGAGACTGTCCAGCCAGAGACTGTCCTGCTGGAGACAGTACTGCCATAGACTGTCATGCTAGAGACTGTCCTGCTGGAGACTGTCCTGCTAGAGACTGTCCAGCCAGAGACTGTCCTGCCAGAGACTGTCCTGCCAGAGACTGTCCTGCTAGAGACTGTCCAGCCAGAGACTGCCCTGCTAGAGACAGTCCTGCCAGAGACTGTACTGTCAGAGGCTGTCCTACCAGAGACTGTCCTGCTAGAGACTGACCTACCAGAGACTGTCCTACCAGAGACGGTCCTGCTAGAGACTGACCTACCAGAGACAGTCCTACCAGAGACTGTCCTGCTAGAGACTGTCCAGCCAGAGACTGTCCTGCTAGAGACTGTCCTGCTGGAGAATGTCCTGCTAGAGACTGTCCAGCCAGAGACTGTCCTGCCAGAGACTGTCCTGCCAGAGACTGTCCTGCTAGAGACTGTCCAGCCAGAGACAGTCCTGCTGGAGACAGTACTGCCATAGACTGTCATGCTAGAGACTGTCCTGCTGGAGACTGTCCTGCTAGAGACTGTCCAGCCAGAGACTGTCCTGCCAGTGACTGTCCTGCCAGAGACTGTCCTGCGAGAGACTGTCCAGCCAGAGACTGCCCTGCTAGAGACTGTCCTGCCAGAGACTGTCCTATCAGAGGCTGTCCTACCAGAGACTGTCCTGCTAGAGACTGACCTACCAGAGACTGTCCTACCAGAGACGGTCCTGCTAGAGACTGACCTACCAGAGACTGTCCTACCAGAGAAGGTCCTGCTAGAGAATGTCCTACTAGAGACAGTCCAGCCAAAGACTGTCCTGCGAGAGACTGTCCAGCTAAAAAGTGTCCTGCTAGGGACTGTCCAGCCAAAGACTGTCCTAAGAGACTGAGGTGCTAGAGACTGTCCTGCTAGAGACTGTCCAGCCAGAGTCTGTCCTGCTAGAGGCTGACTTACCAGAGACTGTCCTGCCAGAGACTGTCCTGCTAGAGACTGTCCTGCTAGAGAATGTCCTGCTAGAGACTGTCTTACCAGAGACTGACCTGCTAGAGACTGTCCTGCTAGAGACTGTCCTACCAGAGACTCTCCTGCCAGAGACTGTCCTGCTAGAGACTGTCCTGCTAGAGACTGTCCGATCAGAAGCTGTCCTGCTAGAGACCGTCCTACCAGAGACTGTCCTGCTAGAAACTGTCCTGCTAGAGACTGTCCTGCTAGAGACTGTCCTGCTAGAGACCGTCCTACCAGAGATTGTCCTACCAGAGACTCTCCTGCCAGAGACTGTCCTGCTAGAAACTGTCCTACCAGAGACTGTCCTACCAGAGAATCCCCGGCCAGAGACAGTCCTGCTTGAGACTGTCCTGCTACAGACTGTCCTGCTAGAGACTGTCCTCCCAGAGACTGACCCGCTCGAGACTGTCCTACCAGAGACTGACCCGCTAGAGACTGTCCTACCAGAGACTGTCCTGCTACAGACCGTCCTACCAGAGATTGTCCTGCTAGAGACTGTTCTACCAGAGACTCCCTGCAAGAGAATGTCCTACTAGAGACTGTCCTACCAGAGACTGACACGCTTGATACTGTCCTGCCAGAGACTGTCCTACTAGAGACTGTCCTGCCAGAGACTCTCCTGCTAGAGACTGTCGTAGCAGACACTATCCTACCAGAGACAGTCCTGCTAGAGACTGTCCTGCTGGAGACTTTCCTGCAAGGGACTGTCCAGCCAAAGATTGTCCTACCAGAGAGTGTCCTGCTAGAGACTGTCCTGCTATTCACTGTCCTACCAGAGACCGTCCTGCTATAGACTGTCCTGCTAGACACAATCCTGCTAGAGACTTTCCCGCTAGAAACTGTCCTACCAGAGACTGAGCTGCTAGAGACTGTCCTGCTAGAGACTGTCCTGCCAGAGACTGACCTGCTAGAGACTGTCCTGCTAGAGACTGTCCTGCCAGAGACTGACCTGCTAGAGACTGTCCTGCTAGAGACTGTCCAGCCAGACACTATCCTGCTAGAGACTGTCCTGCCAGAGACGGTCCTGCTAGAGACTGTCCTGCCAGAGACTGTCCTGCTAGAGACTGTCCTGCTAGAGAATGTCCAGCCAAAGAATGTCCTATTAGAGACTATCCAGCCAAAGACTGTCCTGCGAGAGACTGTCCTACCAGAGACTATCCTGCCAGAGACTGCCCTGCTAGAGACTATCCTGCCAGACTGTCCTACCAGCGACTGTCCTGCCAGAGACTGTCCTGCTAGAGACTGTCCTGCTAGAGACTGTCCTACCAGAGATGGTCCTGCCAGAAACTGTCCTGCCAGAGGCAGTCCTGCTAGAGACTGTCCTGACAGAGACTGTCCTACCAGAGACCGTCCTGCTAGAGACTGACCTACTAGAGACAGTCCTACCAGAGACTGTCCTGCTAAAGACTGTCCTACCAGAGACTGTCCTGCTAGAGACAGTCCTACCAGAGACTGTCCTGCTAGAGAATGTCCTACTAGAGACTGCCCAGCCAAAGACTGTCCTGCGAGAGACTGTCCAGCCAAAAACTGTCCTGCTAGGGACTGTCCAGCCAAAGACTGACCTACCAGAGACTGTCCTGCCAGAGACTGTCCTGCTAGAGACTGTCCTGCTAGAGACTGTCCTGCTAGAGACTGTCTTACCAGAGACTGACCTGCTAGAGACTGTCCTGCTAGAGACTGTCCTACCAGAGACTCTCCTGCCAGAGACTGTCCTGCTAGAGACTGTCCTGCTAGAGACTGTCCGATCAGAGGCTGTCCGGCTAGAGAGCGTCCTACCAGAGACTGTCCTGCTAGAAACTGTCCTGCTAGAGACTGTCCTGCTAGAGACTGTCCTGCTAGAGACCGTCCTACCAGAGACTGTCCTGCTAGAGACTGTTCTACCAGAGACTCCCTGCCAGAGACTGTCCTGCTAGAGTCTGTCCTACGAGGGACTGACCGCTTGAAACTGTCCTGCCAGAGACTGTCCTACTAGAGAATGTCCTGCCAGAAACTCTCCTGCTAGAGATTGTCCTCTCAGAGACTAGCCTACCAGAGACTGTCCTGCTAGAGACTGTCCTGCTAGAGACTGTCCTGCTAGGGACTGTCCAGCCAAAGATTGTCCTACCAGAGAGTGTCCTGCTAGAGACTGTCCTGCTATTCACTGTCCTACCAGAGAACGTCCTGCTATAGACTGTCCTGCTAGACACTGTCCTGCTAGAGACTGTCCTGCTAGAAACTGTCCTACCAGAGACTGACCTGCCAGAGACTGTCCTGCTAGAGACTGTCCTTCCAGAGACTGACCTGCTAGAGACTGTCCTGCTAGAGACTGTCCTGCCAGAGACTGACCTGATAGAGACTGTCCTGCTAGAGACTGTCCGGCTAGAGAATGTCCTGCTAGAGTATGACCTGCTAGAGACTGTCCTGCTAGAGACTGTCCAGCCAGACACTATCCTGCTAGAGACTGTCCTGCCAGACACTGTCCTGCTAGAGACTGTCCAGCCAGAGACCGTCCTGCTAGAGACTGTCCTGCTGGAGACTGTCCTGCCAGAGACTGTCCTGCCAGAGACTGTCCGGCTAGAGACTCTCCAGCCAGAGACTGTCCTGCTGGAGACAGTACTGCCATAGTCTGTCCTGCTAGAGACTGTCCTGCCAGAGACTGACCTGCCAGAGACTGTCCTGCTAGAGAAGGTCCTGCTATAGACCGTCCTAACAGAGACTGTCCTGCTAGCGACTGTCCTACCAGAGACTGTCCTGCTAGAGACTGACCTACCAGAGACTGTCCTACCAGAGACTGTCCTGCTAGAGAATGTCCTACCAGAGACTGTCCAGCCAAAGACTGTCCTGCGAGAGACTGTCCAGCCAAAAACTGTCCTGATAGTGACTGTCCAGCCAAAGACTGTCCTAAGAGACTGAGCTGCTAGAGACTGTCCTGCTAGAGACTGTCCAGCCAGAGTCTGTCCTGCTAGAGGTTGACTTACCAGAGACTGTCCTGCCAGAGACTGTCCTGCTAGAGAGTATCCTGCTAGAGACTGTCCTGCTAGAGAATGTCCTACTAGAGACTGTCCAGCCAAAGACTGTCCTGCGAGAGACTGTCCAGCCAAAAACTGTCCTGCTAGGGACTGTCCAGCCAAAGACTGTCCTAAGAGACTGAGGTGCTAGAGACTGTCCTGCTAGAGACTGTCCAGCCAGAGACTGTCCTGCCAGAGACTGTCCTGCCAGAGACTGCCCTGCTAGAGACTGTCCTACCAGAGACTGTCCTGCTAGAGAATGTCCTACTAGAGACTGTCCAGCCAAAGACTGTCCTGCGAGAGACTGTCCAGCCAAAAACTGTCCTGCTAGGGACTGTCCAGCCAAAGACTGTCCTAAGAGACTGAGGTGCTAGAGACTGTCCTGCTAGAGACTGTCCAGCCAGAGTCTGTCCTGCTAGAGGTTGACTTACCAGAGACTGTCCTGCCAGAGACTGTCCTGCTAGAGACTGTCCTGCTAGAGACTGTCCTGCTAGAGACTGTCTTACCAGAGACTGACCTGCTAGAGACTGTCCTGCTAGAGACTGTCCTACCAGAGACTCTCCTGCCAGAGACTGTTCTGCTAGAGACTGTCCTGCTAGAGACTGTCCGAACAGAGGCTGTCCTGCTAGAGACCGTCCTACCAGAGACTTTCCTGCTAGAAACTGTCCTGCTAGAGACTGTCCTGCTAGAGACTGTCCTGCTAGAGACCGTCCTACCAGAGACTGTCCTGCTAGAGACTGTCCTACCAGAGACTGTCCTACCAGAGACTCTCCTGCCAGAGACTGTCCTGCTAGAAACTGTCCTACCAGAGACTGTCCTACCAGAGACTCCCCGGCCAGAGACAGTCCTGCTTGAGACGGTCCTGCTACAGACTGTCCTGCTAGAGACTGTCCTCCGAGAGACTGACCCGCTCGAGACTGTCCTACCAGAGACTGACCCGCTAGAGACTGTCCTACCAGAGACTGTCCTGCTACAGACCGTCCTACCAGAGAATGTCCTGCTAGAGACTGTTCTACCAGAGACTCCCTGCCAGAGAATGTCCTACCAGAGACTGTCCTACCAGAGACAGACCCGCTTGATACTGTCCTGCCAGAGACTGTCCTACTAGAGACTGTCCTGCCAGAGACTCTCCTGCTAGAGACTGTCCTATCAGAGACTATCCTACCAGAGACTGTCCTGCTAGAGACTGTCCTGCTAGAGACTTTCCTGCAAGGGACTGTCCAGCCAAAGATTGTCCTACCAGAGAGTGACCTGCTAGAGACTGTCCTGCTATTCACTGTCCTACCAGAGACCGTCCTGCTATAGACTGTCCTGCTAGACACTGTCCTGCTAGAGACTTTCCTGCTAGAAACTGTCCTACCAGAGACTGAGCTGCTAGAGACTGTCCTGCTAGAGACTTTCCTGCCAGAGACTGACCTGCTAGAGACTGTCCTGCTAGAGACTGTCCTGCCAGAGACTGACCTGCTAGAGACTGTCCTGCTAGAGACTGTCCAGCCAGACACTATCCTGCTAGAGACTGTCCTGCCAGAGACGGTCCTGCTAGAGACTGCCCAGCCAGAGACTGTCCTGCTAGAGACTGTCCTGCTAGAGAATGTCCAGCCAAAGAATGTCCTATTAGAGTCTATCCAGCCAAAGAATGTCCTGCGAGAGACTGTCCTACCAGAGACTGACCTGCCAGAGACTGCCCTGCTAGAGACTATCCTGCCAGAGACTGTCCTACCAGCGACTGTCCTGCCAGAGACTGTCCTGCTAGAGACTGTC
The DNA here is from genome assembly GCF_017639515.1 of Carcharodon carcharias. Taxonomy (NCBI): domain Eukaryota; kingdom Metazoa; phylum Chordata; class Chondrichthyes; order Lamniformes; family Lamnidae; genus Carcharodon; species Carcharodon carcharias. Next base: position 2,058,490 of record NC_054486.1, on the reverse strand, counting down.
CTGCTAGAGACTGTCCTATCAGAGATGGTCCTGCCAGAAACTGTCCTGCCAGAGGCTGTCCTGCAAGAGACTGTCCTGACAGAAACTGTCCTACCAGAGACTGTCCTGCTAGAGACTGTCCTACCAGAGACTGTCCTGCTAGAGACTGTCCTACCAGAGAATGTCCTGCTAGAGAATGTCCTGCGAGAGACTGTCCAGCCAAAAACTGTCCTGCTAGGGGCTGTCCAGCCAAAGACTGTCCTAAGAGACTGTCCTGCTAGAGACTGTCCTGCAAGAGACTGACCTACCAGAGACTCTCCTGCCAGGGACTGTCCTGCTAGAGACTGTCCTGCTAGAGACTGTCCGATCAGAGGCTGTCCTGCTAGAGACCGTCCTACCAGAGACTGTCCTGCTAGAAACTGTCCTGCTAGAGACTGTCCTGCTAGAGACTGTCCTGCTACAGACCGTCCTACCAGAGACTGTCCTGCTATAGAGACTGTTCTACCAGAGAATCCCTGCCAGAGACTGTCCTGCTAGAGTATGTCCTACCAGAGACTGACCCGCTTGAAACTGTCCTGCCAGAGACTGTCCTACTAGAGAATGTCCTGCCAGAAACTCTCCTGCTAGAGACTGTCCTGCGAGAGACTGTCCTGCTAGGGACTGTCCAGCCAAAGATTGTCCAACCAGAGAGTGTCCTGCTAGAGACTGTCCTGCTATTCACTGTCCTACCAGAGACCGTCCTGCTATAGACTGTCCTGCTAGACACTGTCCTGCTAGAGACTGTCCTGCTAGAAACTGTCCTACCAGAGACTGACCTGCCAGAGACTGTCCTGCTAGAGACTGTCCTACCAGAGACTGACCTGCTAGAGACTGTCCTGCTAGAGACTGTCCTGCCAGAGACTGACCTGATAGAGACTGTCCTGCTAGAGACTGTCCTGCTAGAGAATGTCCTGCTAGAGAATGACCCGCTAGAGACTGTCCTGCTAGAGACTGTCCAGCCAGACACTATCCTGCTAGAGACTGTCCTGCCAGACACTGTCCTGCTAGAGACTGTCCAGCCAGAGACTGTCCTGCTAGAGACAGTCCTGCTGGAGACTGTCCTGCTAGAGACTGTCCAGCCAGAGACTGTCCTGCCAGAGACTGTCCAGCCAGAGACTGTCCAGCCAGAGACTGTCCTGCTGGAGAGAGTACTGCCATAGACTGTCCTGCTAGAGACTGTCCTGCCATAGACTGTCCTGCCAGAGACTGTCCTGCTAGAGACTGTCCTGCTAGAGACCGTCCTAACAGAGACTGTCCTGCTAGAGACTGTCCTGCTAGAGACTGTCCAGCCAGAGACTGCCCTGCTAGAGACTGTCCTGCCAGAGACTGTCCTGTCAGAGGCTGTCCTACAATAGACTATCCTGCTCGAGACTGTCCTACCAGAGACTGTCCTGCTAGAGACTGACCTACCAGGTCTGTCCTACCAGAGACTGTCCTGCTAGAGAGTGTCCTACTAGAGACTGTCCAGCCAAAGACTGTCCTGCGAGAGACTGTCCAGCCAAAAACTGTCCTGCTAGGGACTGTCCAGCCAAAGACTGTCCTAAGAGACTGAGCTGCTAGAGACTGTCCTACTAGAGACTGTCCTGCCAGAGACTCTCCTGCTAGAGACTGTCGTATCAGAGACTATCCTACCAGAGACTGTCCTGCTAGAGACAGTCCTGCTAGAGATTGTCCTGCAAGGGGCTGTCCAGCCAAAGATTGTCCTACCAGAGAGTGTCCAGCTAGAGACTGTCCTGCTATTCACTGTCCTACCAGAGACCGTCCTGCTATAGACTGTCCAGCTAGACACTGTCCTGCTAGAGACTTTCCTGCTAGAAAATGTCCTACCAGAGACTGAGCTGCTAGAGACTGTCCTGCTAGAGACTGTCCTACCAGAGACTGACCTGCTAGAGACTGTCCTGCTAGAGACTGTCCTGCCAGAGACTGACCTGCTAGAGACTGTCCTGCTAGAGACTGTCCAGCCAGACACTATCCTGCTAGAGACTGTCCTGCCAGAGACGTTCCTGCTAGAGACTGTCCAGCCAGAGACTGTCCTGCTAGAGACTGTCCTGCTAGAGAATGTCCAGCCAAAGACTGTCCTATTAGAGACTATCCAGCCAAAGACTGTCCTGCGAGAGACTGTCCTACCAGAGACAATCCTGCCAGAGACTGCCCTGCTAGAGACTATCCTGCCAGAGACTGTCCTGCTAGAGACTGTCCAGCCAGAGACTGTCCTGCTGGAGACAGTACTGCCATAGACTATCCTGCTAGAGACTGTCCTGCCAGAGACTGTCCTGCCAAAGACTGTCCTGCTAGAGACTGTCCTGCTAGAGACCGTCCTAACAGAGACTGTCCTGCAAGAGACAGTCCTGCTAGAGACTGTCCAGCCAGAGACTGTCCTGCTGGAGACTGTCCTGCCAGAGACTGTCCTGTCAGAGGCTGTCCTACCAGAGACTGTCCTGCTCGAGACTGTCCTACCAGAGACTGTCCTGCTAGAGACTGACCTACCAGAGACTGTCCTACCAAAGACTGTCCTGCTAGAGAATGTCCTACTAGAGACTGTCCAGCCAAAGACTGTCCTGCGAGAGACTGTCCTACCAGAGACTATCCTGCCAGAGACTGCCCTGCTAGAGACTATCCTGCCAGAGACTGTCCTACCAGCGACTGTCCTGCCAGAGTCTGTCCAGCTAGACACAGTCCTGCTAGAGACTGTCCTACCAGAGATGGTCCTGCCAGAAACAGTCCTGCCAGAGACTGTCCTGCTAGAGACTGTCCTGACAGAGACTGTCCTACCATAGACCGTCCTGCTAGAGACTGACCTACCAGAGACAGTCCTACCAGAGACTGTCCTGCTAGAGACTGTCCTACCAGAAACTGCCCTGCTAGAGAATGTCCTACTAGAGACTGCCCAGCCAAAGACTGTCCTGCGAGAGACTGTCCAGCCAAAAACTGTCCTGCTAGGGACTGTCCAGCCAAAGACTGTGCTAAGAGACTGTCCTGCTAGAGACTGTCCTGCAAGAGAGTGACCTACCAGAGACTGTCCTGCCAGAGACTGCCCTGCTAGAGACTGTCCTGCTAGAGACTGTCCTGCTAGAGACTGTCTTACCAGAGACTGACCTGCTAGAGACTGTCCTGCTAGAGACTGTCCTGCTAGAGACTGTCCTGCTAGAGACTGTCCTGCTACAGACCGTCCTACCAGAGACTGTCCTGCTAGAGACTGTTCTACCAGAGACTACCTGCCAGAGACTGTCCTGCTAGAGTCTGTCCTACGATGGACTGACCACTTGAAACTGTCCTGCCAGAGACTGTCCTACTAGAGAATGTCCTGCCAGAAACTCTCCTGCTAGAGATTGTCCTATCAGAGACTAGCCTACCAGAGACTGTCCTGCTAGAGACTGTCCTGCTAGAGACTGTCCTGCTAGGGACTGTCCAGCCAAAGATTGTCCTACAAGAGAGTGTCCTGCTAGAGACTGTCCTGCTATTCACTGTCCTACCAGAGATCGTCCTGCTATAGACTGTCCTGCTAGACACTGTCCTGCTAGAGACTGTCCTGCTAGAAACTGTCCTACCAGAGACTGACCTGCCAGAGACTGTCCTGCTAGAGACTGTCCTTCCAGAGACTGACCTGCTAGAGACTGTCCTGCTAGAGACTGTCCTGCCAGAGGCGGACCTGATAGAGACTGTCCTGCTAGAGACTGTCCTGCTAGAGAATGTCCTGCTAGAGAATGACCGGCTAGAGACTGTCCTGCTAGAGACTGTCCAGCCAGACACTATCCTCCTAGAGACTGTCCTGCCAGACACTGTCCTGCTAGAGACTGTCCAGCCAGAGACTGTCCTGCTAGAGACTGTCCTGCTGGAGACTGTCCTGCTAGAGACTGTCCAATCAGAGACTGTCCTGCCAGAGACTGTCCTGCCAGAGACTGTCCTGCTAAAGACTGTCCAGCCAGAGACTGTCCTGCGGGAAACAGTACTGCCATAGACTGTCCTGCTAGAGACTGTCCTGCCAGAGACTTTCCTGCCAGAGACTGTCCTGCTAGAGACTGTCCTGCTAGAGACCGTCCTAACAGAGACTGTCCTGCTAGAGACTGTCCTGCTAGAGACTGTCCAGCCAGAGACTGCCCTGCTAGAGACTGTCCTGCCAGAGACTGTCCTGTCAGAGGCTGTCCGACCAGAGACTGTCCTGCTAGAGACTGACCTACCAGAGACGGTCCTACCAGAGACTGTCCTGCTAGAGAATGTCCAACCAGAGACTGTCCAGCCAAAGTCTGTCCTGCGAGAGACTGTCCAGCCAAAAACTGTCCTGATTGGGACTGTCCAGCCAAAGACTGTCCTAAGAGACTGAGCTGCTAGAGACTGTCCTACTAAAGACTGTCCTGCCAGAGACTCTCCTGCTAGAGAATGTCGTATCAGAGACTATCCTACCAGAGACTGTCCTGCTAGAGACTGTCCTGCTAGAGACTTTCCTGCAAGGGACTGTCCAGCCAAAGATTGTCCTACCAGAGAGTGTCCAGCTAGAGACTGTCCTGCTATTCACTGTCCTACCAGAGACCGTCCTGCTATAGACTGTCCTGCTAGACACTATCCTGCTAGAGACTTTCCTGCTAGAGACTGTCCTACCAGACACTGACCTGCTAGAGACTGTCCTGCTAGCGACTGTCCTGCCAGAGACTGACCTGCTAGAGACTGTCCTGCTAGAGACTGTCCTGCTAGAGAATGTCCTGCTAGAGAATGACCTGCTGGAGACTGTCCTGCTAGAGACTGTCCAGCCAGACACTATCCTGCTAGAGACCGTCCTACCAGAGACTGTCCTGCTAGAGACTGTCCTACCAGAGACTGTCCTACCAGAGACTCTCCTGCCAGAGACTGTCCTGCTAGAGACTGTCCTACCAGAGACTGTCCTACCAGAGACTCCCCGGCCAGAGACAGTCCTGCTTGAGACTGTCCTGCTACAGACTGTCCTGCTAGAGACTGTCCTCCCAGAGACTGTCCAGCCAAAGACTGTCCTGCGAGAGACTGTCCAGCCAAAAACTGTCCTGCTAGGGACTGTCCAGCCAAAGACTGTCCTAAGAGACTGAGCTGCTAGAGACTGTCCTGCTAGAGACTGTCCAGCCAGAGTCTGTCCTGCTAGAGACTGACTTACCAGAGACTGTCCAGCCAGAGACTGTCCTGCTGGAGACTGTCCAGATAGAGACTGTCCTGCTAGAGACTGTCCTGCTAGAGACTGTCTTACCAGAGACTGACCTGCTTGTGACTGTCCTGCTAGAGACTGTCCGAACAGAGGCTGTCTTGCTAGAGACCGTCCTACCAGAGACTGTCCTGCTAGAAACTGTCCTGCTAGAGACTGTCCTGCTAGAGACTGTCCTGCTAGAGACCGTTCTACCAGAGACTGTCCTGCTAGAGACTGTCCTACCAGAGACTCTCCTGCCAGAGACTGTCCTGCTAGAGACCGTCCTACCAGAGACTGTCCTGCTAGAGACTGTCCTACCAGAGACTGTCCTACCAGAGACTCTCCTGCTAGAGACTGTCCTGCTAGAGACTGTCCTACCAGAGACTGTCCTACCAGAGACTCCCCGGACAGAGACAGTCCTGCTTGAGACTGTCCTGCTACAGACTGTCCTGCTAGAGACTGTCCTCCCAGAGACTGTCCAGCCAAAGACTGTCCTGCGAGAGACTGTCCAGCCAAAAACTGTCCTGCTAGGGACTGTCCAGCCAAAGACTGTCCTAAGAGACTGAGCTGCTAGAGACTGTCCTGCTAGAGACTGTCCAGCCAGAGTCTGTCCTGCTAGAGACTGACTTACCAGAGACTGTCCAGCCAGAGACTGTCCTGCTGGAGACTGTCCAGATAGAGACTGTCCTGCTAGAGACTGTCCTGCTAGAGACTGTCTTACCAGAGACTGACCTGCTTGTGACTGTCCTGCTAGAGACTGCCCGATCAGAGGCTGTCTTGCTAGAGACCGTCCTACCAGAGACTGTCCTGCTAGAAACTGTCCTGCTAGAGACTGTCCTGCTAGAGACTGTCCTGCTAGAGACCGTTCTACCAGAGACTGTCCTGCTAGAGACTGTCCTACCAGAGACTCTCCTGCCAGAGACTGTCCTGCTAGAGACTGTCCTACCAGAGACTGTCCTACCAGAGACTCCCCGGCCAGAGACAGTCCTGCTAGAGACTGTCCTGCTACAGACTGTCCTGCTAGAGACTGTCCTCCCAGAGACTGACCCGCTCGAGACTGTCCTACCAGAGACTGACCCGCTAGAGAATGTCCAACCAGAGACTGTCCTACCAGAGACTGACCCGCTTGATACTGTCCTGCCAGAGACTGTCCTACTGGAGACTGTCCTGCCAGAGACTCTCCTGCTAGAGACCGTCCTGCTATAGACTGTCCTGCTAGACACTTTCCTGCTAGAGACTTTCCTGCTAGAAACTGTCCTACCAGAGACTGAGCTGCTAGAGACTGTCCTGCTAGAGACTGTCCTACCAGAGACTGACCTGATAGAGACTGTCCTGCTAGAGACTGTCCTGCCAGAGACTGACCTGCTAGAGACTGTCCTGCTTGAGACTGTCCTGCTAGAGAATGTCCTGCTAGAGAATGACCTGCTAGAGACTGTCCTGCCTGAGACTGTCCAGCCAGACACTATCCTGCTACAGACTGTCCTGCCAGAGACGGTCCTGCTAGAGACTGTCCAGACAGAGACTGTCCTGCTAGAGACTGTCCTGCTAGAGAATGTCCAGCCAAAGACTGTCCTATTAGAGACTATCCAGCCAAAGACTGTCCTGCGAGAGACTGTCCTACCAGAGACTATCCTGCCAGAGAATGCCCTGCTAGAGACTTTCCTGCCAGAGACTGTCCTACCAGCGACTGTCCTGCCAGAGACTGTCCTGCTAGACACTGTCCTGCTAGAGACTGTCCTACCAGAGATGGTCCTGCCAGAAATTGTCCTGCCAGAGGCTATCCTGCTAGAGACTGTCCTGACAGAGACTGTCCTACCAGAGACCGTCCTGCTAGAGACTGACCTACCAGAGACTGTCCTACCAGAGACTGTCCTGCCAGAGACTGTCCTACCAGAGACTGTCCTGCTAGAGACTGTCCTACCAGAGACTGTGCTGCTAGAGACTGTCCTGCTAGTGACTGTCTTACCAGAGACTGACATGTTAGAGACTGTCCTGCTAGAGACTGTCCTACCAGAGACTCTCCTGCCAGAGACTGTCCTGCTAGAGATTGTCATGCTAGAGACTGTCCGATCAGAGGCTGTCCTGCTAGCGGCCGTCCTACCAGAGACTGTCCTGCTAGAAACTGTCCTGCTAGAGACTGTCCTGCTAGAGACTGTCCTGCTAGAGACCGTCCTACCAGAGATTGTCCTGCTAGAGACTGTTCTACCAGAGACTCCCTGCCAGAGACTGTCCTGCTAGAGACTGTCCTGCTAGAGACTGTCCTGCTAGAGACTGTCCTACCAGAGACTGACCCGCTCGAGACTGTCCTACCAGAGACTGACCCGCTAGAGACTGTCCTACCAGCGACTGACCCGTTAGAGATTGTCCTACCAGAGACTGTCCTACCAGAGACTGACCCGCTTGATACTGTCCTTCCAGAGACTGTCCTACTAGAGACTGTCCTGCCAGAGACTCTCCTGCTAGAGACTGTCGTATCAGAGACTATCTTACCAGAGAATGTCCTGCTAGAGACTGTCCTGCTAGAGACTTTCCTGCTAGGGACTGTCCAGCCAAAGATTGTCCTACCAGTGAGTGTCCTGCTAGAGACTGTCCTGCTATTCACTGTCCTACCAGAGACCGTCCTGCTATAGACTGTCCTGCTAGACACTGTCCTGCTAGAGACTGTCCTGCTAGAAACTGTCCTACCAGAGACTGACCTGCCAGAGACTGTCCTGCTAGAGACTGTCCTACCAGAGACTGACCTGCTAGAGATTGTCCTGCTAGAGACTGTCCTGCCAGAGACTGACATGATAGAGACTGTCCTGCTAGAGACTGTCCTGCTAGAGAATGTCCTGCTAGAGAATGACCTGCTAGAGACTGTCCTGCTAGAGACTGTCCAGCCAGACACTATCCTGCTAGAGACTGTCCTGCCAGACACTGTCCTGCTAGAGACTGTCCAGCCAGAGACTGTCCTGCTAAAGACTGTCCTGCTGGAGACTGTCCTGCTAGAGAGTGTCCAGCCAGAGACTGTCCTGCCAGAGACTGTCCTGCCAGAGACTGTCCTGATAGAGACTATCGAGCCAGAGACTGTCCTGCTGGAGACAGTACTGCCATAGACTGTCCTGCTAGAGACTGTCCTGCTAGAGACTGTCCTGCTAGAGACCGTCCTAACAGAGACTGTCCTGCTAGAGACTGTCCTGCTAGAGACTGTCCAGCCAGAGACAGCCCTGCTAGAGACTGTCCTGCCAGAGAGTGTCCTATCAGAGGCTGACCTACCAGAGACTGTCCTGCTCGAGACTGTCCTACCAGAGACTGTCCTGCTAGAGACTGACCTACCAGAGACTGTCCTACCAGAGACTGTCCTGCTAGAGAATGTCCTACTAGAGACTGTCCAGCCAAAGACTGTCCTGCGAGAGACTGTCCAGCCAAAAACTGTTCTGCTAGGGACTGTCCAGCCAAAGACTGTCCTAAGAGACTGTCCTGCTAGAGACTGTCCTGCAAGAGACTGACCTACCAGAGACTGTCCTGCCAGTGACTGTCCTGCTAGAGACTGTCCAGCTAGAGACTTTCCTGCTAGAGACTGTCTTACCAGAGACTGACCTGCTAGAGACTGTCCTGCTAGAGACTGTCCAACCAGAGACTCTCCTGCCAGAGACTGTCCTGCTAGAGACTGTCCTGCTAGAGACTGTCCGATCAGAGGCTGTCCTGCTAGAGACAGTCCTACCAGAGACTGTCCTGCTAGAAACTGTCCTGCTAGAGACTGTCCTGCTAGAGACTGTCCTGCTAGAGACCGTCCTACCAGAGACTGTCCTGCTAGAGACTGTTCTACCAGAGACTCCCTGCCGGAGAATGTCCTGCTAGAGTCTGTCCTACCAGAGACTGTCCTACCAGAGACTCTCCTGCCAGAGACTGCCCTGCTAGAGACTGTCCTTCTAGAGACTGTCCTGTTAGAGACTGTCCTCCCAGATACTGACCCGCTCGAGACTGTCCTACCAGAGACTGACCCGCTAGAGACTGTCCTACCAGAGACTGACCCGTTAGAGAATGTCCTACCAGAGACTGTCCTACTAGAGACTGTCCTGCCAGAGTCTCTCTCGCTAGAGACTGTCGTATCAGAGACTATCCTACCAGAGACTGTCCTGCTAGAGACTGTCCTGCTAGAGAATTTCCTGCTAGGGACTGTCCAGCCAAAGATTGTCCTACCAGAGAGGGTCCTGCTAGAGACTGTCCTGCTATTCACTGTCCTACCAGAGACCGTCCTGCTATAGACTGTCCTGCTAGACACTGTCCTGCTAGAGAATGTCCTGCTAGAAACTGTCCTACCAGAGACTGACCTGCCAGAGACTGTCCTGCTAGAGACTGTCCTACCAGAGACATACCTGCTAGAGACTGTCCTGCTAGAGACTGTCCTGCCAGAGACTGACATGATAGAGACTGTCCTGCTAGAGACTGTCCTGCTAGAGAATGTCCTGCTAGAGAATGACCTGCTAGAGACTGTCCTGCTAGAGACTGTCCAGCCAGACACTATCCTGCTAGAGACTGTCCTGTCAGACACTGTCCTGCTAGAGACTGTCCAGCCAGAGACTCTCCTGCCAGAGACTGTCCTGCTAGAGACTGTCCTGATAGAGACTGTCGGATCAGAGGCTGTCCTGCTAGAGACCGTCCTACCGGAGACTGACCTGCTAGAAACTGTCCTGCTAGAGACTGTCCTGCTAGAGACTGTCCTGCTAGAGACCGTCCTACCAGAGACTGTCCTGCTAGAGACTGTCCTATCAGAGACTGTCCTACCAGAGACTCTCCTGCCAGAGACTGTCCTGCTAGAGACTGTCCTGCTAGAGACTGTCTTACCAGAGACTGACCTGCTAGAGACTGTCCTGCTAGAGACTGTCCTACCAGAGACTCTCCTGCCAGAGACTGTCCTGCTCGAGACTGTCCTGCTAGAGACTGTCGGATCAGAGACTGTCCTGCTAGAGACTGTCCTACCAGAGTCAATCCTACCAGAGACTCCCCGGCCAGAGACAGTCCTGCTAGAGACTGTCCTGCTACAGACTGTCCTGCTAGAGACTGTCCTCCCAGAGACTGACCCGCTCGAGACTGTCCTACCAGAGACTGACCCGCTAGAGACTGTCCTAACAGAGACTGACCCGCTAGAGAATTTCCTACCAGAGACTGTCCTACCAGAGACTGACCCGCTTGATACTGTCCTGCCAGAGACTGTCCAAATGGAGACTGTCCTGCCAGGTACTGTCCTGCTAGAGACTGTCCTATCAGAGACTATCCTACCAGAGACTGTCCTGCTAGGGACTGTCCTGCTAGAGACTGTTCTGCTAGGGATTGTCCAGCCAAAGATTGTCCTACCAGAAAGTGTCCTGCTAGAGACTGTCCTGCTATTCACTGTCCTACCAGAGACCGTCCTGCTATAGACAGTCGTGCTAGTCACTGTCCTGCTAGAGACTTTCCTGCTAGAAACTGCCCTACCAGAGACTGAGTTGCTAGAGACTGTCCTGCTAGAGACTGTCCTACCAGAGACTGACCTGCTAGAGACTGTCCTGCTAGAGACTGTCCTGCCAGAGACTTACCTGCTAGAGACTGTCCTGCCAGAGACTGTCCTGCTAGAGAATGTCCTGCTAGAGAATGACCTGCTAGAGACTGTCCTGCTAGAGACTGTCCAGCCAAACACTATCCTGCTACAGACTGTCCTGCTAGAGACTGTCCTGCTAGAGAATGTCCAGCCAAAGACTGTCCTATTAGAGACTATCCAGCCAAAGACTGTCCTGCGAGAGACTGTCCTACCAGAGACTATCCAGCCAGAGACTGCCCTTTTAGACACTATCCTGCCAGAGACTGTCCTACCAGCAACTGTCCTGCCAGAGACTGTCCTGCTAGAGACTGTCCTGCTAGAGACTGTCCTACCAGAGATGGTACTGCCAGAAACTGTCCTGCCAGAGGCTATCCTGCTAGGGACTGTACTGACAGAGACTGTCCTACCATAGACCGTCCTGCTAGAGACTGACCTACCAGAGACAGTCCTACCAGAGACTGTCCTGCCAGAGACTGTCCTGCTAGAGACTTTCCTGCTAGAGACAGTCTTACCAGAGACTGACCTGCTAGAGACTGTCCTGCTAGAGACTGTCCTACCAGAGACTCTCCTGCCAGAGACTGTCCTGCTAGAGACTGTCCTCCTAGAGACTATCCGATCAGAGGCTGTCCTGCTAGAGACCGTCCTACCAGAGACTGTCCTGCTAGAAACTGTCCTGCTAGAGACTGTCCTGCTAGAGACTGTCCTGCTAGAGACCGTCCTACTAGAGACTGTCCCGCTAGAGACTGTTCTACCAGAGAATCCCTGCCAGAGACTGTCCTGCTAGAGTCTGTCCTACCAGAGACTGTCCTACCAGAGACTCTCCTAACAGAGACTGTCCTGCTAGAGACTGTCCTGCTAGAGACTGTCCTCCCAGAGACTGACCCGCTCGAGACTGTCCTACCAGAGACTGACACGCTAGAGACTGTCCTACCAGAGACTGACCCGTTAGAGAATGTCCTACCAGAGACTGTCCTACCAGAGACAGACCCGCTTGATACTGTCCTGCCAGAGACTGTCCTACTATAGACTGTCCTGCCAGAGACTCTCCTGCTAGAGACTGTCCTATCAGAGACTATCCTACCAGAGACTGTCCTGCTAGAGACTGTACTGCTAGAGACTTTCCTGCTAGGTACTGTCCAGCCAAAGATTGTCCTACCAGAGAGTGTCCTGCTAGAGACTGTCCTGCTATTCACTGTCCTACCAGGGACCGTCCTGCTATAGACTGTCCTGCAAGACACTGTCCTGCTAGAGACTGTCCTGCTAGAAACTGTCCTACCAGAGACTGACCTGCCAGAGACTGTCCTGCTAGAGACTGTCCTACCAGAGACTGACCTGCTAGAGACTGTCCTGCTAGAGACTGTCCTGCCAGAGACTGACATGATAGAGACTGTCCTGCTAGAGACTGTCCTGCTAGAGAATGTCCTGCTAGAGAATGACCTGCTAGAGACTGACCTGCTAGAGACTGTCCAGCCAGACACTATCCTGCTAGAGACTGTCCTGCCAGACACTGTCCTGCTAGAGACTGTCCAACCAGAGACTGTCCTGCTAGAGACTGTCCTGCTGGAGACTGTCCTGCTAGAGACTGTCCAGCCAGAGACTGTCCTGCCAGAGACTGTCCTGCCAGAGACTGTCCTGCTAGAGACTGTCCAGCCAGAGACTGTCCTGCTGGAGACAGTACTGCCATAGACTGTCCTGCTAGAGACTGTCCTGCCAGAGACTGTCCTATCAGAGACTGTCCTGCTAGAGACTGTCCTGCTAGAGACCGTCCTAACAGAGACTGTCCTGCTAGAGAATGTCCTGCTAGAGACTGTCCAGCCAGAGACTGCCCTGCTAGATACTGTCCTGCCAGAGACTGTCCTATCAGAGGCTGTCCTACCAGAGACTGTCCTGCTCGAGACTGTCCTACCAGAGACTGTCCTGCTAGAGACTGACCTACCAGAGACTGTCCTACCAGAGACTGTCCTGCTAGGGAATGTCCTACTAGAGACTGTCCAGCCAAAGACTGTCCTGCGAGAGACTGTCCAGCCAAAAACTGTCCTGCTAGGGACTGTCCAGCCAAAGACTGTCCTAAGAGACTGAGCTGCTAGAGACTGTCCTGCTAGAGACTGTCCCGCCAGAGTCTGTCCTGCTAGAGACTGACTTACCAGAGACTGTCCAGCCAGAGACTGTCCTGCTGGAGAAAGTACTGCCATAGACTGTCCTGCTAGAGACTGTCCAGACAGAGACTGTCCTGCTAGAGACTGTCCTGCTAGAGACTGTCTTACCAGAGACTGACCTGCTAGAGACTGTCCTGCTAGAGACTGTCCTACCAGAGACTCTACTGCCAGAGGCTGTCCTGCTAGAGACTGTCCTGCTAGAGACTGTCCGATCAGAGGCTGTCCTGCTAGAGACCGTCCTACCAGAGACTGTCCTGCTAGAAACTGTCCTGCTAGAGACTGTCCTGCTAGAGACTGTCCTGCTAGAGACCGTCCTACCAGAGACTGTCCTGCTAGAGACTGTCCTACCAGAGACTGTCCTACCAGATACTCTCCTGCCAGAGACTGTCCTGCTAGAGACTGTCCTACCAGAGACTGTCCTACCAGAGACTCCCCGGCCAGAGACAGTCCTGCTAGAGACTGTCCTGCTACAGACTGTCCTGCTAGAGACTGTCCTCCCAGAGACTGGCCTGCTCGAGACTGTCCTACCAGAGACTGACCCACGAGAGACTGTCCTACCAGAGACTGACCCGCCAGAGAATGTCCTACCAGAGACTGTCCTACCAGAGACTGACACGCTTGATACTGTCCTGCCAGAGACTGTCCTACTGGAGACTGTCCTGCCAGAGACTCTCCTGCTAGAGACTGTCCTATCAGAGACTATCCTACCAGAGACTGTACTGCTAGGGACTGTCCTGCTAGAGACTATCCTGCTAGGGACTGTCCAGCCAAAGATTGTCCTACCAGAAAGTGTCCTGCTAGAGACTGTCCTGCTATTCACTGCCCTACCAGAGACCGTCCTGCTATAGACTGTCCTGCTAGACACTGACCTGCTAGAGACTTTCCTGCTAGAAACTGTCCTACCAGAGACTGAGCTGCTAGAGACTGTCCTGCCAGAGACTGTCCTGCTAGAGACTGTCCAGCCTGAGACTGTCCTGCTGGAGACAGTACTGACTTAGACTGTCCTGCTTGAGACTGTCCTGCCAGAGACTGTCCTGCCAGAGACTGTCCTGCTAGAGACTGTCCTGCTAGAGACCGTCCTAACAGAGACTGTCCTGCTAGAGACTGCCCTGCTAGAGACTGTCCTGCCAGAGACTGTCCTATCAGAGACTGTCCTGCTAGAGACTGTCCAGATAGAGACTGTCCTGCTAGAGACTGTCCTGCTAGAGACTGTCTTAACAGAGACTGACCTGCTAGAGACTGTCCTGCTAGAGACTGTCCTACCAGAGACTCTCCTGCCAGAGACTGTCCTGCTAGAGACTGTCCGATCAGAGGCTGTCCTGCTAGAGACAGTCCTACCAGAGACTGTCCTGCTAGAAACTGTCCTGCTAGAGACTGAGCTGCTAGAGACTGTCCTGCTAGAGACCGTCCTACCAGAGACTGTCCTGCTAGAGACTGTCCTACCAGAGACTGTCCTACCAGAGACTCTCCTGCCAGAGACTGTCCTGCTAGAGACTGTCCTACCAGAGACTGTCCTACCAGAGACTCCCCGGCCAGAGACAGTCCTGCTAGAGACTGTCCTGCTACAGACTGTCCTGCTAGAGACTGTCCTCCCAGAGACTGAGCCGCTCGAGACTGTCCTACCAGAGACTGACCCGCTAGAGACTGTCCTACCAGAGACTGACCCGCTAGAGAATGTCCTACCAGAGACTGTCCTACCAGAGACTGACCCGCTTGATACTGTCCTGCCAGAGACTGTCCTACTGGAGACTGTCCTGCCAGAGACTCTCCTGCTAGAGACTGTCCTATCAGAGACTATCCCACCAGAGACTGTCCTGCTAGGGACTGTCCTGCTAGAGACTGTCCTGCAAGGGACTGTCCAGCCAAAGATTGTCCTACCAGATAGTGTCCTGCTAGAGACTGCCCTGCTAATCACTGTCCTACCAGAGACCGTCATGCTATAGACTGTCCTGCTAGACACTGTCCTGCCAGAGACTTTCCTGCTAGAAACTGTCCTACCAGAGACTGAGCTGCTAGAGACTGTCCTGCTAGAGACTGTCCTACCAGAGACTGACCTGATAGAGACTGTCCTGCTAGAGACAGTCCTGCCAGAGACTGACCTGCTAGAGACTGTCCTGCTAGAGACTGTCCTGCTAGAGAATGTCCTGCTAGAGAATGACCTGTTAGAGACTGTCCTGCTAGAGACTGTCCAGCCAGACACAATCCTGCTAGAGACTGTCCTGCCAGAGACGGTCCTGCTAGAGACTGTCCAGCCAGAGACTGTCCAGCTAGAGACTGTCCTTCTAGAGAATGTCCAGCCAAAGAAGGTCCTATTAGAGACTATCCTCCCAAAGACTGTCCTGCGAGAGACTGTCCTACCAGAGACTATCCTGCCAGAGACTGCCCTGCTAGAGACTATCCTGCCAGAGACTGTCCTACCAGCGACTGTCCTGCCAGAGACTGTCCTGCTAGAGACTGTCCTGCTAGAGACTGTCCTACCAGAGACTGTCCTGCTAGAGAATGTCCTACTAGAGACTGCCCAGCCAAAGACTGTCCTGCGAGATACTATCCAGCCAAAAACTGTCCTGCTAGGGACTGTCCAGCCAAAGACTGTCCTAAGAGACTGTCCTGCTAGAGACTGTCCTGCAAGAGACTGACCTACCAGAGACTGACCTGCCAGAGACTGTCCTGCTAGAGACTGTCCTGCTAGAGACTGTCCTGCTAGAGACTGTCATACCAGAGACTGACCTGCTAGAGACTGTCCTGCTAGAGACTGTCCTACCAGAGACTGACCTGCTAGAGACTGTCCTGCTAGAGACTGTCCTACCAGAGACTGACCTCCTAGAGACTGTCCTGCCAGAGACTGTCCTACCAGAGACTGACCTGCTAGAGACTGTCCTGCTAGAGACTCTCCTACCAGAGACTCTCCTGCCAGAGACTGTCCTGCTAGAGACTGTCCTGCTAGACACTGTCCGATCAGAGGCTCTCCTGCTAGAGACCGTCCTACCAGGGACTGTCCTGCTAGAAACTGTCCTGCTAGAGACTGTCCTGCTAGAGACTGTCCTGCTAGAGACCGTCCTACCAGAGACTGTCCAGCTAGAGACTGTCCTGCTAGACACTGTCCTGCTAGCGACTGTCCTGCTAGAGACCGTCCTACCAGAGACTGTCCTGCTAGAGTCTGTCCTACCAGAGTCTGTCCTACCAGAGACTCTCCTGCCTGAGACTGTCCTGCTAGAGACTGTCCTGCTAGAGACTGTCCTGCTAGAGACTGTCCTCCCAGAGACTGACCCGCTCGAGACTGTCCTACCAGAGACTGACCCGCTAGAGACTGTCCTACCAGAGACTGACCCGATAGAGAATGTCCTACCAGAGACTGTCCTACCAGAGACTGACCCGCTTGATACTGTCCTGGCAGAGACTGTCCTGCTAGAGACTGTCCTGCTAGAGACCGTCCTACCAGAGACTGTCCAGCTTGAAACTGTCCTGCTAGACACTGTCCTGCTAGCGACTGTCCTGCTAGAGACTGTCCAGCCAGAGACTGTCCTGCTGGAGACAGTACTGCCACAGACTGTCCTGCTAGAGACTGTCCTGCCAGAGACTGTCCTGCCAGAGACTGTCCTGCTAGAGACTGTCCTGCTAGAGACCGTCCTAACAGAGACTGTCCTGCTAGAGACTGTCCAGCCAGAGACTGCCCTGCTAGAGACTGTCCTGCCAGAGACTGTCCTATGAGAGGCTGTCCTACCAGAGACTGTCCTGCTCGAGACTGTCCTACCAGAGACTGTCCTGCTAGAGACTGACCTACCAGATTCTGTCCTACCAGAGACTGTCCTACCAGAGACTGTCCTGCTAGAGACAGTCCTACCAGAGACTGTCCTGCTCGAGACTGTCCTACCAGAGACTGTCCTGCTAGAGACTGACCTACCAGAGACTGTCCTACCAGAGACTGACCTGCTAGAGAATGTCCTACTAGAGACTGTCCAGCCAAAGACTGTCCTGCGAGAGACTGTGCAGCCAAAAACTGTCCTGCTAGGGACTGTCCAGCCAAAGACTGTCCTAAGAGACTGAGCTGCTAGAGACTGTCCTGCTAGAGACTGTCCAGCCAGAGTCTGTCCTGCTAGAGACTGACTCACCAGAGACTGTCCTGCTGGAGACTGTCCTGCTAGAGACTGTCCAGCCAGAGTCTGTCCTGCCAGAGATTGTCCTGCCAGAGACTGTCCTGCTAGAGACTGTCCAGACAGAGACTGTCCTGCTAGAGACAGTACTGCAATAGACTGTCCTGCTAGAGACTGTCCTGCCAGAGACTGTCCTGCCAGAGAATGTCCTGCTAGAGACTGTCCTGCTGGAGACCGTCCTAACAGAGACTGTCCTGCTAGAGACTGTCCTGCTAGAGACTGTCCAGCCAGAGACTGTCCTATCAGAGGCTGTCCTACCAGAGACTGTCCTGCTAGAGACTGACCTACCAGAGACTGTCCTACCAGAGACTGTCCTGCTAGAGATTGTCCTACTAGAGAATGTCCAGCCAAAGACTGTCCTGCGAGAGACTGTCCAGCCAAAAACTGTCCTGCTAGGGACTGTCCAGCCAAAGACTCTCCTAAGAGACTGAGCTGCTAGAGACTGTCCTGCTAGAGACTGTCCAGCCAGAGTCTGTCCTGCTAGAGACTCACTTACCAGAGACTGTCCTGCCAGAGACTGTCCTGCTAGAGACTGTCCAGATAGAGACTGTCCTGCTAGAGACTGTCTTACCAGAGACTGACCTGCTAGAGACGGTCCTGCTAGAGACTGTCCTACCAGAGACTCTCCTGCCAGAGACTGTCCTGCTAGAGACTGTCCTGCTAGAGACTGTCCGATCAGAGGCTGTCCTGCTAGAGACCGTCCTACCAGAGACTGTCCTGCTAGAAACTGTCCTGCTAGAGACTGTCCTGCTAGAGACTGTCCTATGAGAGGCTGTCCTACCAGAGACTGTCCTGCTCGAGACTGTCCTACCAGAGACTGTCCTGCTAGAGACTGACCTACCAGAGACTGTCCTACCAGAGACTGTCCTACCAGAGACTGTCCTGCTAGAGACAGTCCTACCAGAGACTGTCCTGCTCGAGACTGTCCTACCAGAGACTGTCCTGCTAGAGAATGTCCTACTAGAGACTGTCCAGCCAAAGACTGTCCTGCGAGAGACTGTGCAGCCAAAAACTGTCCTGCTAGGGACTGTCCAGCCAAAGACTGTCCTAAGAGACTGAGCTGCTAGAGACTGTCCTGCTAGAGACTGTCCAGCCAGAGTCTGTCCTGCTAGAGACTGACTCACCAGAGACTGTCCTGCTGGAGACTGTCCTGCTAGAGACTGTCCAGCCAGAGTCTGTCCTGCCAGAGATTGTCCTGCCAGAGACTGTCCTGCTAGAGACTGTCCAGACAGAGACTGTCCTGCTGGAGACAGTACTGCAATAGACTGTCCTGCTAGAGACTGTCCTGCCAGAGACTGTCCTGCCAGAGGATGTCCTGCTAGAGACTGTCCTGCTGGAGACCGTCCTAACAGAGACTGTCCTGCTAGAGACTGTCCTGCTAGAGACTGTCCAGCCAGAGACTGTCCTATCAGAGGCTGTCCTACCAGAGACTGTCCTGCTAGAGACTGACCTACCAGAGACTGTCCTACCAGAGACTGTCCTGCTAGAGATTGTCCTACTAGAGACTGTCCAGCCAAAGACTGTCCTGCGAGAGACTGTCCAGCCAAAAACTGTCCTGCTAGGGACTGTCCAGCCAAAGACTCTCCTAAGAGACTGAGCTGCTAGAGACTGTCCTGCTAGAGACTGTCCAGCCAGAGTCTGTCCTGCTAGAGACTCACTTACCAGAGACTGTCCTGCCAGAGACTGTCCTGCTAGAGACTGTCCTGATAGAGACTGTCCTGCTAGAGACTGTCCTGCTAGAGACTGTCTTACCAGAGACTGACCTGCTAGAGACGGTCCTGCTAGAGACTGTCTTACCAGAGACTGACCTGCTAGAGACTGTCCTGCTAGAGACTGTCCGATCAGAGGCTGTCCTGCTAGAGACCGTCCTACCAGAGACTGTCCTGCTAGAAACTGTCCTGCTAGAGACTGTCCTGCTAGAGACTGTCCTGCTAGAGACAGTCCTACCAGAGACTGTCCTGCTAGAGACTGTCCTACCAGAGACTGTCCTACCAGAGACTCTCCTGCCAGAGACTGTCCTGCTAGTGACTGTCCTGCTAGAGACTGTCCTGCTAGGGACTGTCCTACTAGAGACTGTCCTGCCAGAGACTCTCCTGCTAGCGACTGTCGTATCAGAGACTATCCTACCAGAGACTGTCCTGCTATAGACTGTCCTACCAGAGAGTGTTCTGCTAGAGACTGTCCTGCTATTCACTGTCCTACCAGAGACCGTACTGCTATAGACTGTCCTTCTAGACACTGTCCTGCTAGAGACTGTACGATCAGAGGCTGTCCTGCTAGAGACCGTCCTACCAGACACTGTCCAGCTAGAGACTTTCCTGCTAGAAACTGTCCTACCAGAGACTGAGCTGCTAGAGAATGTCCTGCTAGAGACTGTCCTACCAGAGACTGACCTGCTAGAGACTGTCCTGCTAGAGACTCTCCTGCCAGAGACTGACCTGCTAGAGACTGTCCTGCTAGAGACTGTCCAGACAGAGACTGTCCTGCTGGAGACAGTACTGCAATAGACTGTCCTGCTAGAGACTGTCCTGCCAGAGACTGTCCTGCCAGAGGATGTCCTGCTAGAGACTGTCCTGCTGGAGACCGTCCTAACAGAGACTGTCCTGCTAGAGACTGTCCTGCAAGAGACGGTCCTGCTAGAAACTGTCCAGCCAGAGACTGTCCTGCTAGAGACTGTCCTGCTAGAGAATGTCCAGCCAAAGACTGTCCTATTAGAGACTATCCAGCCAAGACTGTCTTGCGAGAGACTGTCCTACCAGAGACTATCCTGCCAGAAACTGCCATGCTAGAGACTATCCTGCCAGAGACTGTCCTACCAGCGACTGTCCTGCCAGAGACTGTCCTGCTAGAGACTGTCCTGCTAGAGACTGTCCTACCAGAGATGGTCCTGCCAGAAACTGTCCTGCCAGAGGCTGTCCTGCTAGAGACTTTCCTGACAGAGATGTCCTACCAGAGACCGTCCTGCTAGAGACAGACCTACCAGAGACAGTCCTACCAGAGACTGTCCTGCCAGAGACTGTCCTACCAGAGACTGTCCTGCTAGAGACTGTCCTACCAGAGACTGTCCTGCTAGAGAATGTCCAACTAGAGACTGCCCAGCCAAAGACTGTCCTGCGAGAGACTGTCCAGCCAAAAACTGTCCTAAGAGACTCTCCTGCTAGAGACTGTCCTGCAAGAGACTGACCTACCAGAGACTGTCCTGCCAGAGACTGGCCTACCAGAGACTGTCCTGCTAGAGACTGTCCTGCTAGACACTGTCTTACCAGAGACTGACCTGCTAGAGACTGTCCTTCTAGAGACTGTCCTACCAGAGACACTCCTGCCAGAGACTGTCCTGCTAGAGACTGTCCGATCAGAGGCTGTCCTGCTAGAGACCGTCCTACCAGAGACTGTCCTGCTTGAAACTGTCCTGCTAGAGACTGTCCTGCTAGAGACTGTCCTGCTAGAGACTGTCCTGCTAGAGACTGTTCTACCAGAGAATCCCTGCCAGAGACTGTCCTGCTAGAGTCTGTCCTACCAGAGACTGTCCTACCAGAGACTCTCCTGCCAGAGACTGTCCTGCTAGAGACTGTCCTGCTAGAGACTGTCCTGCTAAAGACTGTCCTCCCAGAGACTGACCCGCTCGAGACTGTCCTACCAGAGACTGACCCGCTAGAGACTGTCCTACCAGAGACTGACCCGTTAGAGAATGTCCTACCAGAGACTGTCCTACCAGAGACTGACCCGCTTGATACTGTCCTGCCAGAGACTGTCCTACTAGAGACTGTCCTGCCAGAGACTCTCCTGCTAGAGACTGTCCTATCAGAGACTATCCTACCAGAGACTGTCCTGCTAGAGACTGCCCAGCTAGAGACTTTCCTGCTAGGGACTGTCCAGCCAAAGATTGTCCTACCAGAGAGTGTCCTGCTAGAGACTGTCCTGCTATTCACTGTCCTACCAGAGACCGTCCTGCTATAGACTGTCCTGCTAGACACTGTCCTGCTAGAGACTGTCCTGCTAGAAACTGTCCTACCAGAGACTGTCCTGCCAGAGACTGTCCTGCTAGAGACTGTCCTACCAGAGACTGACCTGCTAGAGACTTTCCTGAAAGAGACTGTCCTGCCAGAGACTGACCTGCTAGAGACTGTCCTGCTAGAGACTGTCCTGCTAGAGAATGTCCTGCTAGAGAATGACCTGCTAGAGACTGTCCTGCTAGAGACTGTCCAGCCAGACACTATCCTGCTAGAGACTGTCCTGCCAGAGACTGTCAAGCCAGAGACTGTCCTGCCAGAGACTGTCCTGCCAGAGACTGTCCTGCTAGAGACCGTCCTAACAGAGACTGTCCAGCCAGAGACTGTCCTGCTAGAGACTGTCCTGCTAGAGAATGTCCAGCCAAAGACTGTCCTATTAGAGACTATCCAGCCAAAGACTGTCCTGCAAGAGACTGTCCTACCAGAGACTATCCTGCCAGAAACTGCCCTGCTAGAGACTATCCTGCCAGAGACTGTCCTACCTGCGACAGTCCTGCCAGAGACTGTCCTGCTAGACACTGTCCTGCTAGAGACTGTCCTACCAGAGATGGTCCTGCCAGAAATTGTCCTGCCAGAGGCTGTCCTGCTAGAGACTGTCCTGACAGAGACTGTCCTACCAGAGACCGTCCTGCTAGAGACTGACCTACCAGAGACAGTCCTACCAGAGACTGTCCTGCCAGAGACTGTCCTACCAGAGACTGTCCTGCTAGAGACTGTCCTACCAGATACTGTGCTGCTAGAGAATGTCCTACTAGAGACTGCCCAGCCAACGACTGTCCTGCGAGAGACTGTCCAGCCAAAAACTGTCCTGCTAGGGACTGTCCAGCCAAAGACTGTCCTAAGAGACTGTCCTGCTAGAGACTGTCCTGCAAGAGACTGACCTACCAGAGACTGTCCTGCCAGAGACTGTCCTGCTAGAGACTGTCCTGCTAGAGACTGTCCTGCTAGAGACTGTCTTACCAGAGACTGACCTGCTAGAGACTGTCCTGCTAGAGACTGTCCTACCAGAGACTCTCCTGCCAGAGACTGTCCTGCTAGAGATTGTCCTGCTAGAGACTGTCCGATCAGAGGGTGTCCTGCTAGAGACCGTCCTACCAGAGACTGTCCTGCTAGCAACTGTCCTGCTAGAGACTGTCCTGCTAGAGACTGTCCTGCTAGAGACCGTCCTACCAGAGACTGTCCTACTAGAGACTGTTCTACCAGAGACTCCCTGCCAGAGACTGTCCTGCTAGAGTCTGTCCTACCAGAGACTGTCCTACCAGAGACTCTCCTGCCAGAGACTGTCCTGCTAGAGACTGTCCTGCTAGAGACTGTCCTGCTAGAGACTGTCCTCCCAGAGACTGACCCGTTCGAGACTGTCCTACCAGAGACTGACCCGATAGAGACTGTCCTACCAGAGACTGACCCGTTAGAGAATGTCCTACCAGAGACTGTCCTACCAGAGACTGACCCGCTTGATACTGTCCTGCCAGAGACTGTCCTACTAGAGAATGTCCTGACAGAGACTCTCCTGCTAGAGACTGTCGTATCAGAGACTATCCTACCAGAGACTGTCCTGCTAGAGACTGTCCTGATAGAGACTTTCCTGCTAGGGACTGTCCAGCCAAAGATTGTCCTACCAGAGAGTGTCCTGCTAGAGACTGTCCTGCTATTCACTGTCCTACCAGAGACCGTCCTGCTATAGACTGTCCTGCTAGACACTGTCCTGCTAGAGACTGTCCTGCTAGAAACTGTCCTAACAGAGACTGTCCTGCCAGAGACTGTCCTGCTAGAGACTGTCCTACCAGAGACAGACCTGCTAGAGACTGTCCTGCTAGAGACTGTCCTACCAGAGACTGTCTTCCCAGAGACTCTCTGGCCAGAGACTGTCCTGCTAGAGACTGTCCTGCTAGAGACTTTCCTGAAAGAGACTGACCTGCTAGAGACTGTCCTGCTAGAAACTGTCCTGCTAGAGAATGTCCTGCTAGAGAATGACCTGCTAGAGACTGTCCTGCTAGAGACTGTCCAGCCAGACAGTATCCTGCTAGAGACTGTCCAGCCATAGACTGTCAAGCCAGAGACTGTCCTGCCAGAGACTGTCCTGCCAGAGACTGTCCTGCCAGAGACTGTCCTGCTAGAGACCGTCCTAACAGAGACTGTCCAGACAGAGACTGTCCTGCTAGAGACTGTCCTGCTAGAGAATGTCCAGCCAAAGACTGTCCTATTAGAGACTATCCAGCCAAAGACTGTCCTGCGAGAGACTGTCCTACCAGAGACTATCCTGCCAGAAACTGCCCTGCTAGAGACTATCCTGCCAGAGACTGTCCTACCAGCGACTGTCCTGCCAGAGACTGTCCTGCTAGACACTGTCCTGCTAGAGACTGTCCTACCAGAGATGGTCCTGCCAGAAATTGTCCTGCCAGAGGCTGTCCTGCTAGAGACTGTCCTGACAGAGACTGTCCTACCAGAGACCGTCCTGCTAGAGACTGACCTACCAGAGACAGTCCTACCAGAGACTGTCCTGCCAGAGACTGTCCTACCAGAGACTGTCCTGCTAGAGACTGTCCTACCAGATACTGTGCTGCTAGAGAATGTCCTACTAGAGACTGCCCAGCCAACGACTGTCCTGCGAGAGACTGCCCAGCCAAAAACTGTCCTGCTAGGGACTGTCCAGCCAAAGACTGTCCTAAGAGACTGTCCTGCTAGAGACTGTCCTGCAAGAGACTGACCTACCAGAGACTGTCCTGCCAGAGACTGTCCTGCTAGAGACTGTCCTGCTAGAGACTGTCCTGCTAGAGACTGTCTTACCAGAGACGGACCTGCTAGAGACTGTCCTGCTAGAGACTGTCCTACCAGAGACACTCCTGCCAGAGACTGTCCTGCTAGAGATTGTCCTGCTAGAGACTGTCCGATCAGAGGCTGTCCTGCAAGAGACCGTCCTACCAGAGACTGTCCTGCTAGCAACTGTCCTGCTAGAGACTGTCCCGCTAGAGACTGTCCTGCTAGAGACCGTCCTACCAGAGACTGTCCTGCTAGAGACTGTTCTACCAGAGACTCCCTGCCAGAGACTGTCCTGCTAGAGTCTGTCCTACCAGAGACTCTCCTACCAGAGACTCTCCTGCCAGAGACTGTCCTGCTAGAGACTGTCCTGCTAGAGACTGTCCTGCTAGAGACTGTCCTCCCAGAGACTGACCCGTTCGAGACTGTCCTACCAGAGACTGACCCGATAGAGACTGTCCTACCAGAGACTGACCCGTTAGAGAATGTCCTACCAGAGACTGTCCTGCTATAGACTGTCCTACCAGAGACTGACCTGCTAGAGACTGTCCTGCTAGAGACTGTCCTGCCAGAGACTGACCTGCTAGAGACTGTCCTGCTAGAGACTGTCCTGCTAGAGAATGTCCTGCTAGAGAATGACCTGCTAGAGACTGTCCTGCTAGAGACTGTTCTGCCAGAGACTGTCCTGCTAGAGACTGTCAAGCCAGAGACTGTCCTGCCAGAGACTGTCCTGCCAGAGACTGTCCTGCTAGAGACTGTCCAGCCAGAGACTGTCCTGCTGGAGACAGTACTGCCAGAGACTGTCCTGCTAGAGGCTGTCCTGCCAGAGACTGTCCTGCCAGAGACTGTCCTGCCAGAGACTGTCCTGCTAGAGCCTGTCCTGCTAGAGACCGTCCTAACAGAGACTGTCCTGCTAGAGACTGTCCTGCTAGAGACTGTCCTGCTAGAGACTGTCTTACCAGAGACTGACCTGCTAGAGACTGTCCTGCTAGAGACTGTCCTACCAGAGACTCTCCTGCCAGAGACTGTCCTGCTAGAGACTGTCCTGCTAGACACTGTCCTATCAGAGGCTGCCCTGCTAGAGACCGTCCTACCAGAGACTGTCCTGCTAGAAACTGTCCTGCTAGAGACTGTCCTGCTAGAGACTGTCCTGCTAGAGGCTGACCTGCTAGAGACCGTCCTAACAGAGACTGTCCTGCTAGAGACTGTCCTACCAGAGACTGTCCTACCAGAGTCTCTCCTGCCAGAGACTGTCCTGCTAGAGACTGTCCTACCAGAGACTGTCTTACCAGAGACTCTCTGGCCAGAGACTGTCCTGCTAGAGACTGTCCTGCTAGAGACTGACCTGCTAGAGACTGCCCTGCTAGAGACTGTCCTGCTAGAGAATGTCCTGCTAGAGAATGACCTGCTAGAGACTTTCCTGCTAAAGACTGTCCTGCCAGAGACTGTCCTGCCAGAGACTGTCCTGCTAGAGACTGTCCTGCTCGAGACTGTCCTACCAGAGACTGTCCTGCTAGAGACTGACCTACCAGAGACTGTCCTACCAGAGACTGTCCTGCTCGAGACTGTCCTACCAGAGACTGTCCTGCTAGAGACTGACCTACCAGAGACTGTCCTACCAGAGACTGTCCTGCTAGAGAATGTCCTACTAGAGACTGTCCAGCCAAAGACTGTCCTGCGAGAGACTGTCCAGCCAAAAACTGTCCTGCTAGGGACTGTCCAGCCAAAGACTGTCCTAAGAGACTGAGCTGCTAGAGACTGTCCTGCTAGAGACTGTCCAGCCAGAGTCTGTCCTGCTAGAGACAGACTTACCAGAGACTGTCCTGCCAGAGACTGTCCTGCAAGAGACTGTCCAGATAGAGACTGTCCTGCTAGAGACTGTCCGGCTAGAGACTGTCTTACCAGAGACTGACCTGCTAGAGACTGACCTACCAGAGACTGTCCTACCAGAGAGTGTCCTGCTAGAGACTGTCCTGCTATTCACTGTCCTACCAGAGACCGTCCTGCTATAGACTGTCCTGCTAGACACTGTCCTGCTAGAGACTGTCCTGCTAGAAACTGTCCTACCAGAGATTGTCCTGCCAGAGACTATCCTGCTATAGACTGTCCTACCAGAGACTGACCTGCTAGAGACTGTCCTGCTAGAGACTGTCCTGCCAGAGACTGACCTGCTAGAGACTGTCCTGTTAGAGACTGTCCTGCTAGAGAATGTCCGGCTAGAGAATGACCTGCTAGAGACTGTCCTGCTAGAGACTGTTCTGCCAGAGACTGTCCTGCTAGAGACTGTCAAGCCAGAGACTGTCCTGCCAGAGACTGTCCTGCCAGAGACTGTCCTGCTAGAGACTGTCCAGCCAGAGACTGTCCTGCTGGAGACAGTACTGCCAGAGACTGTCCTGCTAGAGGCTGTCCTGCCAGAGACGGTCCTGCCAGAGACTGTCCTGCCAGAGACTGTCCTGCTAGAGCCTGTCCTGCTAGAGACCGTCCTAACAGAGACTGTCCTGCTAGAGACTGTCCTGCTAGAGACTGTCCTGCTAGAGACTGTCTTACCAGAGACGGACCTGCTAGAGACTGTCCTGCTAGACACTGTCCTACCAGAGACTCTCCTGCCAGAGACTGTCCTGCTAGAGACTGTCCTGCTAGACACTGTCCTATCAGAGGCTGTCCTGCTAGAGACCGTCCTACCAGAGACTGTCCTGCTAGGAACTGTCCTGCTAGAGACTGTCCTGCTAGAGACTGTCCTGCTAGAGGCTGTCCTGCTAGAGACCGTCCTAACAGAGACTGTCCTGCTAGAGACTGTCCTACCAGAGACTGTCCTACCAGAGTCTCTCCTGCCAGAGACTGTCCTGCTAGAGACTGTCCTACCAGAGACTGTCTTACCAGAGACTCTCTGGCCAGAGACTGTCCTGCTAGAGACTGTCCTGCTAGAGACTGACCTGCTAGAGACTGCCCTGCTAGAGACTGTCCTGCTAGAGAATGTCCTGCTAGAGAATGACCTGCTAGAGACTTTCCTGCTAAAGACTGTCCTGCCAGAGACTGTCCTGCCAGAGACTGTCCTGCTAGAGACTGTCCAGCCAGAGACTGTCCTATCAGAGGCTGTCCTACCAGAGACTGTCCTGCTCGAGACTGTCCTACCAGAGACTGTCCTGCTAGAGACTGACCTACCAGAGACTGTCCTACCAGAGACTGTCCTGCTAGAGAATGTCCTACTAGAGACTGTCCAGCCACAGACAGTCCTGCGAGAGACTGTCCAGCCAAAAAATGTCCTGCTAGGGACTGTCCAGCCAAAGACTGTCCTAAGAGACTGAGCTGCTAGAGACTGTCCTGCTAGAGACTGTCCAGCCAGAGTCTGTCCTGCTAGAGACAGACTTACCAGAGACTGTCCTGCCAGAGACTGTCCTGCAAGAGACTGTCCAGATAGAGACTGTCCTGCTAGAGACTGTCCTGCTAGAGACTGTCCGATCAGAGGCTGTCCTGCTAGAGACCGTCCTACCAGAGACTGTCCTGCTAGAAACTGTCCTGCTAGAGACTGTCCTGCTAGAGACTGTCCTGCTAGAGACCGTCCTACCAGAGACCGTCCTGCTACAGACTGACCTACCAGAGACAGTCCTACCAGAGACTGTCCTGCCAGAGACTGTCCTACCAGAGACTGTCCTGCTAGAGACTGTCCTACCAGATACTGTGCTGCTAGAGAATGTCCTACTAGAGACTGCCCAGCCAACGACTGTCCTGCGAGAGACTGTCCAGCCAAAAACTGTCCTGCTAGGGACTGTCCAGCCAAAGACTGTCCTAAGAGACTGTCCTGCTAGAGACTGTCCTGCAAGAGACTGACCGACCAGAGACTGTCCTGCCAGAGACTGTCCTGCTAGAGACTGTCCTGCTAGAGACTTTCCTGCTAGAGACTGTCTTACCAGAGACTGACCTGCTAGAGACTGTCCTGCTAGAGACTGTCCTACCAGAGACTCTCCTGCCAGAGACTGTCCTGCTAGAGATTGTCCTGCTAGAGACTGTCCGATCAGAGGCTGTCCTGCTAGAGACCGTCCTACCAGAGACTGTCCTGCTAGCAACTGTCCTGCTAGAGACTGTCCTGCTAGAGACTGTCCTGCTAGAGACCGTCCTACCAGAGACTGTCCTGCTAGAGACTGTTCTACCAGAGACTCCCTGCCAGAGACTGTCCTGCTAGAGTCTGTCCTACCAGAGACTGTCCTACCAGAGACTCTCCTGCCAGAGACTGTCCTGCTAGAGACTGTCCTGCTAGAGACTGTCCTGCTAGAGACTGTCCTCCCAGAGACTGACTCGTTCGAGACTGTCCTACCAGAGACTGACCCGATAGAGACTGTCCTACCAGAGACTGACCCGTTAGAGAATGTCCTACCAGAGACTGTCCTACCAGAGACTGACCCGCTTGATACTGTCCTGCCAGAGACTGTCCTACTAGAGAATGTCCTGACAGAGACTCTCCTGCTAGAGACTGTCGTATCAGAAACTATCCTACCAGAGACTGTCCTGCTAGAGACTGTCCTGATAGAGACTTTCCTGCTAGGGACTGTCCAGCCAAAGATTGTCCTACCAGAGAGTGTCCTGCTAGAGACTGTCCTGCTATTCACTGTCCTACCAGAGACCGTCCTGCTATAGACTGTCCTGCTAGACACTGTCCTGCTAGAGACTGTCCTGCTAGAAACTGTCCTACCAGAGACTGTCCTGCCAGAGACTGTCCTGCTATAGACTGTCCTACCAGAGACTGACCTGCTAGAGACTGTCCTGCTAGAGACTGTCCTGCCAGAGACTGACCTGCTAGAGACTGTCCTGCTAGAGACTGTCCTGCTAGAGAATGTCCTGCTAGAGAATGACCTGCTAGAGACTGTCCTGCTAGAGACTGTTCTGCCAGAGACTGTCCTGCTAGAGACTGTCAAGCCAGAGACTGTCCTGCCAGAGACTGTCCTGCCAGAGACTGTCCTGCTAGAGACTGTCCAGCCAGAGACTGTCCTGCTGGAGACAGTACTGCCAGAGACTGTCCTGCTAGAGGCTGTCCTGCCAGAGACTGTCCTGCCAGAGACTGTCCTGCCAGAGACTGTCCTGCTAGAGCCTGTCCTGCAAGAGACCGTCCTAACAGAGACTGTCCTGCTAGAGACTGTCCTGCTAGAGACTGTCCTGCTAGAGACTGTCTTACCAGAGACTGACCTGCTAGAGACTGTCCTGCTAGAGACTGTCCTACCAGAGACTCTCCTGCCAGAGACTGTCCTGCTAGATACTGTCCTGCTAGAAACTGTCCGATCAGAGGCTGTCCTGCTAGAGACCGTCCTACCAGAGACTGTCCTGCTAGAAACTGTCCTGCTAGAGACTGTCCTGCTAGAGACTGTCCTGCTAGAGGCTGTCCTGCTAGAGACCGTCCTAACAGAGACTGTCCTGCTAGAGACTGTCCTACCAGAGTCTCTCCTGCCAGAGACTGTCCTGCTAGAGACTGTCCTACCAGAGACTGTCTTACCAGAGACTCTCTGGCCAGAGACGGTCCTGCTAGAGACTGTCCTGCTAGAGACTGACCTGCTAGAGACTGCCCTGCTAGAGACTGTCCTGCTAGAGAATGTCCTGCTAGAGAATGACCTGCTAGAGACTTTCCTGCTAAAGACTGTACTGCCAGAGACTGTCCTGCCAGAGACTGTCCTGCTAGAGACTGTCCAGCCAGAGACTGTCCTATCAGAGGCTGTCCTACCAGAAACTGTCCTGCTCGAGACTGTCCTACCAGAGACTGTCCTGCTAGAGACTGACCTACCAGAGACTGTCCTACCAGAGACTGTCCTGCTAGAGAATGTCCTACTAGAGACTGTCCAGCCAAAGACTGTCCTGCGAGAGACTGTCCAGCCAAAAACTGTCCTGCTAGGGACTGTCCAGCCAAAGACTGTCCTAAGAGACTGAGCTGCTAGAGACTGTCCTGCTAGAGACTGTCCAGCCAGAGTCTGTCCTGCTAGAGACAGACTTACCAGAGTCTGTCCTGCCAGAGACTGTCCTTCAAGAGACTGTCCAGATAGAGACTGTCCTGCTAGAGACTGTCCTGCAAGAGACTGTCTTACCAGAGACTGACCTGCTAGAGACTGTCCTGCTAGAGACTGTCCTGCTAGAAACTGTCCTGCTAGAGACTGTCCTGCTAGAGACTGTCCTGCTAGAGACCGTCCTACCAGAGACCGTCCTGCTACAGACTGACCTACCAGAGACTGTCCTACCAGAGACTGTCCTGCCAGAGACTGTCCTATCAGAGACTGTCCTGCTAGAGACTGTCCTACCAGATACTGTGCTGCTAGAGAATGTCCTACTAGAGACTGCCCAGCCAACGACTGTCCTGCGAGAGACTGTCCAGCCAAAAACTGTCCTGCTAGGGACTGTCCAGCCAAAGACTGTCCTAAGAGACTGTCCTGCTAGAGACTGTCCTGCAAGAGACTGACCTACCAGAGACTGTCCTGCCAGAGACTGTCCTGCTAGAGACTGTCCTGCTAGAGACTGTCCTGCTAGAGACTGTCTTACCAGAGACTGACCTGCTAGAGACTGTCCTGCTAGAGACTGTCCTACCAGAGACTCTCCTGCCAGAGACTGTCCTGCTAGAGATTGTCCTGCTAGAGACTGTCCGATCAGAGGCTGTCCTGCTAGAGACAGTCCTACCAGAGACTGTCCTGCTAGCAACTGTCCTGCTAGAGACTGTCCTGCTAGAGACTGTCCTGCTAGAGACCGTCCTACCAGAGACTGTCCTGCTAGAGACTGTTCTACCAGAGACTCCCTGCCAGAGACTGTCCTGCTAGAGTCTGTCCTACCAGAGACTGTCCTACCAGAGACTCTCCTGCCAGAGACTGTCCTGCTAGAGACTGTCCTGCTAGAGACTGTCCTGCTAGAGACTGTCCTCCCAGAGACTGACCCGTTCGAGACTGTCCTACCAGAGACTGACCCGATAGAGACTGTCCTACCAGAGACTGACCCGTTAGAGAATGTCCTACCAGAGACTGTCCTACCAGAGACTGAGCCGCTTGATACTGTCCTGCCAGAGACTGTCCTACTAGAGAATGTCCTGACAGAGACTCTCCTGCTAGAGACTGTCGTATCAGAGACTATCCTACCAGAGACTGTCCTGCTAGAGACTGTCCTGATAGAGACTTTCCTGCTAGGGACTGTCCAGCCAAAGATTGTCCTACCAGAGAGTGTCCTGCTAGAGACTGTCCTGCTATTCACTGTCCTACCAGAGACCGTCCTGCTATAGACTGTCCTGCTAGACACTGTCCTGCTAGAGACTGTCCTGCTAGAAACTGTCCTACCAGAGACTGTCCTGCCAGAGACTGTCCTGCTATAGACTGTCCTACCAGAGACTGACCTGCTAGAGACTGTCCTGCTAGAGACTGTCCTGCCAGAGACTGACCTGCTAGAGACTGTCCTGCTAGAGACTGTCCTGCTAGAGAATGTCCTGCTAGAGAAAGACCTGCTAGAGACTGTCCTGCTAGAGACTGTTCTGCCAGAGACTGTCCTGCTAGAGACTGTCAAGCCAGAGACTGTCCTGCCAGAGACTGTCCTGCCAGAGACTGTCCTGCTAGAGACTGTCCAGCCAGAGACTGTCCTGCTGGAGACAGTACTGCCAGAGACTGTCCTGCTAGAGGCTGTCCTGCCAGAGACTGTCCTGCCAGAGACTGTCCTGCCAGAGACTGTCCTGCTAGGGCCTGTCCTGCTAGAGACCGTCCTAACAGAGACTGTCCTGCTAGAGACTGTCCTGCTAGAGACTGTCCTGCTAGAGACTGTCTTACCAGAGACTGACCTGCTAGAGACTGTCCTGCTAGAGACTGTCCTACCAGAGACTATCCTGCCAGAGACTGTCCTGCTAGAGACTGTCCTGCTAGACACTGTCCGATCAGAGGCTGTCCTGCTAGAGACCGTCCTACCAGAGACTGTCCTGCTAGAAACTGTCCTGCTAGAGACTGTCCTGCTAGAGACTGTCCTGCTAGAGGCTGTCCTGCTAGAGACCGTCCTAACAGAGACTGTCCTACCAGAGTCTCTCCTGCCAGAGACTGTCCTGCTAGAGACTGTCCTACCAGAGACTGTCTTACCAGAGACTCTCTGGCCAGAGACTGTCCTGCTAGAGACTGTCCTGCTAGAGACTGACCTGCTAGAGACTGCCCTGCTAGAGACTGTCCTGCTAGAGAATGTCCTGCTAGAGAATGACCTGCTAGAGACTTTCCTGCTAAAGACTGTCCTGCCAGAGACTGTCCTGCCAGAGACTGTCCTGCTAGAGAATGTCCTACTAGAGACTGTCCAGCCAAAGACTGTCCTGCGAGAGACTGTCCAGCCAAAAACTGTCCTGCTAGGGACTGTCCAGCCAAAGACTGTCCTAAGAGACTGAGCTGCTAGAGACTGTCCTGCTAGAGACTGTCCAGCCAGAGTCTGTCCTGCTAGAGACAGACTTACCAGAGACTGTCCTGCCAGAGACTGTCCTGCAAGAGACTGTCCAGATAGAGACTGTCCTGCTAGAGACTGTCCTGCTAGAGACTGTCTTACCAGAGACTGACCTGCTAGAGACTGTCCTGCTAGAGACTGTCCTACCAGAGACTCTCCTGCCAGAGACTGTCCTGCTAGAGACTGTCCTGCTAGAGACTGTCCGATCAGAGGCTGTCCTGCTAGAGACCGTCCTACCAGAGACTGTCCTGCTCTAAACTGTCCTGCTAGAGACTGTCCTGCTAGAGACTGTCCTGCTAGAGACCGTCCTACCAGAGACCGTCCTGCTACAGACTGACCTACCAGAGACAGTCCTACCAGAGACTGTCCTGCCAGAGACTGTCCTACCAGAGACTGTCCTGCTAGAGACTGTCCTACCAGATACTGTGCTGCTAGAGAATGTCCTACTAGAGACTGCCCAGCCAACGACTGTCCTGCGAGAGACTGTCCAGCCAAAAACTGTCCTGCTAGGGACTGTCCAGCCAAAGACTGTCCTAAGAGACTGTCCTGCTAGAGACTGTCCTGCAAGAGACTGACCTACCAGAGACTGTCCTGCCAGAGACTGTCCTGCTATAGACTGTACTACCAGAGACTGACCTGCTAGAGACTGTCCTGCTAGAGACTGTCCTGCTAGAGACTGTCCTCCCAGAGACTGACCCGTTCGAGACTGTCCTACCAGAGACTGACCCGATAGAGACTGTCCTACCAGAGACTGACCCGTTAGAGAATGTCCTACCAGAGACTGTCCTACCAGAGACTGACCCGCTTGATACTGTCCTGCCAGAGACTGTCCTACTAGAGAATGTCCTGACAGAGACTCTCCTGCTAGAGACTGTCGTATCAGAGACTATCCTACCAGAGACTGTCCTGCTAGAGACTGTCCTACCAGATACTGTGCTGCTAGAGAATGTCCTACTAGAGACTGCCCAGCCAACGACTGTCCTGCGAGAGACTGTCCAGCCAAAAACTGTCCTGCTAGGGACTGTCCAGCCAAAGACTGTCCTAAGAGACTGTCCTGCTAGAGACTGTCCTGCAAGAGACTGACCTACCAGAGACTGTCCTGCCAGAGACTGTCCTGCTAGAGACTGTCCTGCTAGAGACTGTCCTGCTAGAGACTGTCTTACCAGAGACTGACCTGCTAGAGACTGTCCTGCTAGAGACTGTCCTACCAGAGACTCTCCTGCCAGAGACTGTCCTGCTAGAGATTGTCCTGCTAGAGACTGTCCGATCAGAGGCTGTCCTGCTAGAGACCGTCCTACCAGAGACTGTCCTGCTAGCAACTGTCCTGCTAGAGACTGTCCTGCTAGAGACTGTCCTGCTAGAGACCGTCCTACCAGAGACTGTCCTGCTAGAGACTGTTCTACCAGAGACTCCCTGCCAGAGACTGTCCTGCTAGAGTCTGTCCTACCAGAGACTGTCCTACCAGAGACTCTCCTGCCAGAGACTGTCCTGCTAGAGACTGTCCTGCTAGAGACTGTCCTGCTAGAGACTGTCCTCCCAGAGACTGACTCGTTCGAGACTGTCCTACCAGAGACTGACCCGATAGAGACTGTCCTACCAGAGACTGACCCGTTAGAGAATGTCCTACCAGAGACTGTCCTACCAGAGACTGACCCGCTTGATACTGTCCTGCCAGAGACTGTCCTACTAGAGAATGTCCTGACAGAGACTCTCCTGCTAGAGACTGTCGTATCAGAGACTATCCTACCAGAGACTGTCCTGCTAGAGACTGTCCTGATAGAGACTTTCCTGCTAGGGACTGTCCAGCCAAAGATTGTCCTACCAGAGAGTGTCCTGCTAGAGACTGTCCTGCTATTCACTGTCCTACCAGAGACCGTCCTGCTATAGACAGTCCTGCTAGACACTGTCCTGCTAGAGACTGTCCTGCTAGAAACTGTCCTACCAGAGACTGTCCTGCCAGAGACTGTCCTGCTATAGACTGTCCTACCAGAGACTGACCTGCTAGAGACTGTCCTGCTAGAGACTGTCCTGCCAGAGACTGACCTGCTAGAGACTGTCCTGCTAGAGACTGTCCTGCTAGAGAATGTCCTGCTAGAGAATGACCTGCTAGAGACTGTCCTGCTAGAGACTGTTCTGCCAGAGACTGTCCTGCTAGAGACTGTCAAGCCAGAGACTGTCCTGCCAGAGACTGTCCTGCCAGAGACTGTCCTGCTAGAGACTGTCCAGCCAGAGACTGTCCTGCTGGAGACAGTACTGCCAGAGACTGTCCTGCTAGAGGCTGTCCTGCCAGAGACTGTCCTGCCAGAGACTGTCCTGCCAGAGACTGTCCTGCTAGAGCCTGTCCTGCTAGAGACCGTCCTAACAGAGACTGTCCTGCTAGAGACTGTCCTGCTAGAGACTGTCCTGCTAGAGACTGTCTTACCAGAGACTGACCTGCTAGAGACTGTCCTGCTAGAGACTGTCCTACCAGAGACTCTCCTGCCAGAGACTGTCCTGCTAGAGACTGTCCTGCTAGACACTGTCCGATCAGAGGCTGTCCTGCTAGAGACCGTCCTACCAGAGACTGTCCTGCTAGAAACTGTCCTGCTAGAGACTGTCCTGCTAGAGACTGTCCTGCTAGAGGCTGTCCTGCTAGAGACCGTCCTAACAGAGACTGTCCTGCTAGAGACTGTCCTACCAGAGTCTCTCCTGCCAGAGACTGTCCTGCTAGAGACTGTCCTACCAGAGACTGTCTTACCAGAGACTCTCTGGCCAGAGACTGTCCTGCTAGAGACTGTACTGCTAGAGACTGACCTGCTAGAGACTGCCCTGCTAGAGACTGTCCTGCTAGAGAATGTCCTGCTAGAGAATGACCTGCTAGAGACTTTCCTGCTAAAGACTGTCCTGCCAGAGACTGTCCTGCCAGAGACTGTCCTGCTAGAGACTGTCCAGCCAGAGACTGTCCTATCAGAGGCTGTCCTACCAGAGACTGTCCTGCTCGAGACTGTCCTACCAGAGACTGTCCTGCTAGAGACTGACCTACCAGAGACTGTCCTACCAGAGACTGTCCTGCTAGAGAATGTCCTACTAGAGACAGTCCAGCCAAAGACTGTCCTGCGAGAGACTCTCCAGCCAAAAACTGTCCTGCTAGGGACTGTCCAGCCAAAGACTGTCCTAAGAGACTGAGCTGCTAGAGACTGTCCTGCTAGAGACTGTCCAGCCAGAGTCTGTCCTGCTAGAGACAGACTTACCAGAGTCTGTCCTGCCAGAGACTGTCCTGCAAGAGACTGTCCAGATAGAGACTGTCCTGCTAGAGACTGTCCTGCAAGAGACTGTCTTACCAGAGACTCTCCTGCCAGAGACTGTCCTGCTAGAGACTGTCCTGCTAGAGACTGTCCGATCAGAGGCTGTCCTGCTAGAGACCGTCCTACCAGAGACTGTCCTGCTAGAAACTGTCCTGCTAGAGACTGTCCTGCTAGAGACTGTCCTGCTAGAGACCGTCCTACCAGAGACCGTCCTGCTACAGACTGACCTACCAGAGACAGTCCTACCAGAGACTGTCCTGCCAGAGACTGTCCTACCAGAGACTGTCCTGCGAGAGACTGTCCAGCCAAAAACTGTCCTGCTAGAGACTGTCCAGCCAAAGACTGTCCTAAGAGACTGTCTTGCTAGAGACTGTCCTGCAAGAGACTGACCTACCAGAGACTGTCCTGCCAGAGACTGTCCTGCTAGAGACTGTCCTGCTAGAGACTGTCCTGCTAGAGACTGTCTTACCAGAGACTGACCTGCTAGAGACTGTCCTGCTAGAGACTGTCCTACCAGAGACTCTCCTGCCAGAGACTGTCCTGCTAGAGATTGTCCTGCTAGAGACTGTCCGATCAGAGGCTGTCCTGCTAGAGACCGTCCTACCAGAGACTGTCCTGCTAGCAACTGTCCTGCTAGAGACTGTCCTGCTAGAGACTGTCCTGCTAGAGACCGTCCTACCAGAGACTGTCCTGCTAGAGACTGTTCTACCAGAGACTCCCTGCTAGAGACTGTCCTGCTAGAGACTCTCCTGCCAGAGACTGTCCTGCTAGAGACTGTCCTGCTAGAGACTGTCCTGCTAGAGACTGTCCTCCCAGAGACTGACCCGTTCGAGACTGTCCTACCAGAGACTGACCCGATAGAGACTGTCCTACCAGAGACTGACCCGTTAGAGAATGTCCTACCAGAGACTGTCCTACCAGAGACTGACCCGCTTGATACTGTCCTGCCAGAGACTGTCCTACTAGAGAATGTCCTGACAGAGACTCTCCTGCTAGAGACTGTCGTATCAGAGACTATCCTACCAGAGACTGTCCTGCTAGAGACTGTCCTGATAGAGACTTTCCTGCTAGGGACTGTCCAGCCAAAGATTGTCCTACCAGAGAGTGTCCTGCTAGAGACTGTCCTGCTATTCACTGTCCTACCAGAGACCGTCCTGCTATAGACTGTCCTGCTAGACACTGTCCTGCTAGAGACTGTCCTGCTAGAAACTGTCCTACCAGAGACTGTCCTGCCAGAGACTGTCCTGCTATAGACTGTCCTACCAGAGACTGACCTGCTAGAGACTGTCCTGCTAGAGACTGTCCTGCCAGAGACTGACCTGCTAGAGACTGTCCTGCTAGAGACTGTCCTGCTAGAGAATGTCCTGCTAGAGAATGACCTGCTAGAGACTGTCCTGCTAGAGACTGTTCTGCCAGAGACTGTCCTGCTAGAGACTGTCAAGCCAGAGACTGTCCTGCCAGAGACTGTCCTGCCAGAGACTGTCCTGCTAGAGACTGTCCAGCCAGAGACTGTCCTGCTGGAGACAGTACTGCCAGAGACTGTCCTGCTAGAGGCTGTCCTGCCAGAGACTGTCCTGCCAGAGACTGTCCTGCCAGAGACTGTCCTGCTAGGGCCTGTCCTGCTAGAGACCGTCCTAACAGAGACTGTCCTGCTAGAGACTGTCCTGCTAGAGACTGTCCTGCTAGAGACTGTCTTACCAGAGACTGACCTGCTAGAGACTGTCCTGCTAGAGACTGTCCTACCAGAGACTATCCTGCCAGAGACTGTCCTGCTAGAGACTGTCCTGCTAGACACTGTCCGATCAGAGGCTGTCCTGCTAGAGACCGTCCTACCAGAGACTGTCCTGCTAGAAACTGTCCTGCTAGAGACTGTCCTGCTAGAGACTGTCCTGCTAGAGGCTGTCCTGCTAGAGACCGTCCTAACAGAGACTGTCCTGCCAGAGACTGTCCTGCAAGAGACTGTCCAGATAGAGACTGTCCTGCTAGAGACTGCCCTGCTAGAGACTGTCTTACCAGAGACTGACCTGCTAGAGACTGTCCTGCTAGAGACTGTCCTACCAGAGACTCTCCTGCCAGAGACTGTCCTGCTAGAGACTGTCCTGCTAGAGACTGTCCGATCAGAGGCTGTCCTGCTAGAGACCGTCCTACCAGAGACTGTCCTGCTCTAAACTGTCCTGCTAGAGACTGTCCTGCTAGAGACTGTCCTTCTAGAGACCGTCCTACCAGAGACCGTCCTGCTACAGACTGACCTACCAGAGACAGTCCTACCAGAGACTGTCCTGCCAGAGACTGTCCTACCAGAGACTGTCCTGCTAGAGACTGTCCTACCAGATACTGTGCTGCTAGAGAATGTCCTACTAGAGACTGTCCAGCCAAAGACTGTCCTAAGAGACTGTCCTGCTAGAGACTGTCCTGCAAGAGACTGACCTACCAGAGACTGTCCTGCCAGAGACTGTCCTGCTATAGACTGTCCTACCAGAGACTGACCTGCTAGAGACTGTCCTGCTAGAGACTGTCCTGCCAGAGACTGACCAGCTAGAGACTGTCCTGCTAGAGACTGTCCTGCTAGAGAATGTCCTGCTAGAGAATGACCTGCTAGAGACTGTCCTGCTAGAGACTGTCCAGCCAGACACTATCCTGCTAGAGACTGTTCTGCCAGAGACTGCCCTGCTAGAGACTGTCAAGCCAGAGACTGTCCTGCCAGAGACTGTCCTGCCAGATACTGTCCTGCTAGAGACTGACCAGCCAGAGACTGTCCTGCTGGAGACAGTACTGCCAGAGACTGTCCTGCTAGAGGCTGTCCTGCTAGAGCCTGTCCTGCTAGAGATCGTCCTAACAGAGACTGTCCTGCTAGAGACTGTCCTGCTAGAGACTGTCCAGCCAGAGACTGCCCTGCTAGAGACTGTCCTTCCAGAGACTGTCCTATCAGAGGCTGTCCTACCAGAGACTGTCCTGCTAGAGACTGTCCTACCAGAGACTGTCCTGCTTGAGACTGTCCTGCTAGAGACTGTCCTACCAGAGACTGTCCTGCTCGAGACTGACCTACCAGAGACTGTCCTACCAGAGACTGTCCTGCTAGAGAATGTCCTACTAGAGACTGTCCAGCCAAAGACTGTCCTGCGAGAGACTGTCCAGCCAAAAACTGTCCTGCTAGGGACTGTCCAGCCAAAGACTGTCCTAAGAGACTGTCCTGCTAGAGACTGTCCTGCTAGAGACTGTCCTGCTAGAGACTGTCCTGCTAGAGACTGTCTTACCAGAGACTGACCTGCTAGAGACTGTCCTGCTAGAGACTGTCCTACCAGAGACTCTCCTGCCAGAGACTGTCCTGCTAGAGTCTGTCCTGCTAGACACTGTCCGATCAGAGGCTGTCCTGCTAGAGACCGTCCTACCAGAGACTGTCCTGCTAGAAACTGTCCTGCTAGAGACTGTCCTGCTAGAGACTCTCCTGCTAGAGACTGTCCTGCTAGAGACCGTCCTAACAGAGACTGTCCTGCTAGAGACTGCCTACCAGAGACTGTCCTACCAGAGTCTCTCCTGCCAGAGACTGTCCTGCTAGAGACTGTCCTACCAGAGACTGTCTTCCCAGAGACTCGCTGGCCAGAGACTGTCCTGCTAGAGACTGTCCTGCTAGAGACTGTCCTGCTAGAGACTGCCCTGCTAGAGACTGTCCTGCCAGAGACTGTCCTGCTAGAGAATGACCTGCTAGAGACTTTCCTGCTAAAGACTGTCCTGCCAGAGACTGTCCTGCCAGAGACTGTCCTGCTAGAGACTGTCCAGCCAGAGACTGTCCTGCTAGAGACTGACCTACCAGAGACTGTCCTACCAGAGACTGTCCTGCTCGAGACTGTCCTACCAGAGACTGTCCTGCTAGAGACTGACCTACCAGAGACTGTCCTACCAGAGACTGTCCTGCTAGAGACTGTCCTACTAGAGACTGTCCAGCCAAAGACTGTCCTGCGAGAGACTGTCCAGCCAAAAACTGTCCTGCTAGGGACTGTCCAGCCAAAGACTGTCCTAAGAGACTGAGCTGCTAGAGACTGTCCTGCTAGAGACTGTCCAGCCAGAGTCTGTCCTGCTAGAGTCTGACTTACCAGAGACTGTCCTGCCAGAGACTGTCCTGCTAGAGACTGTCCAGATAGAGACTGTCCTGCTAGAGACTGTCCTGCTAGAGACTGTCTTACCAGAGACTGACCTGTTAGAGACTGTCCTGCTAGAGACTGTCCTACCAGAGAGTCTCCTGCCAGAGACTGTCCTGCTAGAGACTGTCCTGCTAGAGACTGTCCGACCAGAGGCTGTCCTGCTAGAGACCGTCCTACCAGAGACTGTCCTGCTAGAAACTGACCTGCTAGAGACTGTCCTGCTAGAGACTGTCCTGCTAGAGACCGTCCTACCAGAGACTGTCCTGCTAGAGACTGTCCTACCAGAGACTGTCCTACCAGAGACTCTCCTGCTAGAGACTGTCCTGCTAGAGACTGTCCTACCAGAGACTGTCCTACCAGAGACTCCCCGGCCAGAGACAGTCCTGTTAGAGACTGTCCTGCTACAGACTGTCCTGCTAGAGACTGTCCTCCCAGAGACTGACCCGCTCGAGACTGTCCTACCAGAGACTGACCCGCTAGAGACTGTCCTACCAGAGACTGAACCGCTAGAGAATGTCCTACCAGAGACTGTCCTACCAGAGACTGACCCGCTTGATACTGTCCTGCCAGAGACTGTCCTACTGGAGACTGTCCTGCCAGAGACTCTCCTGCTAGAGACTGTCCTATCAGAGACTATCCTACCAGAGACTGTCCTGCTAGGGACTGTCCTGCTAGAGACTATCCTGCTAGAGACTGTCCAGCCAAAGATTGTCCTACCAGAAAGTGTCCTGCTAGAGACTGTCCTGCTATTCACTGTCCTACCAGAGACCGTCCTGCTATAGACTGCCCTGCTAGACACTGTCCTGCTAGAGACTTTCCTGCTAGAAACTTTCCTACCAGAGACTGTCCTGCAAGAGACTGTCCTGCCAGAAACTGTCCTGCTAGAGACTGTCCAGCCAGAGACTGTCCTGCTGGAGACAGTACTGCCATAGACTGTCCTGCTAGAGACTGTCCTGCCAGAGACTGTCCTGCCAGAGACTGTCCTGCTAGAGACTGTCCTGCTAGAGACCGTCCTAACAGAGACTGTCCTGCTAGAGACTGTCCTGCTAGAGACTGTCCAGCCAGAGACTGCCCTGCTAGAGACTGTACTGCCAGAGACTGTCCTATCAGAGGCTGTCCTACCAGAGACTGTCCTGCTCGATTTTGTCCTACCAGAGACTGTCCTGCTAGAGACTGACCTACCAGAGACTGTCCTACCAGAGACTGTCCTGCTAGAGATTGTCCTGCTAGAGACTGTGCAGCCAGAGTCTGTCCTGCTAGAGACTGACTTAACAGAGACTGTCCTGCCAGAGACTGTCCTGCTAGAGACTGTCCAGATAGAGACTGTTCTGCTAGAGACTGTCCTGCTAGAGACTGTCTTACCAGAGACTGACCTGCTAGAGACTGTCCTGCTAGAGACTGTCCTACCAGAGACTCTCCTGCCAGAGACTGTCCTGCTAGAGACTGTCCTGCTAGAGACCGTCCTACCAGAGACTGTCCTGCTAGAGACTGTCCTACCATGACACTGTCCTACCAGAGACTCTCCTGCCAGAGACTGTCCTGCTAGAGACTGTCCTGCTACAGACTGTCCTACCAGAGACTCCCCGGCCAGAGACAGTCCTGCTAGAGACTGTCCTGCTACAGACTGTCCTGCTAAAGACTGTCCTCCCAGAGACTGACCCGCTCGAGACTGTCCTACCAGAGACTGACCCGCTAGAGACTGTCCTAACAGAGACTGACCCGCTAGAGAATGTCCTACCAGAGACTGTCCTACCAGAGACTGACCCGCTTGATACTGTCCTGCCAGAGACTGTCCTACTGGAGACTGTCCTGCCAGAGACTCTCCTGCTAGAGACTGTCCTATCAGAGACTATCCTACCAGAGACTGTCCTGCTAGGGACTGTCCTGCTAGAGACTGTCCTGCTAGGGACTGTCCAGCCAAAGATTGTCCTACCAGAAAGTGTCCTGCTAGAGACGGTCCTGCTATTCACTGTCCTACCAGAGACCGTCCTGCTATAGACTGTCCTGCTAGACACTGTCCTGCTAGAGACTTTCCTGCTAGAAACTGTCCTACCAGAGACTGAGCTGCTAGAGACTGTCCTGCTAGAGACTGTCCTACCAGAGACTGACCTGCTAGAGACTGTCCTACCAGAGACTGTCCTGCTAGAGACTGTCCTGCTGGAGACTGTCCTGCCAGAGACTGACCTGCTAGAGACTGTCCTGCTAGAGACTGTCCTGCTAAAGAATGTCCTGCTAGAGAATGACCTGCTAGAGACTGTCCTGCTAGAGACTGTCCAGCCAGACACTATCCTGCTACAGACTGTCCTGCCAGAGACGGTCCTGCTAGAGACTGTCCAGCCAGAGACTGTCCAGCTAGAGACTGTCCTTCTAGAGAATGTCCAGCCAAAGACTGTCCTATTAGAGACTATCCAGCCAAGGACTGTCCTGCGAGAGACTGTCCTACAAGAGACTATCCTGCCAGAGACTGCCCTGCTAGAGACTATCCTGCCAGAGACTGTCCTACCAGCGACTGTCCTGCCAGAGACTGTCCTGCTAGAGACTGTCCTGCTAGAGACTGTCCTACCAGAGATGGTCCTCCCAGAAACTGTCCTACCAGAGACCGTCCTGCTAGAGACTGACCTAACAGAGACAGTCCTACCAGAGACTGTCCTGCCAGAGACTGTCCTACCAGAGACTGTCCTGCTAGAGACTGTCCTACCAGAGACTGTCCTGCTAGAGAATGTC
Organism: Carcharodon carcharias; assembly: GCF_017639515.1. NCBI lineage: Eukaryota > Metazoa > Chordata > Chondrichthyes > Lamniformes > Lamnidae > Carcharodon > Carcharodon carcharias. The sequence continues at coordinate 2,016,127 of NC_054486.1, read as the reverse complement.
CTACTAGAGACTGCCCAGCCAAAGACTGTCCTGCGAGATACTGTCCAGCCAAAAACTGTCCTGCTAGGGACTGTCCAGCCAAAGACTGTCCTAAGAGACTGTCCTGCTAGAGACTGTCCTGCAAGAGACTGACCTACCAGAGACTTTCCTGCCAGAGACTGTCCTGCTAGAGACTGTCCTGCTAGAGACTGTCCAGCCAGAGACTGCCCTGCTAGAGACTGTCCTGCCAGAGACTGTCCTATCAGAGGCTGTCCTACCAGAGACTGTCCTGCTCGAGACTGTCCTACCAGAGACTGTCCTGCTAGAGACTGACCTACCAGAGACTGTCCTACCAGAGACTGTCCTGCTAGAGATTGTCCTGCTAGAGACTGTGCAGCCAGAGTCTGTCCTGCTAGAGAGTGACTTAACAGAGACTGTCCTGCCAGAGACTGTCCTGCTAGAGACTGTCCAGATAGAGACTGTTCTGCTAGAGACTGTCCTGCTAGAAACTGTCTTACCAGAGACTGACCTGCTAGAGACTGTCCTGCTAGAGACTGTCCTACCAGAGACTCTCCTGCCAGAGACTGTCCTGCTAGAGACTGTCCTGCTAGAGACTGTCCGATCAGAGGCTGTCCTGCTAGAGACCGTCCTACCAGAGACTGTCCTGCTAGAAACTGTCCTGCTAGAGACTGTGCTCCTAGAGACTGTCCTGCTAGAGACCGTCCTACCAGAGACTGTCCTGCTAGAGACTGTCCTACCAGACACTGTCCTACCAGAGACTCTCCTGCTAGAGACTGTCCTGCTAGAGACTGTCCTACCAGAGACGGTCCTACCAGAGACTCCCCGGCCAGAGACAGTCCTGCTAGAGACTGTCCTGCTACAGACTGTCCTGCTAGAGACTGTCCTCCCAGAGACTGACCCGCTCGAGACTGTCCTACCAGAGACTGACCCGCTAGAGACTGTCCTAACAGAGACTGACCCGCTAGAGAATGTCCTACCAGAGACTGTCCTACCAGAGACTGACCCGCTTGATACTGTCCTGCCAGAGACTGTCCTACTGGAGACTGTCCTGCCAGAGACTCTCCTGCTAGAGACTGTCCTATCAGAGACTATCCTACCAGAGACTGTCCTACTAAAAACTGTCCTGCTAGAGACTGTCCGGCTAGGGACTGTCCAGCCAAAGATTGTCCTACCAGAAAGTCTCCTGCTAGAGACTGTCCTGCTAGAGACTGTCCAGATAGAGACTGTTCTGCTAGAGACTGTCCTGCTATTCACTGTCCTACCATAGACCGTCCTGCTATAGACTGTCCTGCTAGACACTGTCCTGCTAGAGACTTTCCTGCTAGAAACTGTCCTACCAGAGACTGAGCTGCTAGAGACTGTCCTGCTAGAGACTGTCCTACCAGAGACTGACCTGCTAGAGACTGTCCTACCAGAGACTGTCCTGCTAGAGACTGTCCTGCTGGAGACTGTCCTGCCAGAGACTGACCTGCTAGAGACTGTCCTGCTAGAGACTGTCCTGCTAAAGAATGTCCTGCTAGAGAATGACCTGCTAGAGACTGTCCTGCTAGAGACTGTCCAGCCAGACACTATCCTGCTACAGACTGTCCTGCCAGAGACGGTCCTGCTAGAGACTGTCCAGCCAGAGACTGTCCAGCTAGAGACTGTCCTTCTAGAGAATGTCCAGCCAAAGACTGTCCTATTAGAGACTATCCAGCCAAGGACTGTCCTGCGAGGGACTGTCCTACAAGAGACTATCCTGCCAGAGACTGCCCTGCTAGAGACTATCCTGCCAGAGACTGTCCTACCAGCGACTGTCCTGCCAGAGACTGTCCTGCTAGAGACTGTCCTGCTAGAGACTGTCCTACCAGAGATGGTCCTCCCAGAAACTGTCCTACCAGAGACCGTCCTGCTAGAGACTGACCTAACAGAGACAGTCCTACCAGAGACTGTCCTGACAGAGACTGTCCTACCAGAGACTGTCCTGCTAGAGACTGTCCTACCAGAGACTGTCCTGCTAGAGAATGTCCTACAAGAGACTGCCCAGCCAAAGACTGTCCTGCGAGATACTGTCCAGCCAAAAACTGTCCTGCTAGGGACTGTCCAGCCAAAGACTGTCCTAAGAGACTGTCCTGCTAGAGACTGTCCTGCAAGAGACTGACCTACCAGAGACTGTCCTGCCAGAGACTGTCCTGCTAGAGACTGTCCTGCTGGAGACTGTCCTGCTAGAGACTGTCTTACCAGAGACTGACCTGCTAGAGACTGTCCTGCTAGAGACTGTCCTACCAGAGACTGTCCTGCCAGAGACTGTCCTACCAGAGACTGCCCTGCTGAGACTGTCCGATCAGAGGCTGTCCTGCTAGAGACCGTCCTACTAGAGACTGCCCAGCCAAAGACTGAACTGCGAGATACTGTCCAGCCAAAAACTGTCCTGCTAGGGACTGTCCAGCCAAAGACGGTCCTAAGAGACTATCCTGCTAGAGACTGTCCTGCTAGAGACTGTCCTACCAGAGACTCTCCTGCCAGAGACTGTCCTGCTAGAGACTGTCCTGCTAGAGACTGTCCGATCAGAGGCTGTCCTGCTAGAGACCGTCCTACCAGAGACTGTCCTGCTAGAAACTGTCCTGCTAGAGACTGTGCTCCTAGAGACTGTCCTGCTAGAGACCGTCCTACCAGAGACTGTCCTGCTAGAGACTGTCCTACCAGACACTGTCCTACCAGAGACTCTCCTGCTAGAGACTGTCCTGCTAGAGACTGTCCTACCAGAGACGGTCCTACCAGAGACTCCCCGGCCAGAGACAGTCCTGCTAGAGACTGTCCTGCTACAGACTGTCCTGCTAGAGACTGTCCTCCCAGAGACTGACCCGCTCGAGTCTGTCCTACCAGAGACTGACCCGCTAGAGACTGTCCTAACAGAGACTGACCCGCTAGAGAATGTCCTACCAGAGACTGTCCTACCAGAGACTGACCCGCTTGATACTGTCCTGCCAGAGACTGTCCTACTGGAGACTGTCCTGCCAGAGACTCTCCTGCTAGAGACTGTCCTATCAGAGACTATCCTACCAGAGACTGTCCTGCTAAAAACTGTCCTGCTAGAGACTGTCCGGCTAGGGACTGTACAGCCAAAGATTGTCCTACCAGAAAGTCTCCTGCTAGAGACTGTCCTGCTAGAGACTGTCCAGATAGAGACTGTTCTGCTAGAGACTGTCCTGCTATTCACTGTCCTACCATAGACCGTCCTGCTATAGACTGTCCTGCTAGACACTGTCCTGCTAGAGACTTTCCTGCTAGAAACTGTCCTACCAGAGACTGAGCTGCTAGAGACTGTCCTGCTAGAGACTGTCCTACCAGAGACTGACCTGCTAGAGACTGTCCTACCAGAGACTGTCCTGCTAGAGACTGTCCTGCTGGAGACTGTCCTGCCAGAGACTGACCTGCTAGAGACTGTCCTGCTAGAGACTGTCCTGCTAAAGAATGTCCTGCTAGAGACTGACCTGCTAGAGACTGTCCTGCTAGAGACTGTCCAGCCAGACACTCTCCTGCTACAGACTGTCCTGCCAGAGACGGTCCTGCTAGAGACTGTCCAGCCAGAGACTGTCCAGCTAGAGACTGTCCTTCTAGAGAATGTCCAGCCAAAGACTGTCCTATTAGAGACTATCCAGCCAAGGACTGTCCTGCGAGGGACTGTCCTACAAGAGACTATCCTGCCAGAGACTGCCCTGCTAGAGACTATCCTGCCAGAGACTGTCCTACCAGCGACTGTCCTGCCAGAGACTGTCCTGCTAGAGACTGTCCTGCTAGAGACTGTCCTACCAGAGATGGTCCTCCCAGAAACTGTCCTACCAGAGACCGTCCTGCTAGAGACTGACCTAACAGAGACAGTCCTACCAGAGACTGTCCTGACAGAGACTGTCCTACCAGAGACTGTCCTGCTAGAGACTGTCCTACCAGAGACTGTCCTGCTAGAGAATGTCCTACAAGAGACTGCCCAGCCAAAGACTGTCCTGCGAGATACTGTCCAGCCAAAAACTGTCCTGCTAGGGACTGTCCAGCCAAAGACTGTCCTAAGAGACTGTCCTGCTAGAGACTGTCCTGCAAGAGACTGACCTACCAGAGACTGTCCTGCCAGAGACTGTCCTGCTAGAGACTGTCCTGCTGGAGACTGTCCTGCTAGAGACTGTCTTACCAGAGACTGACCTGCTAGAGACTGTCCTGCTAGAGACTGTCCTACCAGAGACTGTCCTGCCAGAGACTGTCCTACCAGAGACTGCCCTGCTGAGACTGTCCGATCAGAGGCTGTCCTGCTAGAGACCGTCCTACTAGAGACTGCCCAGCCAAAGACTGAACTGCGAGATACTGTCCAGCCAAAAACTGTCCTGCTAGGGACTGTCCAGCCAAAGACGGTCCTAAGAGACTATCCTGCTAGAGACTGTCCTGCTAGAGACTGTCCTACCAGAGACTCTCCTGCCAGAGACTGTCCTGCTAGAGACTGTCCTGCTAGAGACTGTCCGATCAGAGGCTGTCCTGCTAGAGACGGTCCTACCAGAGACTGTCCTGCTAGAAACTGTCCTGCTAGAGACTGTGCTCCTAGAGACTGTCCTGCTAGAGACCGTCCTACCAGAGACTGTCCTGCTAGAGACTGTCCTACCAGACACTGTCCTACCAGAGACTCTCCTGCTAGAGACTGTCCTGCTAGAGACTGTCCTACCAGAGACGGTCCTACCAGAGACTCCCCGGCCAGAGACAGTCCTGCTAGAGACTGTCCTGCTACAGACTGTCCTGCTAGAGACTGTCCTCCCAGAGACTGACCCGCTCGAGACTGTCCTACCAGAGACTGACCCGCTAGAGACTGTCCTAACAGAGACTGACCCGCTAGAGAATGTCCTACCAGAGACTGTCCTACCAGAGACTGACCCGCTTGATACTGTCCTGCCAGAGACTGTCCTACTGGAGACTGTCCTGCCAGAGACTCTCCTGCTAGAGACTGTCCTATCAGAGACTATCCTACCAGAGACTGTCCTGCTAAAAACTGTCCTGCTAGAGACTGTCCGGCTAGGGACTGTCCAGCCAAAGATTGTCCTACCAGAAAGTCTCCTGCTAGAGACTGTCCTGCTAGAGACTGTCCAGATAGAGACTGTTCTGCTAGAGACTGTCCTGCTATTCACTGTCCTACCATAGACCGTCCTGCTATAGACTGTCCTGCTAGACACTGTCCTGCTAGAGACTTTCCTGCTAGAAACTGTCCTACCAGAGACTGAGCTGCTAGAGACTGTCCTGCTAGAGACTGTCCTACCAGAGACTGACCTGCTAGAGACTGTCCTACCAGAGACTGTCCTGCTAGAGACTGTCCTGCTGGAGACTGTCCTGCCAGAGACTGACCTGCTAGAGACTGTCCTGCTAGAGACTGTCCTGCTAAAGAATGTCCTGCTAGAGAATGACCTGCTAGAGACTGTCCTGCTAGAGACTGTCCAGCCAGACACTATCCTGCTACAGACTGTCCTGCCAGAGACGGTCCTGCTAGAGACTGTCCAGCCAGAGACTGTCCAGCTAGAGACTGTCCTTCTAGAGAATGTCCAGCCAAAGACTGTCCTATTAGAGACTATCCAGCCAAGGACTGTCCTGTGAGAGACTGTCCTACAAGAGACTATCCTGCCAGAGACTGCCCTGCTAGAGACTATCCTGCCAGAGACTGTCCTACCAGCGACTGTCCTGCCAGAGACTGTCCTGCTAGAGACTGTCCTGCTAGAGACTGTCCTACCAGAGATGGTCCTCCCAGAAACTGTCCTACCAGAGACCGTCCTGCTAGAGACTGACCTAACAGAGACAGTCCTACCAGAGACTGTCCTGACAGAGACTGTCCTACCAGAGACTGTCCTGCTAGAGACTGTCCTACCAGAGACTGTCCTGCTAGAGAATGTCCTACAAGAGACTGCCCAGCCAAAGACTGTCCTGCGAGATACTGTCCAGCCAAAAACTGTCCTGCTAGGGACTGTCCAGCCAAAGACTGTCCTAAGAGACTGTCCTGCTAGAGACTGTCCTGCAAGAGACTGACCTACCAGAGACTGTCCTGCCAGAGACTGTCCTGCTAGAGACTGTCCTGCTGGAGACTGTCCTGCTAGAGACTGTCTTACCAGAGACTGACCTGCTAGAGACTGTCCTGCTAGAGACTGTCCTACCAGAGACTGTCCTGCCAGAGACTGTCCTACCAGAGACTGCCCTGCTGAGACTGTCCGATCAGAGGCTGTCCTGCTAGAGACCGTCCTACTAGAGACTGCCGAGCCAAAGACTGAACTGCGAGATACTGTCCAGCCAAAAACTGTCCTGCTAGGGACTGTCCAGCCAAAGACGGTCCTAAGAGACTATCCTGCTAGAGACTGTCCTGCAAGAGACTGACCTACCAGAGACTGTCCTGCCAGAGACTGTCCTGCTAGAGACTGTCCTGCTGGAGACTGTGCTGCTAGACACTGTCTTACCAGAGACTGACCTGCTAGAGACTGTCCTGCTAGAGACTGTCCTACCAGAGACTCTCCTGCCAGAGACTGTCCTGCTAGAGACTGCCCTGCTGAGACTGTCCGATCAGTGGCTGTCCTGCTAGAGACCGTCCTACCAGAGACTGTCCTGCTAGACACTGTCCTGCTAGAGACTGTCCTGCTAGAGACTGTCTTGCTAGAGACCGTCCTACCAGAGACTGTCCAGCTAGAGACTGTTCTACCAGAGACTCCCTGCCAGAGTCTGTCCTACCAGAGACTGTCCTACCAGAGACTCTCCTGCCAGAGACTGTCCTGCTAGAGACTGTCCTGCTAGAGACTGTCCTGCTAGAGACTGACCCGCTAGAGACTGTCCTACCAGAGACTGACCCATTAGAGAATGACCTACCAGAGACTGTCCTACCAGAGACTGACCCGCTTGATACTGTCCTACCAGAGACTGTCCTACTAGAGACTGTCCTGCCAGAGACTCTCCTGCTAGAGACTGTCGTATCAGAGACTATCCTACCAGAGACTGTCCTGCTTGAGACTGTCCTGCTAGAGACTTTCCTGCTAGGGACTGTCCAGCCAAAGATTGTCCTACCAGAGAGTGTCCTGCTAGAGACTGTCCTGCTATTCACTGTCCTACCAGAGACCGTCCTGCTATAGACTGTCCTGCTAGACACTGTCCTGCTAGAGACTGTCCTGCTAGAAACTGTCCTACCAGAGACTGTCCTGCCAGAGACTGTCCTGCTATAGACTGTCCTACCAGAGACTGACCTGCTAGAGACTGTCCTGCTAGAGACTGTCCTGCCAGAGACTGACCTGCTAGAGACTGTCCTGCTAGAGACTGTCCTGCTAGAGAATGTCCTGCTAGAGAATGACCTGCTAGAGACTGTCCTGCTAGAGACTGTTCTGCCAGAGACTGTCCTACTAGAGACTGTCAAGCCAGAGACTGTCCTGCCAGAGACTGTCCTGCCAGAGACTGTCCTGCTAGAGACTGTCCAGCCAGAGACTGTCCTGCTGGAGACAGTACTGCCAGAGACTGTCCTGCTAGAGGCTGTCCTGCCAGAGACTGTCCTGCTAGGGCCTGTCCTGCCAGAGACTGTCCTGCTAGGGCCTGTCCTGCTAGAGACCGTCCTAACAGAGACTGTCCTGCTAGAGACTGTCCTGCTAGAGACTGTCCTGCTAGAGACTGTCTTACCAGAGACTGACCTGCTAGAGACTGTCCTGCTAGAGACTGTCCTACCAGAGACTATCCTGCCAGAGACTGTCCTGCTAGAGACTGTCCTGCTAGACACTGTCCGATCAGAGGCTGTCCTGCTAGAGACCGTCCTACCAGAGACTGTCCTGCTAGAAACTGTCCTGCTAGAGACTGTCCTGCTAGAGACTGTCCTGCTAGAGGCTGTCCTGCTAGAGACCGTCCTAACAGAGACTGTCCTGCTAGAGACAGACTTACCAGAGACTGTCCTGCCAGAGACTGTCCTGCAAGAGACTGTCCAGATAGAGACTGTCCTGCTAGAGACTGTCCTGCTAGAGACTGTCTTACCAGAGACTGAACTGCTAGAGACTGTCCTGCTAGAGACTGTCCTACCAGAGACTCTCCTGCCAGAGACTGTCCTGCTAGAGACTGTCCTGCTAGAGACTGTCCGATCAGAGGCTGTCCTGCTAGAGACCGTCCTACCAGAGACTGTCCTGCTCTAAACTGTCCTGCTAGAGACTGTCCTGCTAGAGACTGTCCTGCTAGAGACCGTCCTACCAGAGACCGTCCTGCTACAGACTGACCTACCAGAGACAGTCCTACCAGAGACTGTCCTGCCAGAGACTGTCCTACCAGAGACTGTCCTGCTAGAGACTGTCCTACCAGATACTGTGCTGCTAGAGAATGTCCTACTAGAGACTGCCCAGCCAACGACTGTCCTGCGAGAGACTGTCCAGCCAAAAACTGTCCTGCTAGGGACTGCCCAGCCAAAGACTGTCCTAAGAGACTGTCCTGCTAGAGACTGTCCTGCAAGAGACTGACCTACCAGAGACTGTCCTGCCAGAGACTGTCCTGCTATAGACTGTCCTACCAGAGACTGACCTGCTAGAGACTGTCCTGCTAGAGACTGTCCTGCCAGAGACTGACCAGCTAGAGACTGTCCTGCTAGAGACTGTCCTGCTAGAGAATGTCCTGCTAGAGAATGACCTGCTAGAGACTGTCCTGCTAGAGACTGTCCAGCCAGACACTATCCTGCTAGAGACTGTTCTGCCAGAGACTGTCCTGCTAGAGACTGTCAAGCCAGAGACTGTCCTGCCAGAGACTGTCCTGCCAGATACTGTCCTGCTAGAGACTGACCAGCCAGAGACTGTCCTGCTGGAGACAGTACTGCCAGAGACTGTCCTGCTAGAGGCTGTCCTGCTAGAGCCTGTCCTGCTAGAGACCGTCCTAACAGAGACTGTCCTGCTAGAGACTGTCCTGCTAGAGACTGTCCAGCCAGAGACTGCCCTGCTAGAGACTGTCCTTCCAGAGACTGTCCTATCAGAGGCTGTCCTACCAGAGACTGTCCTGCTAGAGACTGTCCTACCAGAGACTGTCCTGCTTGAGACTGTCCTGCTAGAGACTGTCCTACCAGAGACTGTCCTGCTCGAGACTGACCTACCAGAGAATGTCCTACCAGAGACTGTCCTGCTAGAGAATGTCCTACTAGAGACTGTCCAGCCAAAGACTGTCCTGTGAGAGACTGTCCAGCCAAAAACTGTCCTGCTAGGGACTGTCCAGCCAAAGACTGTCCTAAGAGACTGTCCTGCTAGAGACTGTCCTGCTAGAGACTGTCCTGCTAGAGACTGTCCTGCTAGAGACTGTCTTACCAGAGACTGACCTGCTAGAGACTGTCCTGCTAGAGACTGTCCTACCAGAGACTCTCCTGCCAGAGACTGTCCTGCTAGAGTCTGTCCTGCTAGACACTGTCCGATCAGAGGCTGTCCTGCTAGAGACCGTCCTACCAGAGACTGTCCTGCTAGAAACTGTCCTGCTAGAGACTGTCCTGCTAGAGACTGTCCTGCTAGAGGCTGTCCTGCTAGAGACCGTCCTAACAGAGACTGTCCTGCTAGAGACTGCCTACCAGAGACTGTCCTACCAGAGTCTCTCCTGCCAGAGACTGTCCTGCTAGAGACTGTCCTACCAGAGACTGTCTTCCCAGAGACTCTCTGGCCAGAGACTGTCCTGCTAGAAACTGTCCTGCTAGAGACTGTCCTGCTAGAGACTGCCCTGCTAGAGACTGTCCTGCCAGAGACTGTCCTGCTAGAGAATGACCTGCTAGAGACTTTCCTGCTAAAGACTGTCCTGCCAGAGACTGTCCTGCCAGAGACTGTCCTGCTAGAGACTGTCCAGCCAGAGACTGTCCTGCTAGAGACTGACCTACCAGAGACTGTCCTACCAGAGACTGTCCTGCTCGAGACTGTCCTACCAGATACTGTCCTGCTAGAGACTGACCTACCAGAGACTGTCCTACCAGAGACTGTCCTGCTAGAGAATGTCCTACTAGAGACTGTCCAGCCAAAGACTGTCCTGCGAGAGACTGTCCAGCCAAAAACTGTCCTGCTAGGGACTGTCCAGCCAAAGACTGTCCTAAGAGACTGAGCTGCTAGAGACTGTCCTGCTAGAGACTGTCCAGCCAGAGTCTGTCCTGCTAGAGTCTGACTTACCAGAGACTGTCCTGCCAGAGACTGTCCTGCTAGAGATTGTCCAGATAGAGACTGTCCTGCTAGAGACTGTCCTGCTAGAGACTGTCTTACCAGAGACTGACCTGTTAGAGACTGTCCTGCTAGAGACTGTCCTACCAGAGAGTCTCCTGCCAGAGACTGTCCTGCTAGAGACTGTCCTGCTAGAGACTGTCCGACCAGAGGCTGTCCTGCTAGAGACCGTCCTACCAGAGACTGTCCTGCTAGAAACTGACCTGCTAGAGACTGTCCTGCTAGAGACTGTCCTGCTAGAGACCGTCCTACCAGAGACTGTCCTGCTAGAGACTGTCCTACCAGAGACTGTCCTACCAGAGACTCTCCTGCTAGAGACTGTCCTGCTAGAGACTGTCCTACCAGAGACTGTCCTACCAGAGACTCCCCGGCCAGAGACAGTCCTGTTAGAGACTGTCCTGCTACAGACTGTCCTGCTAGAGACTGTCCTCCCAGAGACTGACCCGCTCGAGACTGTCCTACCAGAGACTGACCCGCTAGAGACTGTCCTACCAGAGACTGACCCGCTAGAGAATGTCCTACCAGAGACTGTCCTACCAGAGACTGACCCGCTTGATACTGTCCTGCCAGAGACTGTCCTACTGGAGACTGTCCTGCCAGAGACTCTCCTGCTAGAGACTGTCCTATCAGAGACTATCCTACCAGAGACTGTCCTGCTAGGGACTGTCCTGCTAGAGACTATCCTGCTAGAGACTGTCCAGCCAAAGATTGTCCTACCAGAAAGTGTCCTGCTAGAGACTGTCCTGCTATTCACTGTCCTACCAGAGACCGTCCTGCTATAGACTGCCCTGCTAGACACTGTCCTGCTAGAGACTTTCCTGCTAGAAACTTTCCTACCAGAGACTGTCCTGCAAGAGACTGTCCTGCCAGAAACTGACCTGCTAGAGACTGTCCAGCCAGAGACTGTCCTGCTGGAGACAGTACTGCTATAGACTGTCCTGCTAGAGACTGTCCTGCCAGAGACTGTCCTGCCAGAGACTGTCCTGCTAGAGACTGTCCTGCTAGAGACCGTCCTAACAGAGACTGTCCTGCTAGAGACTGTCCTGCTAGAGACTGTCCAGCCAGAGACTGCCCTGCTAGAGACTGTCCTGCCAGAGACTGTCCTATCAGAGGCTGTCCTACCAGAGACTGTCCTGCTCGATTTTGTCCTACCAGAGACTGTCCTGCTAGAGACTGACCTACCAGAGACTGTCCTACCAGAGACTGTCCTGCTAGAGATTGTCCTGCTAGAGACTGTGCAGCCAGAGTCTGTCCTGCTAGAGACTGACTTAACAGAGACTGTCCTGCCAGAGACTGTCCTGCTAGAGACTGTCCAGATAGAGACTGTTCTGCTAGAGACTGTCCTGCTAGAGACTGTCTTACCAGAGACTGACCTGCTAGAGACTGTCCTGCTAGAGACTGTCCTACCAGAGACTCTCCTGCCAGAGACTGTCCTGCTAGAGACTGTCCTGCTAGAGACTGTCCGATCAGAGGCTGTCCTGCTAGAGACCGTCCTACCAGAGACTGTCCTGCTAGAAACTGTCCTGCTAGAGACTGTGCTGCTAGAGACTGTCCTGCTAGAGACCGTCCTACCAGAGACTGTCCTGCTAGAGACTGTCCTACCATGACACTGTCCTACCAGAGACTCTCCTGCCAGAGACTGTCCTGCTAGAGACTGTCCTACCAGAGACTGTCCTACCAGAGACTCCCCGGCCAGAGACAGTCCTGCTAGAGACTGTCCTGCTACAGACTGTCCTGCTAAAGACTGTCCTCCCAGAGACTGACCCGCTCGAGACTGTCCTACCAGAGACTGACCCGCTAGAGACTGTCCTAACAGAGACTGACCCGCTAGAGAATGTCCTACCAGAGACTGTCCTACCAGAGACTGACCCGCTTGATACTGTCCTGCCAGAGACTGTCCTACTGGAGACTGTCCTGCCAGAGACTCTCCTGCTAGAGACTGTCCTATCAGAGACTATCCTACCAGAGACTGTCCTGCTAGGGACTGTCCTGCTAGAGACTGTCCTGCTAGGGACTGTCCAGCCAAAGATTGTCCTACCAGAAAGTGTCCTGCTAGAGACGGTCCTGCTATTCACTGTCCAACCAGAGACCGTCCTGCTATAGACTGTCCTGCTAGACACTGTCCTGCTAGAGACTTTCCTGCTAGAAACTGTCCTACCAGAGACTGAGCTGCTAGAGACTGTCCTGCTAGAGACTGTCCTACCAGAGACTGACCTGCTAGAGACTGTCCTACCAGAGACTGTCCTGCTAGAGACTGTCCTGCTGGAGACTGTCCTGCCAGAGACTGACCTGCTAGAGACTGTCCTGCTAGAGACTGTCCTGCTAAAGAATGTCCTGCTAGAGAATGACCTGCTAGAGACTGTCCTGCTAGAGACTGTCCAGCCAGACACTATCCTGCTACAGACTGTCCTGCCAGAGACGGTCCTGCTAGAGACTGTCCAGCCAGAGACTGTCCAGCTAGAGACTGTCCTTCTAGAGAATGTCCAGCCAAAGACTGTCCTATTAGAGACTATCCAGCCAAGGACTGTCCTGCGAGAGACTGTCCTACAAGAGACTATCCTGCCAGAGACTGCCCTGCTAGAGACTATCCTGCCAGAGACTGTCCTACCAGCGACTGTCCTGCCAGAGACTGTCCTGCTAGAGACTGTCCTGCTAGAGACTGTACTACCAGAGATGGTCCTCCCAGAAACTGTCCTACCAGAGAACGTCCTGCTAGAGACTGACCTAACAGAGACAGTCCTACCAGAGACTGTCCTGCCAGAGACTGTCCTACCAGAGACTGTCCTGCTAGAGACTGTCCTACCAGAGACTGTCCTGCTAGAGAATGTCCTACTAGAGACTGCCCAGCCAAAGACTGTCCTGCGAGATACTGTCCAGCCAAAAACTGTCCTGCTAGGGACTGTCCAGCCAAAGACTGTCCTAAGAGACTGTCCTGCTAGAGACTGTCCTGCAAGAGACTGACCTACCAGAGACTGTCCTGCCAGAGACTGTCCTGCTAGAGACTGTCCTGCTAGAGACTGTCCAGCCAGAGACTGCCCTGCTAGAGACTGTCCTGCCAGAGACTGTCCTATCAGAGGCTGTCCTACCAGAGACTGTCCTGCTCGAGACTGTCCTACCAGAGACTGTCCTGCTAGAGACTGACCTACCAGAGACTGTCCTACCAGAGACTGTCCTGCTAGAGATTGTCCTGCTAGAGACTGTGCAGCCAGAGTCTGTCCTGCTAGAGAGTGACTTAACAGAGACTGTCCTGCCAGAGACTGTCCTGCTAGAGACTGTCCAGATAGAGACTGTTCTGCTTGAGACTGTGCTGCTAGAAACTGTCTTACCAGAGACTGACCTGCTAGAGACTGTCCTGCTAGAGACTGTCCTACCAGAGACTCTCCTGCCAGAGACTGTCCTGCTAGAGACTGTCCTGCTAGAGACTGTCCGATCAGAGGCTGTCCTGCTAGAGACCGTCCTACCAGAGACTGTCCTGCTAGAAACTGTCCTGCTAGAGACTGTGCTCCTAGAGACTGTCCTGCTAGAGACCGTCCTACCAGAGACTGTCCTGCTAGAGACTGTCCTACCAGACACTGTCCTACCAGAGACTCTCCTGCTAGAGACTGTCCTGCTAGAGACTGTCCTACCAGAGACGGTCCTACCAGAGACTCCCCGGCCAGAGACAGTCCTGCTAGAGACTGTCCTGCTACAGACTGTCCTGCTAGAGACTGTCCTCCCAGAGACTGACCCGCTCGAGACTGTCCTACCAGAGACTGACCCGCTAGAGACTGTCCTAACAGAGACTGACCCGCTAGAGAATGTCCTACCAGAGACTGTCCTACCAGAGACTGACCCACTTGATACTGTCCTGCCAGAGACTGTCCTACTGGAGACTGTCCTGCCAGAGACTCTCCTGCTAGAGACTGTCCTATCAGAGACTATCCTACCAGAGACTGTCCTGCTAAAAACTGTCCTGCTAGAGACTGTCCGGCTAGGGACTGTCCAGCCAAAGATTGTCCTACCAGAAAGTCTCCTGCTAGAGACTGTCCTGCTAGAGACTGTCCAGATAGAGACTGTTCTGCTAGAGACTGTCCTGCTATTCACTGTCCTACCATAGACCGTCCTGCTATAGACTGTCCTGCTAGACACTGTCCTGCTAGAGACTTTCCTGCTAGAAACTGTCCTACCAGAGACTGAGCTGCTAGAGACTGTCCTGCTAGAGACTGTCCTACCAGAGACTGACCTGCTAGAGACTGTCCTACCAGAGACTGTCCTGCTAGAGACTGTCCTGCTGGAGACTGTCCTGCCAGAGACTGACCTGCTAGAGACTGTCCTGCTAGAGACTGTCCTGCTAAAGAATGTCCTGCTAGAGAATGACCTGCTAGAGACTGTCCTGCTAGAGACTGTCCAGCCAGACACTATCCTGCTACAGACTGTCCTGCCAGAGACGGTCCTGCTAGAGACTGTCCAGCCAGAGACTGTCCAGCTAAAGACTGTCCTTCTAGAGAATGTCCAGCCAAAGACTGTCCTATTAGAGACTATCCAGCCAAGGACTGTCCTGCGAGAGACTGTCCTACAAGAGACTATCCTGCCAGAGACTGCCCTGCTAGAGACTGTCCTGCCAGAGACTGTCCTACTGGAGACTGTCCTGCCAGAGACTCTCCTGCTAGAGACTGTCCTATCAGAGACTATCCTACCAGAGACTGTCCTGCTAGGGACTGTCCTGCTAGAGACTATCCTGCTAGAGACTGCCCAGCCAAAGACTGTCCTGCGAGATACTGTCCAGCCAAAAACTGTCCTGCTAGGGACTGTCCAGCCAAAGACTGTCCTAAGAGACTGTCCTGCTAGAGACTGTCCTGCAAGAGACTGACCTACCAGAGACTGTCCTGCCAGAGACTGTCCTGCTAGAGACTGTCCTGCTAGAGACTGTCCAGCCAGAGACTGCCCTGCTAGAGACTGTCCTGCCAGAGACTGTCCTATCAGAGGCTGTCCTACCAGAGACTGTCCTGCTCGAGACTGTCCTACCAGAGACTGTCCTGCTAGAGACTGACCTACCAGAGACTGTCCTACCAGAGACTGTCCTGCTAGAGATTGTCCTGCTAGAGACTGTGCAGCCAGAGTCTGTCCTGCTAGAGAGTGACTTAACAGAGACTGTCCTGCCAGAGACTGTCCTGCTAGAGACTGTCCAGATAGAGACTGTTCTGCTTGAGACTGTGCTGCTAGAAACTGTCTTACCAGAGACTGACCTGCTAGAGACTGTCCTGCTAGAGACTGTCCTACCAGAGACTCTCCTGCCAGAGACTGTCCTGCTAGAGACTGTCCTGCTAGAGACTGTCCGATCAGAGGCTGTCCTGCTAGAGACCGTCCTACCAGAGACTGTCCTGCTAGAAACTGTCCTGCTAGAGACTGTGCTCCTAGAGACTGTCCTGCTAGAGACCGTCCTACCAGAGACTGTCCTGCTAGAGACTGTCCTACCAGACACTGTCCTACCAGAGACTCTCCTGCTAGAGACTGTCCTGCTAGAGACTGTCCTACCAGAGACGGTCCTACCAGAGACTCCCCGGCCAGAGACAGTCCTGCTAGAGACTGTCCTGCTACAGACTGTCCTGCTAGAGACTGTCCTCCCAGAGACTGACCCGCTCGAGACTGTCCTACCAGAGACTGACCCGCTAGAGACTGTCCTAACAGAGACTGACCCGCTAGAGAATGTCCTACCAGAGACTGTCCTACCAGAGACTGACCCACTTGATACTGTCCTGCCAGAGACTGTCCTACTGGAGACTGTCCTGCCAGAGACTCTCCTGCTAGAGACTGTCCTATCAGAGACTATCCTACCAGAGACTGTCCTGCTAAAAACTGTCCTGCTAGAGACTGTCCGGCTAGGGACTGTCCAGCCAAAGATTGTCCTACCAGAAAGTCTCCTGCTAGAGACTGTCCTGCTAGAGACTGTCCAGATAGAGACTGTTCTGCTAGAGACTGTCCTGCTATTCACTGTCCTACCATAGACCGTCCTGCTATAGACTGTCCTGCTAGACACTGTCCTGCTAGAGACTTTCCTGCTAGAAACTGTCCTACCAGAGACTGAGCTGCTAGAGACTGTCCTGCTAGAGACTGTCCTACCAGAGACTGACCTGCTAGAGACTGTCCTACCAGAGACTGTCCTGCTAGAGACTGTCCTGCTGGAGACTGTCCTGCCAGAGACTGACCTGCTAGAGACTGTCCTGCTAGAGACTGTCCTGCTAAAGAATGTCCTGCTAGAGAATGACCTGCTAGAGACTGTCCTGCTAGAGACTGTCCAGCCAGACACTATCCTGCTACAGACTGTCCTGCCAGAGACGGTCCTGCTAGAGACTGTCCAGCCAGAGACTGTCCAGCTAAAGACTGTCCTTCTAGAGAATGTCCAGCCAAAGACTGTCCTATTAGAGACTATCCAGCCAAGGACTGTCCTGCGAGAGACTGTCCTACAAGAGACTATCCTGCCAGAGACTGCCCTGCTAGAGACTGTCCTGCCAGAGACTGTCCTACTGGAGACTGTCCTGCCAGAGACTCTCCTGCTAGAGACTGTCCTATCAGAGACTATCCTACCAGAGACTGTCCTGCTAGGGACTGTCCTGCTAGAGACTATCCTGCTAGAGACTGTCCAGCCAAAGATTGTCCTACCAGAAAGTGTCCTGCTAGAGACTGTCCTGCTATTCACTGTCCTACCAGAGACCGTCCTGCTATAGACTGCCCTGCTAGACACTGTCCTGCTAGAGACTTTCCTGCTAGAAACTTTCCTACCAGAGACTGTCCTGCAAGAGACTGTCCTGCCAGAAACTGTCCTGCTAGAGACTGTCCAGCCAAAAACTGTCCTGCTGGAGACAGTACTGCCATAGACTGTCCTGCTAGAGACTGTCCTGCCAGAGACTGTCCTGCCAGAGACTGTCCTGCTAGAGACTGTCCTGCTAGAGACCGTCCTAACAGAGACTGTCCTGCTAGAGACTGTCCTGCTAGAGACTGTCCAGCCAGAGACTGCCCTGCTAGAGACTGTCCTGCCAGAGACTGTCCTATCAGAGGCTGTCCTACCAGAGACTGTCCTGCTCGATTTTGTCCTACCAGAGACTGTCCTGCTAGAGACTGACCTACCAGAGACTGTCCTACCAGAGACTGTCCTGCTAGAGATTGTCCTGCTAGAGACTGTGCAGCCAGAGTCTGTCCTGCTAGAGACTGACTTAACAGAGACTGTCCTGCCAGAGACTGTCCTGCTAGAGACTGTCCAGATAGAGACTGTTCTGCTAGAGACTGTCCTGCTAGAGACTGTCTTACCAGAGACTGACCTGCTAGAGACTGTCCTGCTAGAGACTGTCCTACCAGAGACTCTCCTGCCAGAGACTGTCCTGCTAGAGACTGTCCTGCTAGAGACTGTCCGATCAGAGGCTGTCCTGCTAGAGACCGTCCTACCAGAGACTGTCCTGCTAGAAACTGTCCTGCTAGAGACTGTGCTGCTAGAGACTGTCCTGCTAGAGACCGTCCTACCAGAGACTGTCCTGCTAGAGACTGTCCTACCATGACACTGTCCTACCAGAGACTCTCCTGCCAGAGACTGTCCTGCTAGAGACTGTCCTACCAGAGACTGTCCTACCAGAGACTCCCCGGCCAGAGACAGTCCTGCTAGAGACTGTCCTGCTACAGACTGTCCTGCTAAAGACTGTCCTCCCAGAGACTGACCCGCTCGAGACTGTCCTACCAGAGACTGACCCGCTAGAGACTGTCCTAACAGAGACTGACCCGCTAGAGAATGTCCTACCAGAGACTGTCCTACCAGAGACTGACCCACTTGATACTGTCCTGCCAGAGACTGTCCTACTGGAGACTGTCCTGCCAGAGACTCTCCTGCTAGAGACTGTCCTATCAGAGACTATCCTACCAGAGACTGTCCTGCTAAAAACTGTCCTGCTAGAGACTGTCCGGCTAGGGACTGTCCAGCCAAAGATTGTCCTACCAGAAAGTGTCCTGCTAGAGACTGTCCTGCTAGAGACTGTCCAGATAGAGACTGTTCTGCTAGAGACTGTCCTGCTATTCACTGTCCTACCATAGACCGTCCTGCTATAGACTGTCCTGCTAGACACTGTCCTGCTAGAGACTTTCCTGCTAGAAACTGTCCTACCAGAGACTGAGCTGCTAGAGACTGTCCTGCTAGAGACTGTCCTACCAGAGACTGACCTGCTAGAGACTGTCCTACCAGAGACTGTCCTGCTAGAGACTGTCCTGCTGGAGACTGTCCTGCCAGAGACTGACCTGCTAGAGACTGTCCTGCTAGAGACTGTCCTGCTAAAGAATGTCCTGCTAGAGAATGACCTGCTAGAGACTGTCCTGCTAGAGACTGTCCAGCCAGACACTATCCTGCTACAGACTGTCCTGCCAGAGACGGTCCTGCTAGAGACTGTCCAGCCAGAGACTGTCCAGCTAGAGACTGTCCTTCTAGAGAATGTCCAGCCAAAGACTGTCCTATTAGAGACTATCCAGCCAAGGACTGTCCTGCGAGAGACTGTCCTACAAGAGACTATCCTGCCAGAGACTGCCCTGCTAGAGACTATCCTGCCAGAGACTGTCCTACTGGAGACTGTCCTGCCAGAGACTCTCCTGCTAGAGACTGTCCTATCAGAGACTATCCTACCAGAGACTGTCCTGCTAGGGACTGTCCTGCTAGAGACTATCCTGCTAGAGACTGTCCAGCCAAAGATTGTCCTACCAGAAAGTGTCCTGCTAGAGACTGTCCTGCTATTCACTGTCCTACCAGAGACCGTCCTGCTATAGACTGCCCTGCTAGACACTGTCCTGCTAGAGACTTTCCTGCTAGAAACTTTCCTACCAGAGACTGTCCTGCAAGAGACTGTCCTGCCAGAAACTGTCCTGCTAGAGACTGTCCAGCCAGAGACGGTCCTGCTGGAGACAGTACTGCCATAGACTGTCCTGCTAGAGACTGTCCTGCCAGAGACTGTCCTGCCAGAGACTGTCCTGCTAGAGACTGTCCTGCTAGAGACCGTCCTAACAGAGACTGTCCTGCTAGAGACTGTCCTGCTAGAGACTGTCCAGCCAGAGACTGCCCTGCTAGAGACTGTCCTGCCAGAGACTGTCCTATCAGAGGCTGTCCTACCAGAGACTGTCCTGCTCGATTTTGTCCTACCAGAGACTGTCCTGCTAGAGACTGACCTACCAGAGACTGTCCTACCAGAGACTGTCCTGCTAGAGATTGTCCTGCTAGAGACTGTGCAGCCAGAGTCTGTCCTGCTAGAGACTGACTTAACAGAGACTGTCCTGCCAGAGACTGTCCTGCTAGAGACTGTCCAGATAGAGACTGTTCTGCTAGAGACTGTCCTGCTAGAGACTGTCTTACCAGAGTCTGACCTGCTAGAGACTGTCCTGCTAGAGACTGTCCTACCAGAGACTCTCCTGCCAGAGACTGTCCTGCTAGAGACTGTCCTGCTAGAGACTGTCCGATCAGAGGCTGTCCTGCTAGAGACCGTCCTACCAGAGACTGTCCTGCTAGAAACTGTCCTGCTAGAGACTGTGCTGCTAGAGACTGTCCTGCTAGAGACCGTCCTACCAGAGACTGTCCTGCTAGAGACTGTCCTACCATGACACTGTCCTACCAGAGACTCTCCTGCCAGAGACTGTCCTGCTAGAGACTGTCCTACCAGAGACTGTCCTACCAGAGACTCCCCGGCCAGAGACAGTCCTGCTAGAGACTGTCCTGCTACAGACTGTCCTGCTAAAGACTGTCCTCCCAGAGACTGACCCGCTCGAGACTGTCCTACCAGAGACTGACCCGCTAGAGACTGTCCTAACAGAGACTGACCCGCTAGAGAATGTCCTACCAGAGACTGTCCTACCAGAGACTGACCCGCTTGATACTGTCCTGCCAGAGACTGTCCTACTGGAGACTGTCCTGCCAGAGACTCTCCTGCTAGAGACTGTCCTATCAGAGACTATCCTACCAGAGACTGTCCTGCTAGGGACTGTCCTGCTAGAGACTGTCCTGCTAGGGACTGTCCAGCCAAAGATTGTCCTACCAGAAAGTGTCCTGCTAGAGACGGTCCTGCTATTCACTGTCCTACCAGAGACCGTCCTGCTATAGACTGTCCTGCTAGACACTGTCCTGCTAGAGACTTTCCTGCTAGAAACTGTCCTACCAGAGACTGAGCTGCTAGAGACTGTCCTGCTAGAGACTGTCCTACCAGAGACTGACCTGCTAGAGACTGTCCTACCAGAGACTGTCCTGCTAGAGACTGTCCTGCTGGAGACTGTCCTGCCAGAGACTGACCTGCTAGAGACTTTCCTGCTAGAGACTGTCCTGCTAAAGAATGTCCTGCTAGAGAATGACCTGCTAGAGACTGTCCTGCTAGAGACTGTCCAGCCAGACACTATCCTGCTACAGACTGTCCTGCCAGAGACGGTCCTGCTAGAGACTGTCCAGCCAGAGACTGTCCAGCTAGAGACTGTCCTTCTAGAGAATGTCCAGCCAAAGACTGTCCTATTAGAGACTATCCAGCCAAGGACTGTCCTGCGAGAGACTGTCCTACAAGAGACTATCCTGCCAGAGACTGCCCTGCTAGAGACTATCCTGCCAGAGACTGTCCTACCAGCGACTGTCCTGCCAGAGACTGTCCTGCTAGAGACTGTCCTGCTAGAGACTGTCCTACCAGAGATGGTCCTCCCAGAAACTGTCCTACCAGAGAACGTCCTGCTAGAGACTGACCTAACAGAGACAGTCCTACCAGAGACTGTCCTGCCAGAGACTGTCCTACCAGAGACTGTCCTGCTAGAGACTGTCCTACCAGAGACTGTCCTGCTAGAGAATGTCCTACTAGAGACTGCCCAGCCAAAGACTGTCCTGCGAGATACTGTCCAGCCAAAAACTGTCCTGCTAGGGACTGTCCAGCCAAAGACTGTCCTAAGAGACTGTCCTGCTAGAGACTGTCCTGCAAGAGACTGACCTACCAGAGACTGTCCTGCCAGAGACTGTCCTGCTAGAGACTGTCCTGCTAGAGACTGTCCAGCCAGAGACTGCCCTGCTAGAGACTGTCCTGCCAGAGACTGTCCTATCAGAGGCTGTCCTACCAGAGACTGTCCTGCTCGAGACTGTCCTACCAGAGACTGTCCTGCTAGAGACTGACCTACCAGAGACTGTCCTACCAGAGACTGTCCTGCTAGAGATTGTCCTGCTAGAGACTGTGCAGCCAGAGTCTGTCCTGCTAGAGAGTGACTTAACAGAGACTGTCCTGCCAGAGACTGTCCTGCTAGAGACTGTCCAGATAGAGACTGTCCTGCTAGAAACTGTCTTACCAGAGACTGACCTGCTAGAGACTGTCCTGCTAGAGACTGTCCTACCAGAGACTCTCCTGCCAGAGACTGTCCTGCTAGAGACTGTCCTGCTAGAGACTGTCCGATCAGAGGCTGTCCTGCTAGAGACCGTCCTACCAGAGACTGTCCTGCTAGAAACTGTCCTGCTAGAGACTGTGCTCCTAGAGACTGTCCTGCTAGAGACCGTCCTACCAGAGACTGTCCTGCTAGAGACTGTCCTACCAGACACTGTCCTACCAGAGACTCTCCTGCTAGAGACTGTCCTGCTAGAGACTGTCCTACCAGAGACGGTCCTACCAGAGACTCCCCGGCCAGAGACAGTCCTGCTAGAGACTGTTCTGCTACAGACTGTCCTGCTAGAGACTGTCCTCCCAGAGACTGACCCGCTCGAGACTGTCCTAACAGAGACTGACCCGCTAGAGACTGTCCTAACAGAGACTGACCCGCTAGAGAATGTCCTACCAGAGACTGTCCTACCAGAGACTGACCCGCTTGATACTGTCCTGCCAGAGACTGTCCTACTGGAGACTGTCCTGCCAGAGACTCTCCTGCTAGAGACTGTCCTATCAGAGACTATCCTACCAGAGACTGTCCTGCTAAAAACTGTCCTGCTAGAGACTGTCCGGCTAGGGACTGTCCAGCCAAAGATTGTCCTACCAGAAAGTGTCCTGCTAGAGACTGTCCTGCTAGAGACTGTCCAGATAGAGACTGTTCTGCTAGAGACTGTCCTGCTATTCACTGTCCTACCATAGACCGTCCTGCTATAGACTGTCCTGCTAGACACTGTCCTGCTAGAGACTTTCCTGCTAGAAACTGTCCTACCAGAGACTGAGCTGCTAGAGACTGTCCTGCTAGAGACTGTCCTACCAGAGACTGACCTGCTAGAGACTGTCCTACCAGAGACTGTCCTACCAGAGACTGTCCTGCTAGAGACTGTCCTGCTGGAGACTGTCCTGCCAGAGACTGACCTGCTAGAGACTGTCCTGCTAGAGACTGTCCTGCTAAAGAATGTCCTGCTAGAGAATGACCTGCTAGAGACTGTCCTGCTAGAGACTGTCCAGCCAGACACTATCCTGCTACAGACTGTCCTGCCAGAGACGGTCCTGCTAGAGACTGTCCAGCCAGAGACTGTCCAGCTAGAGACTGTCCTTCTAGAGAATGTCCAGCCAAAGACTGTCCTATTAGAGACTATCCAGCCAAGGACTGTCCTGCGAGAGACTGTCCTACAAGAGACTATCCTGCCAGAGACTGCCCTGCTAGAGACTATCCTGCCAGAGACTGTCCTACCAGCGACTGTCCTGCCAGAGACTGTCCTGCTAGAGACTGTCCTGCTAGAGACTGTCCTACCAGAGATGGTCCTCCCAGAAACTTTCCTACCAGAGACCGTCCTGCTAGAGACTGACCTAACAGAGACAGTCCTACCAGAGACTGTCCTGCCAGAGACTGTCCTACCAGAGACTGTCCTGCTAGAGACTGTCCTACCAGAGACTGTCCTGCTAGAGAATGTCCTACAAGAGACTGCCCAGCCAAAGACTGTCCTGCGAGATACTGTCCAGCCAAAAACTGTCCTGCTAGGGACTGTCCAGCCAAAGACTGTCCTAAGAGACTGTCCTGCTAGAGACTGTCCTGCAAGAGACTGACCTACCAGAGACTGTCCTGCCAGAGACTGTCCTGCTAGAGACTGTCCTGCTGGAGACTGTCCTGCTAGAGACTGTCTTACCAGAGACTGACCTGCTAGAGACTGTCCTGCTGGAGACCGTCCTACCAGAGACTGTCCTGCTAGAAACTGTCCTGCTAGAGACTGTCCTGCTAGAGACTGTCCTCCTAGGGACTGTCCAGCCAAAGATTGTCCTACCAGAGAGTGTCCTGCTAGAGACTGTCCTGCTAGAGACTGTCCTGCTAGAGACTGTCCTACCAGAGATGGTCCTCCCAGAAACTGTCCTACCAGAGACCGTCCTGCTAGAGACTGACCTAACAGAGACAGTCCTACCAGAGACTGTCCTGACAGAGACTGTCCTACCAGAGACTGTCCTGCTAGAGACTGTCCTACCAGAGACTGTCCTGCTAGAGAATGTCCTACAAGAGACTGCCCAGCCAAAGACTGTCCTGCGAGATACTGTCCAGCCAAAAACTGTCCTGCTAGGGACTGTCCAGCCAAAGACTGTCCTAAGAGACTGTCCTGCTAGAGACTGTCCTGCAAGAGACTGACCTACCAGAGACTGTCCTGCCAGAGACTGTCCTGCTAGAGACTGTCCTGCTGGAGACTGTCCTGCTAGAGACTGTCTTACCAGAGACTGACCTGCTAGAGACTGTCCTGCTAGAGACTGTCCTACCAGAGACTGTCCTGCCAGAGACTGTCCTACCAGAGACTGCCCTGCTGAGACTGTCCGATCAGAGGCTGTCCTGCTAGAGACCGTCCTACTAGAGACTGCCCAGCCAAAGACTGTCCTGCGAGATACTGTCCAGCCAAAAACTATCCTGCTAGGGACTGTCCAGCCAAAGACGGTCCTAAGAGACTATCCTGCTAGAGACTGTCCTGCAAGAGACTGACCTACCAGAGACTGTCCTGCCAGAGACTGTCCTGCTAGAGACTGTCCTGCTGGAGACTGTGCTGCTAGACACTGTCTTACCAGAGACTGACCTGCTAGAGACTGTCCTGCTAGAGACTGTCCTACCAGAGACTCTCCTGCCAGAGACTGTCCTGCTAGAGACTGCCCTGCTGAGACTGTCCGATCAGTGGCTGTCCTGCTAGAGACCGTCCTACCAGAGACTGTCCTGCTAGACACTGTCCTGCTAGAGACTGTCCTGCTAGAGACTGTCTTGCTAGAGACCGTCCTACCAGAGACTGTCCAGCTAGAGACTGTTCTACCAGAGACTGTCCTGCTAGAGACTGTCCTGCTAGAGACTGACCCGCTAGAGACTGTCCTACCAGAGACTGACCCATTAGAGAATGACCTACCAGAGACTGTCCTACCAGGGACTGACCCGCTTGATACTGTCCTGCCAGAGACTGTCCTACTAGAGACTGTCCTGCCAGAGACTCTCCTGCTAGAGACTGTCGTATCAGAGACTATCCTACCAGAGACTGTCCTGCTTGAGACTGTCCTGCTAGAGACTTTCCTGCTAGGGACTATCCAGCCAAAGATTGTCCTACCAGAGAGTGTCCTGCTAGAGACGGTCCTGCTATTCACTGTCCTACCAGAGACCGTCCTGCTATAGACTGTCCTGCTAGACACTGTCCTGCTAGAGACTGTCCTGCTAGAAACTGTCCTACCAGAGACTGACCTGCCAGAGACTGTCCTGCTAGAGACTGTCCTACCAGAGACTGACCTGCTAGAGACTGTCCTGCTAGAGACTGTCCTGCCAGAGACTGACCTGATAGAGACTGACCTGCTAGAGACTGTCCTGCTAGAGAATGTCCTGCTAGAGAATGACCTGCTAGAGACTGTCCTGCTAGAGAATGTCCAGCCAGACACTATCCTGCTAGAGACTGTCCTGCCAGACACTGTCCTGCTAGAGACTGTCCAGCCAGAGACTGTCCTGCTAGAGACTGTCCTGCTGGAGACTGTCCTGCTAGAGACTGTCCAGCAAGAGACTGTGCTGCCAGAGACTGTCCTGCCAGAGACTGTCCTGCTAGAGACTGTCCAGCCAGAGACTGTCCTGCTGGAGACAGTACTGCCATAGACTGTCCTGCTAGAGACTGTCCTGCCAGAGACTGTCCTGCCAGAGACTGTCCTGCTAGAGACTGTCCTGCTACAGACCGTCCTAACAGAGACTGTCCTGCTA
The DNA here is from genome assembly GCF_017639515.1 of Carcharodon carcharias. Lineage (NCBI taxonomy): Eukaryota > Metazoa > Chordata > Chondrichthyes > Lamniformes > Lamnidae > Carcharodon > Carcharodon carcharias. The sequence goes on along the minus strand of NC_054486.1, from coordinate 1,990,838 downwards.
GAGACTGTCCTGCTAGAGATTGTCCAGCCAGAGACTGCCCTGCTAGAGACTGTCCTGCCAGAGACTGTCCTACCAGAGGCTGTCCTACCAGGGACTGTCCTGCTGGAGACCGTCCTACCAGAGACTGTCCTGCTAGAAACTGTCCTGCTAGAGACTGTCCTGCTAGAGACTGTCCTCCTAGGGACTGTCCAGCCAAAGATTGTCCTACCAGAGAGTGTCCTGCTAGAGACTGTCCTGCTATTCACAGTCCTACCAGAGACCGTCCTGCTATAGACTGTCCTGCTAGACACTGTCCTGCTAGAGACTGTCCGATCATAGGCTGTCCTGCTAGAGTCCTTCCTACCAGACACTGTCCTGCTAGAGACTTTCCAGCTAGAAACTGTCCTACCAGAGACTGAGCTGATGGAGACTGTCCTGCTAGAGACTGTCCTACCAGAGACTGACCTGGTAGAGACTGTCCTGCTAGAGACTGTCCTGCCAGAGACTGACCTGCTAGAGACTGTCCTGCTAGAGACTGTCCTGCTAGAGAATGTCCTGCTACAGAATGACCTGCTAGAGACTGTCCTGCTAGAGACTGTCCAGCCAGACATTATCCTGCTAGAGACTGTCCTGCCAGAGACGTTCCTGCTAGAGACTGTCCAGCCAGAGACTGTCCTGCTAGAGACTGTCCTGCTAGAGAATGTCCAGCCAAAGACTGTCCTATTAGAGACTATCCAGCAAAAGACTGTCTTGCGAGAGACTGTCCTACCAGAGACTATCCTGCCAGAGTCTGTCTTGCTAGAGACTGACTTACCAGAGACTATCCTGCCAGAGACTGTCCTGCTAGAGACTGTCCTACCAGAGACTTTCCGATCAGAGGCTGTCCTGCTGGAGACCGTCCTACCAGAGACTGTGCTGCGAGAAACTGTCCTGCTAGAGACTGTCCTGCTAGAGACTGTCCTGCTAGAGACAGTCCTACCAGAGACTGTCCTGCTAGAGACTGTCCTACCAGAGACTGTCCTACCAGAGACTCTCCTGCCAGAGAATGTCCTGGTAGAGACTGTCCTACCAGAGACTGTCCTACCAGATACTCCCCGGCCAGAGACAATCCTGCTAGAGACTGTCCTGCTACAGACTGTCCTGCTAGAGACTGTCCTCCCAGAGACTGACCCGCTCGAGACTGTCCTACCAGAGACTGACCCGCTAGAGACTGTCCTACCAGAGACTGACCCGCTAGAGAATGTCCTACCAGAGACTGTCCTACCAGAGACTGACCCGCTTGATACTGTCCTGCCAGAGACTGCCCTACTGGAGACTGTCCTGCCAGAGACTCTCCTGCTAGAGACTGTCCTATCAGAGACTATCCTACCAGAGACTGTCCTGCTAGGGACTGTCCTGCTAGAGACTGTCCTCCTAGGGACTGTCCAGCCAAAGATTGTCCTACCAGAGAGTGTCCTGCTAGAGACTGTCCTGCTAATCACAGTCCTACCAGAGACCGTCCTGCTATAGACTGTCCTGCTAGACACTGTCCTGCTAGAGACTGTCCGATCAGAGGCTGTCCTGCTAGAGACCTTCCTACCAGACACTGTCCTGCTAGAGACTTTCCAGCTAGAAACTGTCCTACCAGAGACTGAGCTGATGGAGACTGTCCTGCTAGAGACTGTCCTACCAGAGACTGACCTGCTAGAGACTGTCCTGCTAGAGACTGTCCTGCTAGAGAATGTCCTGCTAGAGAATGACCTGCTAGAGACTGTCCTGCTAGAGACTGTCCAGCCAGACATTATCCTGCTAGAGACTGTCCTGCCAGAGACGGTCCTGCTAGAGACTGTCCAGCCAGAGACTGTCCAGCTAGAGACTGTCCTGCTAGAGAATGTCCAGCCAAAGACTGTCCTATTAGAGACTATCCAGCAAAAGACTGTCTTGCGAGAGACTGTCCTACCAGAGACTATCCTGCCAGAAACTGCCCTGCTAGAGACTATCCTGCCAGAGACTGTCCTACCAGCGACTGTCCTGCCAGAGACTGTCCTGCTAGAGACTGTCCTGCTAGAGACTGTCCTACCAGAGATGGTCCTGCCAGAAACTGTCCTGCCAGAGGCTGTCCTGCTAGAGACTGTCCTGACAGAGACCGTCCTACCAGTGACCGTCCTGCTAGAGACGGACCTACCAGAGACAGTCCTACCAGAGACTGTCCTGCCAGAGACTGTCCTACCAGAGACTGTCCTGCTAGAGACTGTCCTACCAGAGACTGTCCTGCTAGAGAATGTCCAACTAGAGACTGCCCAGCCAAAGACTGTTAGGCGAGAGACTGTCCAGCCAAAAACTGTCCTAAGAGACTGTCCTGCTAGAGACTGTCCTGCAAGAGACTGACCTACCGGAGACTGTCCTGCCAGAGACTCTCCTGCTAGAGACTGTCCTGCTAGAGACTGTCCTGCTAGAGACTGCCTTACAAGAGACTGACCTGCTAGAGACTGTCCTGCTAGAGACTGTCCTACCAGAGACACTCCTGCCAGAGACTGTCCTGCTAGAGACTGTCCAATCAGAGGCTGTCCTGCTAGAGACCGTCCTACCAGAGACTGTTCTGCTAGAAACTGTCCTGCTAGAAACTGTCCTGCTAGAGACTGTCCTGCTAGAGACTGTCCTGCTAGAGACTGTTCTACCAGAGAATCCCTGCCAGAGACTGTCCTGCTAGAGTCTGTCCTACCAGAGACTGTCCTACCAGAGACTCTCCAGCCAGAGACTGTCCTGCTAGAGACTGTCCTGCTAGAGACTGTCCGGCTAAAGACTGTCCTCCCAAAGACTGACCCGTTGGAGACTGTCCTACCAGAGACTGACCCACTAGAGACTGTCCTACCAGAGACTGACCCGTTAGAGAATGTCCTACCAGAGACTGTCCTACCAGAGACTGACCCGCTTGATACTGTCCTGCCAGAGACTGTCCTACTAGAGACTGTCCTGCCAGAGACTCTCCTGCTAGAGACTGTCTTATCAGAGACTATCCTACCAGAGACTGTCCTGCTAGAGACTGTCCTGCTAGAGACTTTCCTGCTAGGGACTGTCCAGCCAAAGATTGTCCTACCAGAGAGTGTCCTGCTAGAGACTGTCCTGCTATTCAATGTCCTACCAGAGACCGTCCTGCTATAGACTGTCCTGCTAGACACTGTCCTGCTAGAGACTGTCCTGCTAGAAACTGTCCTACCAGACACTGTCCTGCCAGAGACTGTCCTGCAAGAGACTGTCCTACCAGAGACTGACCTGCTAGAGACTGTCCTGCTAGAGACTGTCCTGCCAGAGACTGACCTGCTAGAGACTGTCCTGCTAGAGACTGTCCTGCTAGAGAATGTCCTGCTAGAGAATGACCTGCTAGAGACTGTCCTGCTAGAGACTGTCCAGCCAGACAGTATCCTGCTAGAGACTGTTCTGCCAGAGACTGTCCTGCTAGAGACTGTCAAGCCAGAGACTGTCCTGCCAGAGACTGTCCTGCCAGAGACTGTCCTGCTAGAGACTGTCCAGCCAGAGACTGTCCTGCTGGAGACAGTACTGCCAGAGACTGTCCTGCTAGAGACTGTCCTGCCAGAGACTGTCCTTTCAGAGACTGTCCTGCCAGAGACTGTCCTGCTAGAGACTGTCCTGCTAGAGACCGTCCTAACAGAGACTGTCCAGCCAGAGACTGTCCTATTAGAGACTATCCAGCCAAAGACTGTCCTGCGAGAGACTGTCCTACCAGAGACTATCCTGCCAGAAACTGCCCTGTTAGAGACTATCCTGCCAGAAACTGTCCTACCAGCGACTGTCCTGCCAGAGACTGTCCTGCTAGACACTGCCCTGCTAGAGACTGTCCTACCAGAGATGGTCCTGCCAGAAATTGTCCTGCCAGAGGCTGTCCTGCTAGAGACTGTCCTGACAGAGACTGCCCTACCAGAGACCGTCCTACCAGAGACTGTCCAGCCAGAGACTGTCCTACCAGAGACTGTCCTGCTAGAGACTGTCCTACCAGAGACTGTGCTGCTAGAGAATGTCCTACTAGAGACTGCCCAGCCAAAGACTGTCCTGCGAGAGACTGTCCTGCAAGAGACTGACCTACCAGAGACTGTCCTGCCAGAGACTGTCCTGCTAGAGACTGTCCTGCTAGAGGCTGTCCTGCTAGAGATGTCTTACCAGAGACTGACCTTCTAGAGACTGTCCTGTCAGAGACTGTCCTGCTAGAGACTGTCTTACCAGAGACTGACCTGCTAGAGACTGTCCTGCTAGAGACTGTCCTACCAGAGACACTCCTGCCAGAGACTGTCATGCTAGAGACTGTCCGATCAGAGGCTGTCCTGCTGGAGACCGTCCTACCAGAGACTGTCCTGCTAGAAACTGTCCTGCTAGAGACTGTCCTGCTAGAGACTGTCCTGGTAGAGACTGTCCTGCTAGAGACTGTTCTACCAGAGAATCCCTGCCAGAGACTGTCCTGCTAGAGTCTGTCCTACCAGAGGCTGTCCTACCAGAGACTCTGCAGCCAGAGACTGTCCTGCTAGAGACTGTCCTGCAAGAGACTGTGCCGCTAAAGACTGTCCTCCCAGAGACTGACCCGCTCGAGACTGTCCTACCAGAGACTGACCCGCTAGAGACTGTCCTACCAGAGACTGACCCGTTAGAGAATGTCCTACCAGAGACTGTCCTACCAGAGACTGACCCGATTGATACTGTCCTGCCAGAGACTATCCTACTAGAGACTGTCCTGCCAGAGACTCTCCTGCTAGAGACTGTCGTATCAGAGACTATCCTACCAGAGACTGTCCTGCTAGAGACTGTCCTGCTAGAGACTTTCCTTCTAGGGACTGTCCAGCCAAAGATTGTCCTACCAGAGAGTGTCATGCTAGAGACTGTTCTGCTATTCACTGTCCTACCAGAGACCGTCCTGCTATAGACTGTCCTGCTAGACACTGTCCTGCTAGAGACTGTCCTGCTAGAAACTGTCCTACCAGAGACTGAACTGCCAGAGACTGTCCTGCTAGAGACTGTCCTGCTAGAGACTTTCCTGGTGGGGACTGTCCAGCCAAAGATTGTCCTACCAGAGAGTGTCCTGCTAGAGACTGTCCTGCTATTCACTGTCCTACCAGAGACCGTCCTGCTAGAGACTGTCCTGCTAGAAACTGTCCTACCAGAGACTGTCCTGCCAGAGACTGTCCTGCTAGAGACTGTCCTATCAGAGACTGACCTGCTAGAGACTGTCCTGCTAGAGACTGTCCTGCCAGAGACTGACCTGCTAGAGACTGTCCTGCTAGAGACTGTCCTGCTAGAGAATGTCCTGCTAGAGAATGACCTGCTAGAGACTGTCCTGCTAGAGACTGTCCAGCCAGACACTATCCTGCTAGAGACTGTTCTGCCAGAGACTGTCCTGCTAGAGACTGTCAAGCCAGAGACTGTCCTGCCAGAGACTGTCCTGCCAGAGACTGTCCTGCTCGAGACTGTCCAGCCAGAGACTGTCCTGCTGGAGACAGTACTGCCAGAGACTGTCCTGCTAGAGACTGTCCTGCCAGAGACTGTCCTTTCAGAGACTGTCCTGCCAGAGACTGTCCTGCTAGAGTCTGTCCTGCTAGAGACCGTCCTAACAGAGACTGTCCAGACAGAGACTGTCCTGCTAGAGACTGTCCTGCTAGAGAATGTCCAGCCAAAGACTGTCCTATTAGAGACTATCCAGCCAAAGACTGTCCTGCGAGAGACTGTCCTACCAGAGACTATCCTGCCAGAAACTGCCCTGTTAGAGACTGTCCTGCCAGAGACTGACCTGATAGAGTCTGTCCTGCTAGAGACTGTCCTGCTAGAGAATGTCCTGCTAGAGAATGACCTGCTAGAGACTGTCCTGCTAGAGACAGTCCAGCCAGACACTATCCTGCTAGAGACTGTCCTGCCAGACACTGTCCTGGTAGAGACTGTCCAGCCAGAGACTTTCCTGCTAGAGACTGTCCTGCTGGAGACTGTCCTGGTAGAGAGTGTCCAACCAGAGACTGTCCTGCCAGAGACTGTCCTGCCAGAGACTGTCCTGCTAGAGAGTGTCCAGCCAGAGACTGTCCTGCTGGAGACAGTACTGCCATAGACTGTCCTGCTAGAGACTGTCCTGCCAGAGACTGTCCTGCCAGAGACTGTCCTGCTAGAGACTGTCCTACCAGAGACTGTGCTGCTAGAGAATGTCCTACTGTTGACTGCCCAGCCAAAGACTGTCCTGCGAGAGACTGTCCAGCCAAAAACTGTCCTGCTAGAGACTGTCCTACCAGAGATGGTCCTGCCAGAAATTGTCCTGCCAGAGACTGTCCTGCTAGAGACTGTCCTAACAGAGACTGCCCTACCAGAGACCGTCCTACTAGAGACTGACCTACCAGGGAAAGTCCTACCAGAGACTGTCCAGCCAGAGACTGTCCTACCAGAGACTGTCCTGCTAGAGACTGTCCTACCAGAGACTGTGCTGCTACAGAATGTCCTACTAGAGACTGCCCAGCCAAAGACTGTCCCGCGAGAGACTGTCCAGCCAAAAACTGTCCTGCTAGGGACTGTCCAGCCAAAGACTGTCCTAAGAGACTGTCCTGCTAGAGACTGTCCTGCAAGAGACTGACCTACCAGAGACTGTCCTGCCAGAGACTGTCCTGCTAGAGACTGTCCTGCAAGAGACTGACCTACCAGAGACTGTCCTGCCAGAGACTGTCCTGCTAGAGACTGTCCTACCAGAGACTGTGCTGCTAGAGAATGTCCTACTAGAGACTGCCCAGCCAAAGACTGTCCTGCGAGAGACTGTCCAGCCAAAAACTGTCCTGCTAGGGACTGTCCAGCCAAAGACTGTCCAAAGAGACTGTCCTGCTAGAGACTGTCCTGCAAGAGACTGACCTACCAGAGACTGTCCTGCCAGAGACTGTCCTGCTAGAGACTGTCCTGCAAGAGACTGACCTACCAGAGACTGTCCTGCCAGAGACTGTCCTGCTAGAGACTGTCCTGCTAGAGACTGTCCTGCTAGAGACTGTCTTAACAGAGACTGACCTGCTAGAGACTGTCCTGCTAGAGAGTGTCCTACCAGAGACACTCCTGCCAGAGACTGTCCTGCTAGAGACCGTCCTACCAGAGACTGTCCTGCTAGAAACTGTCCTGCTAGAGACTGTCCTGCTAGAGACTGTCCTGGTAGAGACTGTCCTGCTAGTGACTGTTCTACCAGAGAATCCCTGCCAGAGACTGTCCTGCTAGAGTCTGTCCTACCAGAGGCTGTCCTACCAGAGACTCTCCAGCCAGAGACTGTCCTGCTAGAGACTGTCCTGCAAGAGACTGTGCTGCTAAAGACTGTCCTCCCAGAGACTGACCCGCTCGAGACTGTCCTACCAGAGACTGACCCGCTAGAGACTGTCCTACCAGAGACTGACCCGTTAGAGAATGTCCTACCAGAGACTGTCCTACCAGAGACTGACCCACTTGATACTGTCCTGCCAGAGACTATCCTACTAGAGACTGTCCTGCCAGAGACTCTCCTGCTAGAGACTGTCGTATCAGAGACTATCCTACCAGAGACTGTCCTGCTAGAGACTGTCCTGCTAGAGACTTTCCTTCTAGGGATTGTCCAGCCAAAGATTGTCCTACCAGAGAGTGTCCTGCTAGAGACTGTCCTGCTATTCACTGTCCTACCAGAGACCGTCCTGCTATAGACTGTCCTGCTAGACACTGTCCTGCTAGAGACTGTCCTGCTAGAAACTGTCCTACCAGAGACTGACCTGCCAGAGACTGTCCTGCTAGAGACTGTCCTGCTAGAGACTTTCCTGCTAGGGACTGTCCAGCCAAAGATTGTCCTACCAGAGAGTGTCCTGCTAGAGACTGTCCTGCTATTCACTGTCCTACCAGAGACCGTCCTGCTAGAGACTGTCCTGCTAGAAACTGTCCTACCAGAGACTGTCCTGCCAGAGACTGTCCTGCTAGAAACTGTCCTACCAGAGACTGTCCTGCTAGAGACTGTCCTGCTAGAGAATGTCCTGCTAGAGAATGACCTGCTAGAGACTGTCCTGCTAGAGACTGTCCAGCCAGACACTATCCTGCTAGAGACTGTTCTGCCAGAGACTGTCCTGCTAGAGACTGTCAAGCCAGAGACTGTCCTGCCAGAGACTGTCCTGCCAGAGACTGTCCTGCTCGAGACTGTCCAGCCAGAGACTGTCCTGCTGGAGACAGTACTGCCAGAGACTGTCCTGCTAGAGACTGTCCTGCCAGAGACTGTCCTATCAGAGACTGTCCTGCCAGAGACTGTCCTGCTAGAGACTGTCCTGCTAGAGACCGTCCTAACAGAGACTGTCCAGACAGAGACTGTCCTGCTAGAGACTGTCCTGCTAGAGAATGTCCAGCCAAAGACTGTCCTATTAGAGACTATCCAGCCAAAGACTGTCTTGCGAGAGACTGTCCTACTAGAGACTATCCTGCCAAAAACTGCCCTGTTAGAGACTGTCCTGCCAGAGACTGACCTGATAGAGACTGTCCTGCTAGAGACTGTCCTGCTAGAGAATGTCCTGCTAGAGAATGACCTGCTAGAGACTGTCCTGCTAGAGAGTGTCCAGCCAGACACTATCCTGCTAGAGACTGTCCTGCCAGACACTGTCCTGCTAGAGACTGTCCAGCCAGAGACTTTCCTGCTAGAGACTGTCCTGCTGGAGACTGTCCTGGTAGAGAGTGTCCAACCAGAGACTGTCCTGCCAGAGACTGTCCTGCCAGAGACTGTCCTGCTAGAGACTGTCCAGCCAGAGACTGTCCTGCTGGAGACAGTACTGCCATAGACTGTCCTGCTAGAGACTGTCCTGCCAGAGACTGTCCTGCCAGAGACTGTCCTGCTAGAGACTGTCCTGCTAGAGACCGTCCTAACAGAGACTGTCCTGCTAGAGACTGTCCTGCTAGAGACTGTCCAGCCAGAGACTGTCCTACCAGAGATGGTACTGCCAGAAACTCTCCTGCAGGAGACTATCCTGCCAGAGACTGTCCTGCTAGAGACTGTCCTACCAGAGACTGTCCTGCTAGAGACTGTCCTACCAGAGACTGTCCTGCTTGAGACTTTCCTGCTAGAGACTGTCCTACCTGAGACTGTCCTGCTAGAGACTGACCTACCAGAGACTGTCCTACCAGAGACTGTCCTGCAAGAGAATGTCCTACTAGAGACTGTCCAGCCAAAGGCTGTCCTGCGAGAGACTGTCCAGCCAAAAACTGTCCTGCTAGGGACTGTCCAGCCAAAGACTGTCCTACAAGAGACTGTCCTGCTAGAGACTGTCCTGCTAGAGGCTGTCCAGCCAGAGTCTGTCCTGCTAGAGACTGACATACCAGAGACTGTCCTGCCAGAGACTGTCCTGCTAGAGACTGTCCTGCTAGAGACTGTCCTGCTGGAGACTGTCCTGCTAGAGACTGTCCGATCAGAGGCTGTCCAGCTAGAAACTGTCCTGCCAGAGATTGTACTGCTAGAGACTGACCTGCCAGAGACTGTCCTACCAGAGACTGTCCAACCAGAGATGGTCGTGCCAGAAACTGTCCTGCCAGAGACTATACTGCCAGAGACTGTCCTGCTAGAGACTGACCTATCAGAGACTGACATGCTAGAGTCTGTCCTGCGAGAGACTGTCCAGACAAAGACTGTCTTACTAGAGACTATCCAGCCAAAGACTGTCCTGTGAGAGACTGTCCTACCAGAGACTACCCTGCCAGAGACTGCCCTGCTAGAGACTGTCCTGCCAGAGACTGTCCTACCAGCAACTGTCCTGCCAGAGACTGTCCTGCTAGAGACGGTCCTCCTAGAGACTGTCCTACCAGAGATGGTCCTGCCAGAATCTGTCCTGCCAGAGGCTGTCCTGCTAGAGACTGTCCTGACAGAGACTGTCCTACCAGACACCGTCCTGCTAGAGACTGACCTACCAGAGACTGTCCTACCAGAGACTGTCCTGCTAGAGACTGTCCTACCAGAGACTGTCCTGCTAGAGACTGTCCTACCAGAGACTGTCCTGCTAGAGACTGACCTATCAGAGACTGTCCTGGTTGACACTGTCCTGCTAGAGACTGTCCTACCAGAGACTGTCCTGCTAGAGACTGTCCTAACAGAGACTGTCCTGCTAGAGACTGTCCTACCAGAGGCTGTCCTGCCAGAGACTGTCCTACCAGAGACTGACCTGTTAGAGACGGTACTACAAGAGACTCTCCTGCCAGAGACTGTCCTGCTAGAGACTGTCCTGCTAGAGACAGACCTGCCAGAGACTGTCCTACCAGAGACTGTCCTACCAGAGATGGTCGTGCCAGAAACTGTGCTGCCAGAGACTATACTGCCAGAGACTATCCTGCTAGAGACTGACCTATCAGAGACTGACCTGCTGGAGCCTGTCCTGCTAGAGACTGTCCTGCTAGAGACTGTCCAGCCAAAGACTGTCCTACTAGAGACTATCCAGCCAAAGACTGTCATGCGAGAGACTGTCCTACCAGAGACTATCCTGCCAGAGACTGCCCTGCTAGAGACTGTCCTGCCAGAGACTGTCCTGCTAGAGACTGTCCTGCTAGAGACTGTCCAGCCAGAGATGGTCCTGCCAGAATCTGTCCTGCCAGAGGCTGTCCTGCTAGAGACTGTCCTGACAGAGACTGTCCTACCAGACACCGTCCTGCTAGAGACTGACCTACCAGAGACTGTCCTACCAGAGACTGTTCTTCTATAGACTGTCCTACCAGAGACTGTCCTGCTAGAGACTGTCCTACCAGAGACTGTCCTGCTAGAGACTGACCTATCAGAGACTGTCCTGCTAGAGTCTGTCCTGCTAGAGACTGTCCTGCTAGAGACTGTCCAGACAAAGACTGTCCTACTAGAGACTATCCAGCCAAAGACTGTCCTGCGAGAGATTGTCCTACCAGAGACTATCCTGCCAGAGACTGCCCTGCTAAAGACTGTCCTGCCAGAGACTGTCCTACCAGCGACTGTCCTGCCAGAGACTGTCCTGCTAGAGACTGTCCTGCTAGAGACTGTCCTACCAGAAATGGTCCTGCCAGAATCTGTCCTGCCAGAGGCTGTCCTGCTGGAGACTGTCCTGACAGAGACTGTCCTACCAGAGACCGTCCTGCTAGAGACTGACCTACCAGAGACTGTCCTACCAGAGACTGTCCTGCTAGAAACTGACCTACCAGAGACTGTCCTGGTTGACACTGTCCTGCTAGAGACTGTCCTACCAGACACTGTCCTGCTAGAGACTGACCTACCAGAGACTGTCCTACCAGAGACTGTCCTGCAAGAGAATGTCCTACTAGAGACTGTCCAGACAAAGACTGTCCTGCGAGAGACTGTCCAGCCAAAAACTGTCTGCTAGGGACTGTTCAGCCAAAGACTGTCCTACCAGAGCATGTCCTGATAGAGACTGTCCTGCTAGAGGCTGTCCAGCCAGAGTCTGTCCTGCTAGAGACTGACATACCAGAGACTGTCCTGCCAGAGACTGTCCTGCTAGAGACTGTCCTGCTAGAGACTGTCCTGCTAAAGACTGTCCTGCATGAGACTGTCCTGCTAGAGACTGTCTTGATAGAGACTGTCCTGCTAGAGACTGTCCGATCAGAGGATGTCCAGCTAGAAACTGTCCTTCTAGAGTCTGACCTGCTAGAGACTGTCCTGCTAGAGACTGTCCTTCCAGAGACTGTCCAGCCAGAGACTGTCCTGCTAGAGACTGTCCTGCTAGAGACCGTCCTGCAAGAGACTGTCCAACCAGAGACTGACCTACTAGACACCATCTGCTAGAGACTGTCCTACCAGAGACTGTCCTGCTAGAGACTGTCCTACCAGAGACTGTCCTGCCAGAGACTGTCCTACCAGAGACTGACCTGTTGGAGTCGGTTCTACAAGAGACTCTCCTGCCAGAGACTGTCCTGCTAGAGACTATCCTGCTAGAGACTGACCTGCCAGAGACTGTCCTACCAGAGACTGTCCTACCAGAGATGGTCGTGCCAGAAACTGTCCTGCCAGGGACTATACTGCCAGAGACTGTCCTGCTAGAGACTGACCTATCAGAGACTGACCTGCTAGAGTCTGTCCTGCTAGAGACTGTCCTGCTAGAGACTGTCCAGCCAAAGACTGACCTACTAGAGACTATCCAGCCAAAGACTGTCCTGCGAGAGACTGTCCTACCAGAGACTATCGTGCCAGAGACTGCCCTTCTAGAGACTGTCCTGCCAGAGACTGTCCTACCAGCGACTGTCCTGCCAGAGACTGTCCAGCAAGAGAATGTCCTACTAGAGACTGTCCAGCCAAAGGCTGTCCTGCGAGAGACTGTCCAGCCAAAAACTGTCCTGCTAGGGACTGTCCAGCCAAAGACTGTCCTACAAGAGACTGTCCTGCTAGAGACTGTCCTGCTAGAGGCTGTCCAGCCAGAGTCTGTCCTGCTAGAGACTGACATACCAGAGACTGTCCTGCCAGAGGCTGTCCAGCTAGAAACAGTCCTGCTAGAGACTGTCCTGCTAGAGACTGCCCTGCTAGAGACCGTCCTACCAGAGACTGTCCTGCTAGAGAATGTCCTACCAGAGACTGTCCTACCAGAGACTCTCCTGACAGAGACTGTCCTGCTAGAGACTGTCCTGCTATTCACTGTCCTACCAGAGACCGTCCTGCTATAGACTGTCCTGCTAGACACTGTCCTGCTAGAGACTGTCCTGCTAGAAACTGTCCTACCAGAGACTGACCTACTAGAGACTGTCCTTCTAGAGACTGTCCTACCAGAGACTGACCTGCTAGAGACTGTCCTACCAGAGACTGTCCTGCTAGAGACTGACCTAACAGAGACTGTCCTACCAGAGAATGTCCTGCTAGAGACTGTCCTGCCAGAGACTGTCCTTCCAGAGACTGTCCAGCCAGAGACTGTCCTGCAAGAGACTGTCCAGCCAGAGACTGTCCTGCCAGAGACTGTCCTGCTAGAGACTGTCCGGCTAGAGACTGTCCTGCTAGAGACTGTCTACCAGAGACTGACCTGCTAGAGACTGTCCTGCTAGAGACTGTCCTACCAGAGACTGTCCTGCTAGAGACTGTCCTACCAGAGAATGTCCTGCCAGAGACTGTCCTGCTAGAGACTGTCCTACCAGGGACTGTTCTGTCAGAGACTGTCCTGCTAGAGACTGTCCTACCAGACACTGTCCTGCCAGAGACTGTACTGCCAGAGACTGTCCTACCAGAGACCGACATTTTAGAGACTGTCCTACAAGAGACTGTCTTGCCAGAGACTGTCCTGCTATAGACTGTCCTGCTAGAGACTGACCTGCCAGAGACTGTCCGACCAGAGACTGTCCTACCAGAGATGGTCGTGCCAGAAAATGACCTGCCAGAGACTATCCTGCCAGAGACTGTCCTGCTAGAGACTGACATATCAGAGACTGACCTGCTAGAGTCGGTCCTGCTAGAGACTGTCCTGCTAGAGACTGTGCATCCAAAGACTGTCCTACTAGAGACTGTCCAAACAAAGACTGTCCTGCGAGAGACTGTCCTACCAGAGACTATCCTGCCAGGGACAGCCCTGCTAGTGACTGTCCTGCCAGAAACTGTCCTGCTATAGACTGTCCTGCTAGACACTGTCCTGCTAGAGACTGTCCTGCTAGAAACTGTCCTACCAGAGACTGACCTACTAGAGACTGTCCTTCTAGAGACTGTCCTACCAGAGACTGACCTGCTAGAGACTGTCCTACCAGAGACTGTCCTGCTAGAGACTGACCTAACAGAGACTGTCCTACCAGAGAATGTCCTGCTAGAGAGTGTCCTGCCAGAGACTGTCCTTCCAGAGACTGTCCAGCCAGAGACTGTCCTGCAAGAGACTGTCCAGCCAGAGACTGTCCTGCCAGAGACTGTCCTGCTAGAGACTGTCCGGCTAGAGACTGTCCTGCTAGAGACTGTCTACCAGAGACTGACCTGCTAGAGACTGTCCTGCTAGAGACTGTCCTACCAGAGACTGTCCTGCTAGAGACTGTCCTACCAGAGAATGTCCTGCCAGAGACTGTCCTGCTAGAGACTGTCCTACCAGGGACTGTTCTGTCAGAGACTGTCCTGCTAGAGACTGTCCTACCAGACAATGTCCTGCCAGAGACTGTCCTGCCAGAGACTGTCCTACCAGAGACCGACATGTTAGAGACTGTCCTACAAGAGACTGTCTTGCCAGAGACTGTCCTGCTATAGACTGTCCTGCTAGAGACTGACCTGCCAGAGACTGTCCGACCAGAGACTGTCCTACCAGAGATGGTCGTGCCAGAAACTGACCTGCCAGAGATTATCCTGCCAGAGACTGTCCTGCTAGAGACTGACCTATCAGAGACTGACCTGCTAGAGTCGGTCCTGCTAGAGACTGTCCTGCTAGAGACTGTGCATCCAAAGACTGTCCTACTAGAGACAGTCCAAACAAAGACTGTCCTGCGAGAGACTGTCCTACCAGAGACTATCATGCCAGGGACAGCCCTGCTAGTGACTGTCCTGCCAGAGACTGTCCTACCAGAGACTTTCCTGCCAGAGACTGTCCTGCCAGAGACTGTCCTGCTAGAGACTGTCCTACCAGAGATAGTCCTGCCAGAAACTGTCCTGCCAGAGGCTGTCCTGCTAGAGACTGTCCTGCTAGAGACTGTCCTACCAGAGACTGTCCTGCTAGAGACTGTCCTACCAGAGAATGTCCTGCCAGAGACTGTCCTGCTAGAGACTGTCCTACCAGGGACTGTTCTGTCAGAGACTGTCCTGCTAGAGACTGTCCTACCAGACAATGTCCTGCCAGAGACTGTCCTGCCAGAGACTGTCCTACCAGAGACCGACATGTTAGAGACTGTCCTACAAGAGACTGTCTTGCCAGAGACTGTCCTGCTATAGACTGTCCTGCTAGAGACTGACCTGCCAGAGACTGTCCGACCAGAGACTGTCCTACCAGAGATGGTCGTGCCAGAAACTGACCTGCCAGAGATTATCCTGCCAGAGACTGTCCTGCTAGAGACTGACCTATCAGAGACTGACCTGCTAGAGTCGGTCCTGCTAGAGACTGTCCTGCTAGAGACTGTGCATCCAAAGACTGTCCTACTAGAGACAGTCCAAACAAAGACTGTCCTGCGAGAGACTGTCCTACCAGAGACTATCATGCCAGGGACAGCCCTGCTAGTGACTGTCCTGCCAGAGACTGTCCTACCAGAGACTTTCCTGCCAGAGACTGTCCTGCCAGAGACTGTCCTGCTAGAGACTGTCCTACCAGAGATAGTCCTGCCAGAAACTGTCCTGCCAGAGGCTGTCCTGCTAGAGACTGTCCTGACAGAGACGGTCCTAACAGTGACCGTCCTGCTAGAGACTGCAGCCAAAGACTGTCCTACTAGAGACTGTCCAGCCAAAGACTGTCCTGCGAGAGACTGTCCTACCAGAGACTATCCTGCCAGAGACTGCCCTGCTAGAGACTGTCCTGCCAGAGACTGTCCTACCAGCGACTGTCCTGCCAGAGACTGTCCTGCTAGAGACTGTCCTGCTAGAGACTGTCCTACCAGAGATGGTCCTGCCAGAATCTGTCATGCCAGAGGCTGTCCTGCTAGAGACTGTCCTGACAGAGACTGTCCTACCAGACACCGTCATGCTAGAGACTGACCTACCAGAGACTGTCCTACCAGAGACTGTCCTGCTAGAGACTGTCCTACCAGAGACTGTCCTGCTAGAGACTGACCTACCAGAGACTATCGTGCCAGAGACTGCCCTGCTAAAGACTGTCCTGCCAGAGACTGTCCTACCAGAGATAGTCCTGCCAGAAACTGTCCTGCCAGAGGCTGTCCTGCTAGAGACTGTCCTGACAGAGACGGTCCTAACAGTGACCGTCCTGCTAGAGACTGCAGCCAAAGACTGTCCTACTAGAGACTGTCCAGCCAAAGACTGTCCTGCGAGAGACTGTCCTACCAGAGACTATCCTGCCAGAGACTGCCCTGCTAGAGACTGTCCTGCCAGAGACTGTCCTACCAGCGACTGTCCTGCCAGAGACTGTCCTGCTAGAGACTGTCCTGCTAGAGACTGTCCTACCAGAGATGGTCCTGCCAGAATCTGTCATGCCAGAGGCTGTCCTGCTAGAGACTGTCCTGACAGAGACTGTCCTACCAGACACCGTCCTGCTAGAGACTGACCTACCAGAGACTGTCCTACCAGAGACTGTCCTGCGAGAGACTGTCCTACCAGAGACTATCCTGCCAGAGACTGCCCTGCTAGAGACTGTCCTGCCAGAGACTGTCCTACCAGCGACTGTCCTGCCAGAGACTGTCCTGCTAGAGACTGTCCTGCTAGAGACTGTCCTACCAGAGATGGTCCTGCCAGAATCTGTCATGCCAGAGGCTGTCCTGCTAGAGACTGTCCTGACAGAGACTGTCCTACCAGACACCGTCCTGCTAGAGACTGACCTACCAGAGACTGTCCTACCAGAGACTGTCCTGCTAGAGACTGTCCTACCAGAGACTGTCCTGCTAGAGACTGACCTACCAGAGACTATCCTGCCAGAGACTGCCCTGCTAAAGACTGTCCTGCCAGAGACTGTCCTACCAGCGACTGTCCTGCCAGAGACTGTCCTGATAGAGACTGTCCTGCTAGAGACTGTCCTACCAGAGATGGTCCTGCCAGAATCTGTGCTGCCAGAAGCTGTCCTGCTAGAGACTGTCCTGACAGAGACTGTCCTACCAGAGACAGTCCTGCTAGAGACTGACCTACCAGAGACTGTCCTACCAGTGACTGTCCTGATAGAGACTGTCCTACCAGAGACTGTCCTGGTTGAAACTGTCCTGCTAGAGACTGTCCAAACAAAGACTGTCCTGCGAGAGACTGTCCTACCAGAGACTATCCTGCCAGGGACTGCCCTGCTAGTGACTGTCCTGCCAGAGACTGTCCTACCAGAGACTTTCCTGCCAGAGACTGTCCTGCCAGAGACTGTCCTGCTAGAGACTGTCCTACCAGAGATAGTCCTGCTAGAAACTGTCCTGCCAGAGGCTGCCCTGCTAGAGACTGTCCTGACAGAGACGGTCCTAACAGTGACCGTCCTGCTAGAGACTGACCTATCAGCGACTGTCCTGCTACAGTCTGTCCTGTTGGAGACTGTCCTGCTAGAGACTGCAGCCAAAGACTGTCCTACTAGAGACTGTCCAGCCAAAGACTGTCCTGCGAGAGACTGTCCTACCAGAGACTATCCTGCCAGGGACTGCCCTGCTAGTGACTGTCCTGCCAGAGACTGTCCTGCCACAGACTGTCCTGCCAGAGACTGTCCTGCTAGAGACTGTCCTGCCAGAGACTGTCCTACCAGAGATGGTCCTGCCAGAAACTGACCTGCCAGAGGCTGTCCTGCTAGAGACTGTCCTGACAGAGACTGTCCTACCAGAGACCGTCCTGCTAGAGACTGACCTACCAGAGACTGTCCTACCAGAGACTGTCCTGCTAGAGACTGTTCTACCAGAGACTGACCTGCTACAGACTGTCCTACCAGAGACTGTCCTGCTTGAGACTGTCCTGCTAGAGACTGACCTACCAGAGACTTTCCTACCAGAGACTGTCCTGCTAGAGAATGTCCTACTAGAGACAGTCCAGCCAAAGACTGTCCTGCGAGAAACTGTCCAGCAAAAAACTGTCCTGCTAGGGACTGTCCAGCCAAAGACTGTCCTACCAGAGACTGTCCTGCTAGAGACTGTCCTGCTAGAGACTGTCCAGCCAAATTTTGTCCTGCTAGAGACTGACCTACCAGAGACTGTCCTACCAGAGACTGTCCTGCTAGAGACTGTCCTGCTAGAGACTGTCCTGCCAGAGACTGTCCTACCAGAGACTGTCCTACCAGAGACGCTCCTGCCAGAGAGTGTCCTGCTAGAGACTGTCCTGCTATTCACTGTCCTACCAGAGACCGTCCTGCTATAGACGGTCCTGCTAGACACTGTCCTGCTAGAGACTGTACTGCTAGAAACTGTCCTACCAGAGACTGACCTGCTAGAGACTGTCCTGCTAGAGACTGTAAAACCAGAGACTGACCTGCTAGAGACTGTCCTACCAGAGACTGTCCTGCTAGAGACTGACCTACCAGAGACTGTCCTACCAGAAAATGTCCTGCTAGAGAATGTCCTACTAGAGACTGTCCTGCCAGAGACTGTCCTACCAGAGACTGTCCAACCAGAGATGGTCGTGCCAGAAACTGACCTGCCAGAGACTATCCTGCCAGAGACTGTCCTGCTAGAGACTGACCTATCAGAGACTGACCTGCTAGAGTCTGTCCTGCTAGAGACTGACCTGCTAGAGACTGTCCAGCCAAAGACTGACCTACTAGAGACTATCCAGCCAAAGACTGTCCTGCGAGAGACTGTCCTACCCGAGACTATCCTGCCAGAGACTGCCCTTCTAGAGACTGTCCTGCCAGAGACTGTCCTGCTAGAGACTGTCCTACCAGGGACTGTTCTGTCAGAGACTGTCCTGCTAGAGACTGTCCTACCAGACACTGTCCTGCCAGAGACTGTCCTGCCAGAGACTGTCCTACTAGAGACTGTCCAGCCAAAGGCTGTCCTGCGAGAGACTGTCCAGCCAAAAACTGTCCTGCTAGGGACTGTCCAGCCAAAGACTGTCCTACAAGAGACTGTCCTGCTAGAGACTGTCCTGCTAGAGGCTGTCCAGCCAGAGTCTGTCCTGCTAGAGACTGACATACCAGAGACTGTCCTGCCAGAGACTGTCCTGCTAGAGACTGTCCTGCTAGAGGCTGTCCTGCTAGAGACTGTCCTGCTAGAGACTGTCTTACCAGAGACTGTCCTGCTAGAGACTGTCCTGCTAGAGACTGTCCGATCAGAGGCTGTCCAGCTAGAAACTGTCCTGCTAGAGACTGTCCTGCTAGAGACTGCCCTGCTAGAGACCGTCCTACCAGAGACTGTCCTGCTAGAGAATGTCCTACCAGAGACTGTCCTACCAGAGACTCTCCTGACAGAGACTGTCCTGCTAGAGACTGTCCTGCTATTCACTGTCCTACCAGAGACCGTCCTGCTATAGACTGTCCTGCTAGACACTGTCCTGCTAGAGACTGTCCTGCTAGAAACTGTCCTACCAGAGACTGACCTACTAGAGACTGTCCTTCTAGAGACTGTCCTACCAGAGACTGACCTGCTAGAGACTGTCCTACCAGAGACTGACCTGCTAGAGACTGTCCTACCAGAGACTGTCCTGCTAGAGACTGACCTACCAGAGACTGTCCTACCAGAGAATGTCCTGCTAGAGACTGTCCTGCCAGAGACTGTCCTTCCAGAGACTGTCCAGCCAGAGACTGTCCTGCAAGAGACTGTCCAGCCAGAGACTGTCCTGCCAGAGACTGTCCTGCTAGAGACTGTCCGGCTAGAGACTGTCCTGCTAGAGACTGTCTACCAGAGACTGTCCTGCTAGAGACTGTCCTACCAGAGACTGTCCTGCTAGAGACTGTCCTACCAGAGAATGTCCTGCCAGAGACTGTCCTGCTAGAGACTGTCCTACCAGGGACTGTTCTGTCAGAGACTGTCCTGCTAGAGACTGTCCTACCAGACACTGTCCTGCCAGAGACTGTCCTGCCAGAGACTGTCCTACCAGAGACCGACATGTTAGAGATTGTCCTACAAGAGACTGTCTTGCCAGAGACTGTCCTGCTATAGACTGTCCTGCTAGAGACTGACCTGCCAGAGACTGTCCGACCAGAGACTGTCCTACCAGAGATGGTCGTGCCAGAAACTGACCTGCCAGAGACTATCCTGCCAGAGACTGTCCTGCTAGAGACTGACCTATCAGAGACTGACCTGCTAGAGTCGGTCCTGCTAGAGACTGTCCTGCTAGAGACTGTGGATCCAAAGACTGTCCTACTAGAGACTGTCCAAACAAAGACTGTCCTGTGAGAGACTGTCCTACCAGAGACTACCCTGCCAGGGACAGCCCTGCTAGTGACTGTCCTGCTAGAGACTGTCCTACCAGGGACTGTTCTGTCAGAGACTGTCCTGCTAGAGACTGTCCTACCAGACACTGTCCTGCCAGAGACTGTCCTGCCAGAGACTGTCCTACCAGAGACCGACATGTTAGAGATTGTCCTACAAGAGACTGTCTTGCCAGAGACTGTCCTGCTATAGACTGTCCTGCTAGAGACTGACCTGCCAGAGACTGTCCGACCAGAGACTGTCCTACCAGAGATGGTCGTGCCAGAAACTGACCTGCCAGAGACTATCCTGCCAGAGACTGTCCTGCTAGAGACTGACCTATCAGAGACTGACCTGCTAGAGTCGGTCCTGCTAGAGACTGTCCTGCTAGAGACTGTGGATCCAAAGACTGTCCTACTAGAGACTGTCCAAACAAAGACTGTCCTGTGAGAGACTGTCCTACCAGAGACTATCCTGCCAGGGACAGCCCTGCTAGTGACTGTCCTGCCAGAGACTGTCCTACCAGAGACTTTCCTGCCAGAGACTGTCCTGCCAGAGACTGTCCTGCTAGAGACTGTCCTACCAGAGATAGTCCTGCCAGAAACCGTCCTGCCAGAGGCTGTCCTGCTAGAGACTGTCCTGACAGAGACGGTCCTAACAGTGACCGTCCTGCTAGAGACTGCAGCCAAAGACTGTCCTACTAGAGACTGTCCAGCCAAAGACTGTCCTGCGAGAGACTGTCCTACCAGAGACTATACTGCCAGGGACTGCCCTGCTAGTGACTGTCCTACCAGAGACTATCCTGCCAGAGACTGCCCTGCTAGAGACTGTCCTGCCAGAGACTGTCCTACCAGCGACTGTCCTGCCAGAGACTGTCCTGCTAGAGACTGTCCTACCAGAGATGGTCCTGCCAGAATATGTCCTGCCAGAGGCTGTCCTGCTAGAGACTGTCCTGACAGAGACTGTCCTACCAGACACCGAAATGCTAGAGACTGACCTACCAGAGACTGTCCTACCAGAGACTGTTCTGCTAGAGACTGTCCTACCAGAGACTGTCCTGCTAGAGACTGTCCAGCCAAAGACTGTCCTACTAGAGACTATCCAGCCAAAGACTGTCCTGCGAGAGATTGTCCTACCAGAGACTATCCTGCCAGAGACTGCCCTGCTAAAGACTGTCCTGCCAGAGACTGTCCTACCAGCGACTGTCCTGCCAGAGACTGTCCTGCTAGAGACTGTCCTGCTAAAGACTGTCCTACCAGAGATGGTCCTGCCAGAATCTGTGCTGCCAGAAGCTGTCCTGCTAGAGACTGTCCTGACAGAGACTGTCCTACCAGAGACCGTCCTGCTAGAGACTGACCTACAAGAGACTGTCCTACCAGAGACTGTCCTGCTAGAGACTGTCCTACCAGAGACTGTCCTGGTTGACACTGTCCTGCTAGAGACTGTCCAAACAAAGACTGTCCTGCGAGAGACTGTCCTACCAGAGACTATGCTGTCAGGGACTGCCCTGCTAGTGACTGTCCTGCCAGAGACTGTCCTACCAGAGACTTTCCTGCCAGAGACTGTCCTGCCAGAGACTGTCCAGCTAGAGACTGTCCTACCAGAGATAGTCCTGCCAGAAAATGTCCTGCCAGAAGCTGTCCTGCTAGAGACTGTCCTGACAGAGACGGTGCTAACAGTGACCGTCCTGCTAGAGACTGACCTATCAGAGACTGTCCTGCTACAGTCTGTCCTGTTGGAGACTGTCCTGCTAGAGACTGCAGCCAAAGACTGTCCTACTAGAGACTGTCCAGCCAAAGACTGTCCTGCGAGAGACTGTCCTACCAGAGACTATCCTGCCAGGGACTGTCCTGCTAGAGACTGTCCTGCCAGAGACTGTCCTACCAGAGATGGTCCTGCCAGAAACTGACCTGCCAGAGGCTGTCCTGCTAGAGACTGTCCTGACAGAGACTGTCCTACCAGAGACCGTCCTGCTAGAGACTGACCTAACAGAGACTGTCCTACCAGAGACTGTCCTGCGAGAGACTGTCCTACCAGAGACTGTCCCGCTAGAGACTGTCCTACCAGTGACTGACCTGCTAGAGACTGTCCTACCAGAGACTGTCCTGCTTGAGACTGTCCTGCTAGAGACTGATCTACCAGAGACTGTCCTACCAGACACTGTCCTGCTAGAGACTGTCCTTCTAGAGACTGTCCTGCAAGAGACTGTCCTGCCAGAGACTGTCCTACCAGAGACTGTCCTACCAGAGACGCTCCTGCCAGAGAGTGTCCTGCTAGAGACTGTCCTGCTATTCACTGTCCTACCAGAGACCGTCCTGCTATAGACGGTCCTGCTAGACACTGTCCTGCTAGAGACTGTCCTGCTAGAAACTGTCCTACCAGAGACTGACCTGCTAGAGACTGTCCTGCTAGAGACTGTAAAACCAGAGACTGACCTGCTAGAGACTGTCCTAACAGAGACTGTCCTGCTAGAGACTGACCTACCAGAGACTGTCCTACCAGAGAATGTCCTGCTAGAGAATGTCCTACTAGAGACTCTCCTGCCAGAGACTGTCCTACCAGAGACTGTCCAACCAGAGATGGTCGTACCAGAAACTGACCTGCCAGAGACTATCCTGCCAGAGACTGTCCTGCTAGAGACTGACCTATCAGAGACTGTCCTGCTAGAGTCTGTCCTGCTAGAGACTGCCCTGCTAGAGACTGTGCATCCAAAGACAGTCCTACTAGAGACTGTCCAGCCAAAGACTGTCCTGCGAGAGACTGTCCTACCAGAGACAATCTTGCCAGGGACCGCCCTGCTAGTGACTGTCCTGCCAGAGACTGTCCTACCAGAGACTTTCCTGCCAGAGACGGTCCTGCCAGAGACTGTCCTGCTAGAGACTGTCCTACCAGAGATAGTCCTGCCAGAAACTGTCCTGCCAGAGGCTGTCCTGCTAGAGACTGTCCTGACAGAGACGGTCCTAACAGTGACCGTCCTGCTAGAGACTGACCTATCAGAGACTGTCCTGCTACAGTCTGTCCTGTTGGAGACCGTCCTGCTAGAGACTGCAGCCAAAGACTGTCCTACTAGAGACTGTCCAGCCAAAGACTGTCCTGCGAGAGACTGTCCTACCAGATACTATCCTGCCAGGGACTGCCCTGCTAGTGACTGTCCTGCCAGAGACTGTCCTACCACAGACTGTCCTGCCAGAGACTGTCCTGCTAGAGACTGTCCTGCCAGAGACTGTCCTACCAGAGATGGTCCTGCCAGAAACTGTCCTACCAGAGGCTGTCCTGCTAGAGACTGTCCTGACAGAGACTGTCCTACCAGAGACCGTCCTCCTAGAGACTGACCTAACAGAGACTGTCCTACCAGAGACTGTCCTGCTAGAGACTGTCCTACCAGAGACTGTCCCGCTAGAGACTGTCCTACCAGAGACTGACCTGCTAGAGACTGTCCTACCAGAGACTGTCCTGCTTGAGACTGTCCTGCTAGAGACTGACCTACCAGAGACTTTCCTACCAGAGACTGTCCTGCTAGAGAATGTCCTACTAGAGACAGTCCAGCCAAAGACTGTCCTGCGAGAGACTGTCCAGCAAAAAACTGTCCTGCTAGGGACTGTCCAGCCAAAGACTGTCCTACCAGAGACTGTCCTGCTAGAGACTGTCCTGCTAGAGACTGTCCAGCCAAAGTTTGTCCTGCTAGAGACTGACCTACCAGAGACTGTCCTACCAGAGACTGTCCTGCTAGAGACTGTCCTGCTAGAGACTGTCCTGCAAGAGACTATCCTGCCAGAGACTGTCCTACCAGAGACTGTCCTACCAGAGACGCTCCTGCCAGAGAGTGTCCTGCTAGAGACTGTCCTGCTATTCACTGTCCTACCAGAGACCGTCCTGCTATAGAATGTCCTGCTAGAAACTGTTCTACCAGAGACCGTCCTGCTAGAGACTGTCCTGCTAAAGACTGTAATACCAGAGACTGACCTGCTAGAGACTGTCCTACCAGAGACTGTCCTGCTAGAGACTGACCTACCAGAGACTGTCCTACCAGAGAATGTCCTGCTAGAGAATGTCCTACTAGAGAGTGTCCTGCCAGAGACTGTCCTACCAGAGACTGTCCTACCAGAGATGGTCGTGCCAGAAACAGTCCTGCCACAGACTATCCTGCCAGAGACTGTCCTGCTAGAGACTGACCTATCAAAGACTGTCCTGGTACAGTCTGTCCAGCTAGAGACTGTCCTGCTAGAGACTGTCCAACCAAGGACTGTTCTACCAGAGACTATCCAGCCAAAGACTGTCCTGCGAGAGACTGTCCTACCAGGGACTGTCCTGCCAGAGACTGTCCTGCTAGAGACTGTCCTACCAGACACTGTCCTGCCAGAGACTGTACTGCTAGAGACTGTCCTACCAGAGACTGACCTGCCAGGGACTGTCCTACCAGAGATGGTACTGCCAGAAACTGTCCTGCAGGAGACTATCCTGCCAGAGACTGTCCTGCTAGAGACTGTCCTACCAGAGACTGTCCTGCTAGAGACTGTCCTACCAGAGACTGTCCTGCTTGAGACTGTCCTGCTAGAGACTGTCCTACCTGAGACTGTCCTGCTAGAGACTGACCTACCAGAGACTGTCCTACCAGAGACTGTCCTGCAAGAGAATGTCCTACTAGAGACTGTCCAGCCAAAGGCTGTCCTGCGAGAGACTGTCCAGCCAAAAACTGTCCTGCTAGGGACTGTCCAGCCAAAGACTGTACTACAAGAGACTGTCCTGCTAGAGACTGTACTGCTAGAGGCTGTCCAGCCAGAGTCTGTCCTGCTAGAGACTGACATACCAGAGAATGTCCTGCCAGAGACTGTCCTGCTAGAGACTGTCCTGCTAGAGACTGTCCTGCTAGAGACTGTCCTGCTAGAGACTGTCTTACCAGACACTGTCCTGCTAGAGACTGTCCTGCTAGAGACTGTCCGATCAGAGGCTGTCCATCTAGAAACTGTCCTGCTAGAGACTGTCCTGCTAGAGACTGCGCTGCTAGAGACCGTCCTACCAGAGACTGTCCTGCTAGAGAATGTCCTACCAGAGACTGTCCTACCAGAGACTCTCCTGACAGAGACTGTCCTGCTAGAGACTGTCCTGCTATTCACTGTCCTACCAGAGACCGTCCTGCTATAGACTGTCCTGCTAGACACTGTCCTGCTAGAGACTGTCCTGCTAGAAACTGTCCTACCAGAGACTGACCTGCTAGAGACTGTCCTTCTAGAGACTGTCCTACCAGAGACTGACCTGCTAGAGACTGTCCTACCAGAGACTGACCCGCTAGAGACTGTCCTACCAGAGACTGTCCTGCTAGAGACTGACCTACCAGAGACTGTCCTACCAGAGAATGTCCTGCTAGAGAATGTCCTACTAGAGACTCTCCTGCCAGAGACTGTCCTACCAGAGACTGTCCAACCAGAGATGGTCGTACCAGAAACTGACCTGCCAGAGACTATCCTGCCAGAGACTGTCCTGCTAGAGACTGACCTATCAGAGACTGTCCTGCTAGAGTCGGTCCTGCTAGAGACTGTCCTGCTAGAGACTGTGCATCCAAAGACAGTCCTACTAGAGACTGTCCAGCCAAAGACTGTCCTGCGAGAGACTGTCCTACCAGAGACAATCTTGCCAGGGACCGCCCTGCTAGTGACTGTCCTGCCAGAGACTGTCCTACCAGAGACTTTCCTGCCAGAGACGGTCCTGCCAGAGACTGTCCTGCTAGAGACTGTCCTACCAGAGATAGTCCTGCCAGAAACTGTCCTGCCAGAGGCTGTCCTGCTAGAGACTGTCCTGACAGAGACGGTCCTAACAGTGACCCTCCTGCTAGAGACTGACCTATCAGAGACTGTCCTGCTACAGTCTGTCCTGTTGGAGACCGTCCTGCTAGAGACTGCAGCCAAAGACTGTCCTACTAGAGACTGTCCAGCCAAAGACTGTCCTGCGAGAGACTGTCCTACCAGATACTATCCTGCCAGGGACTGCCCTGCTAGTGACTGTCCTGCCAGAGACTGTCCTACCACAGACTGTCCTGCCAGAGACTGTCCTGCTAGAGACTGTCCTGCCAGAGACTGTCCTACCAGAGATGGTCCTGCCAGAAACTGTCCTACCAGAGGCTGTCCTGCTAGAGACTGTCCTGACAGAGACTGTCCTACCAGAGACCGTCCTCCTAGAGACTGACCTAACAGAGACTGTCCTACCAGAGACTGTCCTGCTAGAGACTGTCCTACCAGAGACTGTCCCGCTAGAGACTGTCCTACCAGAGACTGACCTGCTAGAGACTGTCCTACCAGAGACTGTCCTGCTTGAGACTGTCCTGCTAGAGACTGACCTACCAGAGACTTTCCTACCAGAGACTGTCCTGCTAGAGAATGTCCTACTAGAGACAGTCCAGCCAAAGACTGTCCTGCGAGAGACTGTCCAGCAAAAAACTGTCCTGCTAGGGACTGTCCAGCCAAAGACTGTCCTACCAGAGACTGTCCTGCTAGAGACTGTCCTGCTAGAGACTGTCCAGCCAAAGTTTGTCCTGCTAGAGACTGACCTACCAGAGACTGTCCTACCAGAGACTGTCCTGCTAGAGACTGTCCTGCTAGAGACTGTCCTGCAAGAGACTATCCTGCCAGAGACTGTCCTACCAGAGACTGTCCTACCAGAGACGCTCCTGCCAGAGAGTGTCCTGCTAGAGACTGTCCTGCTATTCACTGTCCTACCAGAGACCGTCCTGCTATAGAATGTCCTGCTAGAAACTGTTCTACCAGAGACCGTCCTGCTAGAGACTGTCCTGCTAAAGACTGTAATACCAGAGACTGACCTGCTAGAGACTGTCCTACCAGAGACTGTCCTGCTAGAGACTGACCTACCAGAGACTGTCCTACCAGAGAATGTCCTGCTAGAGAATGTCCTACTAGAGAGTGTCCTGCCAGAGACTGTCCTACCAGAGACTGTCCTACCAGAGATGGTCGTGCCAGAAACAGTCCTGCCACAGACTATCCTGCCAGAGACTGTCCTGCTAGAGACTGACCTATCAAAGACTGTCCTGGTACAGTCTGTCCAGCTAGAGACTGTCCTGCTAGAGACTGTCCAACCAAGGACTGTTCTACTAGAGACTATCCAGCCAAAGACTGTCCTGCGAGAGACTGTCCTACCAGGGACTGTCCTGCCAGAGACTGTCCTGCTAGAGACTGTCCTACCAGACACTGTCCTGCCAGAGACTGTACTGCTAGAGACTGTCCTACCAGAGACTGACCTGCCAGGGACTGTCCTACCAGAGATGGTACTGCCAGAAACTGTCCTGCAGGAGACAATCCTGCCAGAGACTGTCCTGCTAGAGACTGTCCTACCAGAGACTGTCCTGCTAGAGACTGTCCTACCAGAGACTGTCCTGCTTGAGACTGTCCTGCTAGAGACTGTCCTACCTGAGACTGTCCTGCTAGAGACTGACCTACCAGAGACTGTCCTACCAGAGACTGTCCTGCAAGAGAATGTCCTACTAGAGACTGTCCAGCCAAAGGCTGTCCTGCGAGAGACTGTCCAGCCAAAAACTGTCCTGCTAGGGACTGTCCAGCCAAAGACTGTACTACAAGAGACTGTCCTGCTAGAGACTGTACTGCTAGAGGCTGTCCAGCCAGAGTCTGTCCTGCTAGAGACTGACATACCAGAGAATGTCCTGCCAGAGACTGTCCTGCTAGAGACTGTCCTGCTAGAGACTGTCCTGCTAGAGACTGTCTTACCAGACACTGTCCTGCTAGAGACTGTCCTGCTAGAGACTGTCCGATCAGAGGCTGTCCATCTAGAAACTGTCCTGCTAGAGACTGTCCTGCTAGAGACTGCGCTGCTAGAGACCGTCCTACCAGAGACTGTCCTGCTAGAGAATGTCCTACCAGAGACTGTCCTACCAGAGACTCTCCTGACAGAGACTGTCCTGCTAGAGACTGTCCTGCTATTCACTGTCCTACCAGAGACCGTCCTGCTATAGACTGTCCTGCTAGACACTGTCCTGCTAGAGACTGTCCTGCTAGAAACTGTCCTACCAGAGACTGACCTGCTAGAGACTGTCCTTCTAGAGACTGTCCTACCAGAGACTGACCTGCTAGAGACTGTCCTACCAGAGACTGACCCGCTAGAGACTGTCCTACCAGAGACTGTCCTGCTAGAGACTGACCTACCAGAGACTGTCCTACCAGAGAATGTCCTGCTAGAGACTGTCCTGCCAGAGACTGTCCTTCCAGAGACTGTCCAGCCAGAGACTGTCCTGCAAGAGACTGTCCAGCCAGAGACTGTCCTGCCAGAGACTGTCCAGCTAGAGACTGTCCGGCTAGAGACTGTCCTGCTAGAGACTGTCTACCAGAGACTGACCTGCTAGAGACTGTCCTACCAGGGACTGTTCTGTCAGAGACTGTCCTGCTAGAGACTGTCCTACCAGACACTGTCCTGCCAGAGACTGTCCTGCCAGAGACTGTCCTACCAGAGACCGACATGTTAGAGATTGTCCTACAAGAGACTGTCTTGCCAGAGACTGTCCTGCTATAGACTGTCCTGCTAGAGACTGACCTGCCAGAGACTGTCCGACCAGAGACTGTCCTACCAGAGATGGTCGTGCCAGAAACTGACCTGCCAGAGACTATCCTGCCAGAGACTGTCCTGCTAGAGACTGACCTATCAGAGACTGACCTGCTAGAGTCGGTCCTGCTAGAGACTGTCCTGCTAGAGACTGTGGATCCAAAGACTGTCCTACTAGAGACTGTCCAAACAAAGACTGTCCTGTGAGAGACTGTCCTACCAGAGACTATCCTGCCAGGGACAGCCCTGCTAGTGACTGTCCTGCTAGAGACTGTCCTACCAGGGACTGTTCTGTCAGAGACTGTCCTGCTAGAGACTGTCCTACCAGACACTGTCCTGCCAGAGACTGTCCTGCCAGAGACTGTCCTACCAGAGACCGACATGTTAGAGATTGTCCTACAAGAGACTGTCTTGCCAGAGACTGTCCTGCTATAGACTGTCCTGCTAGAGACTGACCTGCCAGAGACTGTCCGACCAGAGACTGTCCTACCAGAGATGGTCGTGCCAGAAACTGACCTGCCAGAGACTATCCTGCCAGAGACTGTCCTGCTAGAGACTGACCTATCAGAGACTGACCTGCTAGAGTCGGTCCTGCTAGAGACTGTCCTGCTAGAGACTGTGGATCCAAAGACTGTCCTACTAGAGACTGTCCAAACAAAGACTGTCCTGTGAGAGACTGTCCTACCAGAGACTATCCTGCCAGGGACAGCCCTGCTAGTGACTGTCCTGCCAGAGACTGTCCTACCAGAGACTTTCCTGCCAGAGACTGTCCTGCCAGAGACTGTCCTGCTAGAGACTGTCCTACCAGAGATAGTCCTGCCAGAAACCGTCCTGCCAGAGGCTGTCCTGCTAGAGACTGTCCTGACAGAGACGGTCCTAACAGTGACCGTCCTGCTAGAGACTGCAGCCAAAGACTGTCCTACTAGAGACTGTCCAGCCAAAGACTGTCCTGCGAGAGACTCTCCTACCAGAGACTATCCTGCCAGGGACTGCCCTGCTAGTGACTGTCCTACCAGAGACTATCCTGCCAGAGACTGCCCTGCTAGAGACTGTCCTGCCAGAGACTGTCCTACCAGCGACTGTCCTGCCAGAGACTGTCCTGCTAGAGACTGTCCTACCAGAGATGGTCCTGCCAGAATATGTCCTGCCAGAGGCTGTCCTGCTAGAGACTGTCCTGACAGAGACTGTCCTACCAGACACCGAAATGCTAGAGACTGACCTACCAGAGACTGTCCTACCAGAGACTGTTCTGCTAGAGACTGTCCTACCAGAGACTGTCCTGCTAGAGACTGTCCAGCCAAAGACTGTCCTACTAGAGACTATCCAGCCAAAGACTGTCCTGCGAGAGATTGTCCTACCAGAGACTATCCTGCCAGAGACTGCCCTGCTAAAGACTGTCCTGCCAGAGACTGTCCTACCAGCGACTGTCCTGCCAGAGACTGTCCTGATAGAGACTGTCCTGCTAGAGACTGTCCTACCAGAGATGGTCCTGCCAGAATCTGTGCTGCCAGAAGCTGTCCTGCTAGAGACTGTCCTGACAGAGACTGTCCTACCAGAGACCGTCCTGCTAGAGACTGACCTACAAGAGACTGTCCTACCAGAGACTGTCCTGCTAGAGACTGTCCTACCAGAGACTGTCCTGGTTGACACTGTCCTGCTAGAGACTGTCCAAACAAAGACTGTCCTGCGAGAGACTGTCCTACCAGAGACTATCCTGCCAGGGACTGCCCTGCTAGTGACTGTCCTGCCAGAGACTGTCCTACCAGAGACTTTCCTGCCAGAGACTGTCCTGCCAGAGACTGTCCAGCTAGAGACTGTCCTACCAGAGATAGTCCTGCCAGAAAATGTCCTGCCAGAAGCTGTCCTGCTAGAGACTGTCCTGACAGAGACGGTCCTAACAGTGACCGTCCTGCTAGAGACTGACCTATCAGAGACTGTCCTGCTACAGTCTGTCCTGTTGGAGACTGTCCTGCTAGAGACTGCAGCCAAAGACTGTCCTACTAGAGACTGTCCAGCCAAAGACTGTCCTGCGAGAGACTGTCCTACCAGAGACTATCCTGCCAGGGACTGTCCTGCTAGAGACTGTCCTGCCAGAGACTGTCCTACCAGAGATGGTCCTGCCAGAAACTGACCTGCCAGAGGCTGTCCTGCTAGAGACTGTCCTGACAGAGACTGTCCTACCAGAGACCGTCCTGCTAGAGACTGACCTAACAGAGACTGTCCTACCAGAGACTGTCCTGCGAGAGACTGTCCTACCAGAGACTGTCCCGCTAGAGACTGTCCTACCAGAGACTGACCTGCTAGAGACTGTCCTACCAGAGACTGTCCTGCTTGAGACTGTCCTGCTAGAGACTGACCTACCAGAGATTGTCCTACCAGACACTGTCCTGCTAGAGACTGTCCTTCTAGAGACTGTCCTGCAAGAGACTGTCCTGCCAGAGACTGTCCTACCAGAGACTGTCCTACCAGAGACGCTCCTGCCAGAGAGTGTCCTGCTAGAGACTGTCCTGCTATTCACTGTCCTACCAGAGACCGTCCTGCTATAGACGGTCCTGCTAGACACTGTCCTGCTAGAGACTGTCCTGCTAGAAACTGTCCTACCAGAGACTGACCTGCTAGAGACTGTCCTGCTAGAGACTGTAAAACCAGAGACTGACCTGCTAGAGACTGTCCTACCAGAGACTGTCCTGCTAGAGACTGACCTACCAGAGACTGTCCTACCAGAGAATGTCCTGCTAGAGAATGTCCTACTAGAGACTCTCCTGCCAGAGACTGTCCTACCAGAGACTGTCCAACCAGATATGGTCGTACCAGAAACTGACCTGCCAGAGACTATCCTGCCAGAGACTGTCCTGCTAGAGACTGACCTATCAGAGACTGTCCTGCTAGAGTCGGTCCTGCTAGAGACTGTCCTGCTAGAGACTGTGCATCCAAAGACAGTCCTACTAGAGACTGTCCAGCCAAAGACTGTCCTGCGAGAGACTGTCCTACCAGAGACTATCTTGCCAGGGACCGCCCTGCTAGTGACTGTCCTGCCAGAGACTGTCCTACCAGAGACTTTCCTGCCAGAGACGGTCCTGCCAGAGACTGTCCTGCTAGAGACTGTCCTACCAGAGATAGTCCTGCCAGAAACTGTCCTGCCAGAGGCTGTCCTGCTAGAGACTGTCCTGACAGAGACGGTCCTAACAGTGACCGTCCTGCTAGAGACTGACCTATCAGAGACTGTCCTGCTACAGTCTGTCCTGTTGGAGACCGTCCTGCTAGAGACTGCAGCCAAAGACTGTCCTACTAGAGACTGTCCAGCCAAAGACTGTCCTGCGAGAGACTGTCCTACCAGATACTATCCTGCCAGGGACTGCCCTGCTAGTGACTGTCCTGCCAGAGACTGTCCTACCACAGACTGTCCTGCCAGAGACTGTCCTGCTAGAGACTGTCCTGCCAGAGACTGTCCTACCAGAGATGGTCCTGCCAGAAACTGTCCTACCAGAGGCTGTCCTGCTAGAGACTGTCCTGACAGAGACTGTCCTACCAGAGACCGTCCTCCTAGAGACTGACCTAACAGAGACTGTCCTACCAGAGACTGTCCTGCTAGAGACTGTCCTACCAGAGACTGTCCCGCTAGAGACTGTCCTACCAGAGACTGACCTGCTAGAGACTGTCCTACCAGAGACTGTCCTGCTTGAGACTGTCCTGCTAGAGACTGACCTACCAGAGACTTTCCTACCAGAGACTGTCCTGCTAGAGAATGTCCTACTAGAGACAGTCCAGCCAAAGACTGTCCTGCGCGAGACTGTCCAGCAAAAAACTGTCCTGCTAGGGACTGTCCAGCCAAAGACTGTCCTACCAGAGACTGTCCTGCTAGAGACTGTCCTGCTAGAGACTGTCCAGCCAAAGTTTGTCCTGCTAGAGACCGACCTACCAGAGACTGTCCTACCAGAGACTGTCCTGCTAGAGACTGTCCTGCTAGAGACTGTCCTGCAAGAGACTATCCTGCCAGAGACTGTCCTACCAGAGACTGTCCTACCAGAGACGCTCCTGCCAGAGAGTGTCCTGCTAGAGACTGTCCTGCTATTCACTGTCCTACCAGAGACCGTCCTGCTATAGAATGTCCTGCTAGAAACTGTTCTACCAGAGACCGTCCTGCTAGAGACTGTCCTGCTAAAGACTGTAATACCAGAGACTGACCTGCTAGAGACTGTCCTACCAGAGACTGTCCTGCTAGAGACTGACCTACCAGAGACTGTCCTACCAGAGAATGTCCTGCTAGAGAATGTCCTATTAGAGAGTGTCCTGCCAGAGACTGTCCTACCAGAGACTGTCCTACCAGAGATGGTCGTGCCAGAAACAGTCCTGCCACAAACTATCCTGCCAGAGACTGTCCTGCTAGAGACTGACCTATCAAAGACTGTCCTGGTACAGTCTGTCCAGCTAGAGACTGTCCTGCTAGAGACTGTCCAACCAAGGACTGTTCTACTAGAGACTATCCAGCCAAAGACTGTCCTGCGAGAGACTGTCCTACCAGGGACTGTCCTGCCAGAGACTGTCCTGCTAGAGACTGTCCTACCAGACACTGTCCTGCAAGAGACTGTACTGCTAGAGACTGTCCTACCAGAGACTGACCTGCCAGGGACTGTCCTACCAGAGATGGTACTGCCAGAAACTGTCCTGCAGGAGACTATCCTGCCAGAGACTGTCCTGCTAGAGACTGTCCTACCAGAGACTGTCCTGCTAGAGACTGTCCTACCAGAGACTGTCCTGCTTGAGACTGTCCTGCTAGAGACTGTCCTACCTGAGACTGTCCTGCTAGAGACTGACCTACCAGAGACTGTCCTACCAGAGACTGTCCTGCAAGAGAATGTCCTACTAGAGACTGTCCAGCCAAAGGCTGTCCTGCGAGAGACTGTCCAGCCAAAAACTGTCCTGCTAGGGACTGTCCAGCCAAAGACTGTACTACAAGAGACTGTCCTGCTAGAGACTGTACTGCTAGAGGCTGTCCAGCCAGAGTCTGTCCTGCTAGAGACTGACATACCAGAGACTGTCCTGCCAGAGACTGTCCTGCTAGAGACTGTCCTGCTAGAGACTGTCCTGCTAGAGACTGTCCTGCTAGAGACTGTCTTACCAGACACTGTCCTGCTAGAGACTGTCCTGCTAGAGACTGTCCGATCAGAGGCTGTCCATCTAGAAACTGTCCTGCTAGAGACTGCCCTGCTAGAGACCGTCCTACCAGAGACTGTCCTGCTAGAGAATGTCCTACCAGAGACTGTCCTACCAGAGACTCTCCTGACAGAGACTGTCCTGCTAGAGACTGTCCTGCTATTCACTGTCCTACCAGAGACCGTCCTGCTATAGACTGTCCTGCTAGACACTGTCCTGCTAGAGACTGTCCTGCTAGAAACTGTCCTACCAGAGACTGACCTACTAGAGACTGTCCTTCTAGAGACTGTCCTACCAGAGACTGACCTGCTAGAGACTGTCCTACCAGAGACTGTCATGCTAGAGACAGACCTACCAGAGACTGTCCTACCAGAGAATGTCCTGCTAGAGACTGTCCTGCCAGAGACTGTCCTTCCAGAGACTGTCCAGCCAGAGACTGTCCTGCAAGAGACTGTCCAGCCAGAGACTGTCCTGCCAGAGACTGTCCTGCTAGAGACTGTCCGGCTAGAGACTGTCCTGCTAGAGAATGTCTACCAGAGACTGACCTGCTAGAGACTGTCCTGCTAGAGACTGTCCTACCAGAGACTGTCCTGCAAGAGACCTTCCTACCAGAGAATGTCCTGCCAGAGACTGTCCTGCTAGAGACTATCCTACCAGGGACTGTCCTGTCAGAGACTGTCCTGCTAGAGACTGTCCTACCAGACACTGTCCTGCCAGAGACTGTCCTGCCAGAGAATGTCCTACCAGAGACTGACCTGCTAGAGACTGTCCTACCAGAGACTGTCCTGCTAGAGACTGACCTACCAGAGACTGTCCTACCAGAGAATGTCCTGCTAGAGAATGTCCTATTAGAGAGTGTCCTGCCAGAGACTGTCCTACCAGAGACTGTCCTACCAGAGATGGTCGTGCCAGAAACAGTCCTGCCACAAACTATCCTGCCAGAGACTGTCCTGCTAGAGACTGACCTATCAAAGACTGTCCTGGTACAGTCTGTCCAGCTAGAGACTGTCCTGCTAGAGACTGTCCAACCAAGGACTGTTCTACTAGAGACTATCCAGCCACAGACTGTCCTGCGAGAGACTGTCCTACCAGGGACTGTCCTGCCAGAGACTGTCCTGCTAGAGACTGTCCTACCAGACACTGTCCTGCAAGAGACTGTACTGCTAGAGACTGTCCTACCAGAGACTGACCTGCCAGGGACTGTCCTACCAGAGATGGTACTGCCAGAAACTGTCCTGCAGGAGACTATCCTGCCAGAGACTGTCCTGCTAGAGACTGTCCTACCAGAGACTGTCCTGCTAGAGACTGTCCTACCAGAGACTGTCCTGCTTGAGACTGTCCTGCTAGAGACTGTCCTACCTGAGACTGTCCTGCTAGAGACTGACCTACCAGAGACTGTCCTACCAGAGACTGTCCTGCAAGAGAATGTCCTACTAGAGACTGTCCAGCCAAAGGCTGTCCTGCGAGAGACTGTCCAGCCAAAAACTGTCCTGCTAGGGACTGTCCAGCCAAAGACTGTACTACAAGAGACTGTCCTGCTAGAGACTGTACTGCTAGAGGCTGTCCAGCCAGAGTCTGTCCTGCTAGAGACTGACATACCAGAGACTGTCCTGCCAGAGACTGTCCTGCTAGAGACTGTCCTGCTAGAGACTGTCCTGCTAGAGACTGTCCTGCTAGAGACTGTCTTACCAGACACTGTCCTGCTAGAGACTGTCCTGCTAGAGACTGTCCGATCAGAGGCTGTCCATCTAGAAACTGTCCTGCTAGAGACTGCCCTGCTAGAGACCGTCCTACCAGAGACTGTCCTGCTAGAGAATGTCCTACCAGAGACTGTCCTACCAGAGACTCTCCTGACAGAGACTGTCCTGCTAGAGACTGTCCTGCTATTCACTGTCCTACCAGAGACCGTCCTGCTATAGACTGTCCTGCTAGACACTGTCCTGCTAGAGACTGTCCTGCTAGAAACTGTCCTACCAGAGACTGACCTACTAGAGACTGTCCTTCTAGAGACTGTCCTACCAGAGACTGACCTGCTAGAGACTGTCCTACCAGAGACTGTCATGCTAGAGACAGACCTACCAGAGACTGTCCTACCAGAGAATGTCCTGCTAGAGACTGTCCTGCCAGAGACTGTCCTTCCAGAGACTGTCCAGCCAGAGACTGTCCTGCAAGAGACTGTCCAGCCAGAGACTGTCCTGCCAGAGACTGTCCTGCTAGAGACTGTCCGGCTAGAGACTGTCCTGCTAGAGAATGTCTACCAGAGACTGACCTGCTAGAGACTGTCCTGCTAGAGACTGTCCTACCAGAGACTGTCCTGCAAGAGACCTTCCTACCAGAGAATGTCCTGCCAGAGACTGTCCTGCTAGAGACTATCCTACCAGGGACTGTCCTGTCAGAGACTGTCCTGCTAGAGACTGTCCTACCAGACACTGTCCTGCCAGAGACTGTCCTGCCAGAGAATGTCCTACCAGAGACTGAGCTGTTAGAGACTGTCCTACAAGAGACTGTCTTGCCAGAGACTGTCCTGCTATAGACTGTCCTGCTAGAGACTGACCTGCCAGAGACTGTACTACCAGAGACTGTCCTACCAGAGATGGTCGTGCCAGAAACGGACCTGCCAGAGACTATCATGCCAGAGACTGTCCTGCTAGAGACTGTCCAGCCAAAGACTGTCCTGCGAGAGACTGTCCTACCAGAGAATATCCTGCCAGGGACTGCCCTGCTAGTGACTGTCCTGCCAGAGACTGTCCTACCAGAGAATTTCCTGCCAGAGACTGTCCTGCCAGAGATAGTCCTGCCAGAAGCTGACCTGCCAGAGGCTGTCCTGCTAGAGACTGTCCTGACAGAGACGGTCCTAACAGTGACCGTCCTGCTAGAGACTGACCTATCAGAGACTGTCCTGCTACAGTCTGTCCTATTGGAGACTGTCCTGCTAGAGACTGTGCAGCCAAGGACTGTCCTACTAGAGACTGTCCAGCCAAAGACTGTCCTGCGAGAGACTGTCCTACCAGAGAATATCCAGCCAGGGACTGCCCTGCTAGTGACTGTCCTGCCAGAGACTGTCCTACCACAGACTGTCCTGCCAGAGACTGTCCTACCAGAGACTTTCCTGCCAGAGACTGTCCTGCCAGAGACTGTCCTGCTAGAGACTGTCCTATCAGAGATAGTCCTGCCAGAAACTGTCCTGCCAGAGGCTGTCCTGCTAGAGACTGTCCTGACAGAGACGGTCCTAACAGTGACCGTCCTGCTAGAGACTGACCTATTAGAGACTGTCCTGCTACAGTCTGTCCTGTTGGAGACTGTCCTACTAGAGACTGCAGCCAAAGACTGTCCTACTAGAGACTGTCCAGCCAAAGACTGTC
Source organism: Carcharodon carcharias (assembly GCF_017639515.1). Lineage (NCBI taxonomy): Eukaryota > Metazoa > Chordata > Chondrichthyes > Lamniformes > Lamnidae > Carcharodon > Carcharodon carcharias. The sequence goes on along the minus strand of NC_054486.1, from coordinate 1,953,924 downwards.
CTGCGAGAGACTGTCCTACCAGAGACTATCCTGCCAGGGACTGCCCTGCTAGTGACTGTCCTGCCAGAGACTGTCCTACCACAGACTGTCCTGCCAGAGACTGTCCTGCTAGAGACTGTCCTGCCAGAGACTGTCCTACCAGAGATGGTCCTGCCAGAAACTGTCCTGCCAGAGACTGTCCCGCTAGAGACTGTCCTACCAGAGACTGTCCTGCTTGAGACTGTCCTGCTAGAGACTGACCTACCAGAGACTGTCCTACCAGAGACTGTCCTGCTAGAGAATGTCCTACTAGAGACAGTCCAGCCAAAGACTGTCCTGCGAGAGACTGTCCAGCAAAAAACTGTCCTGCTTGGGACTGTCCAGCCAAAGACTGTCCTACCAGAGACTGTCCTGCTAGAGACTGTCCTGCTAGAGACTGTCCAGCCAAAGTTTCTCCTGCTAGAGACTGACCTAACAGAGACTGTCCTACCAGAGACTGTCCTGCTAGAGATTGTCCTGCTAGAGACAGTCCTGCAAGAGACTGTCCTGCCAGAGACTGTCCTACCAGAGACTGTCCTACCAGAGACGCTCCTGCCAGAGAGTGTCCTGCTAGAGACTGTCCTGCTATTCACTGTCCTACCAGAGACCGTCCTGCTATAGAATGTCCTGCTAGACACTGTCCTGCTAGAGACTGTCCTGCTAGAAACTGTTCTACCAGAGACTGACCTGCTAGAGACTGTCCTGCTAAAGACTGTAATACCAGAGAATGACCTGCTAGAGACTGTCCTACCAGAGACTGTCCTGCTAGAGACTGACCTACCAGAGACTGTCCTACCAGAGAATGTCCTGCTAGAGAATGTCCTACTAGAGAGTGTCCTGCCAGAGACTGTCCTACCAGAGACTGTCCTACCAGAGATGGTCGTGCCAGAAACTGTCCTGCCACAGACTATCCTGCCAGAAACTGTCCTGCTAGAGACTGACCTATCAGACACTGTCCTGGTACAGTCTGTCCAGCTAGAGACTGTCCTGCTAGAGACTGTCCAACCAAGGACTGTTCTACTAGAGACTATCCAGCCAAAGACTGTCCTGCGAGAGACTGTCCTACCAGGGACTGTCCTGCCAGAGACTGTCCTGCTAGAGACTGTCCTACCAGACACTGTCCTGCAAGAGACTGTACTGCTAGAGACTGTCCTACCAGAGACTGACCTGCCAGGGACTGTCCTACCAGAGATGGTACTGCCAGAAACTGTCCTGCAGGAGACTATCCTGCCAGAGACTGTCCTGCTAGAGACTGTCCTACCAGAGACTGTCCTGCTAGAGACTGTCCTACCAGAGACTGTCCTGCTTGAGACTGTCCTGCTAGAGACTGTCCTACCTGAGACTGTCCTGCTAGAGACTGACCTACCAGAGACTGTCCTACCAGAGACTGTCCTGCAAGAGAATGTCCTACTAGAGACTGTCCAGCCAAAGGCTGTCCTGCGAGAGACTGTCCAGCCAAAAACTGTCCTGCTAGGGACTGTCCAGCCAAAGACTGTACTACAAGAGACTGTCCTGCTAGAGACTGTACTGCTAGAGGCTGTCCAGCCAGAGTCTGTCCTGCTAGAGACTGACATACCAGAGACTGTCCTGCCAGAGACTGTCCTGCTAGAGACTGTCCTGCTAGAGACTGTCCTGCTAGAGACTGTCCTGCTAGAGACTGTCTTACCAGACACTGTCCTGCTAGAGACTGTCCTGCTAGAGACTGTCCGATCAGAGGCTGTCCATCTAGAAACTGTCCTGCGAGAGACTGCCCTGCTAGAGACCGTCCTACCAGAGACTGTCCTGCTAGAGAATGTCCTACCAGAGACTGTCCTACCAGAGACTCTCCTGACAGAGACTGTCCTGCTAGAGACTGTCCTGCTATTCACTGTCCTACCAGAGACCGTCCTGCTATAGACTGTCCTGCTAGACACTGTCCTGCTAGAGACTGTCCTGCTAGAAACTGTCCTACCAGAGACTGACCTACTAGAGACTGTCCTTCTAGAGACTGTCCTACCAGAGACTGACCTGCTAGAGACTGTCCTACCAGAGACTGTCATGCTAGAGACAGACCTACCAGAGACTGTCCTACCAGAGAATGTCCTGCTAGAGACTGTCCTGCCAGAGACTGTCCTTCCAGAGACTGTCCAGCCAGAGACTGTCCTGCAAGAGACTGTCCAGCCAGAGACTGTCCTGCCAGAGACTGTCCTGCTAGAGACTGTCCGGCTAGAGACTGTCCTGCTAGAGAATGTCTACCAGAGACTGACCTGCTAGAGACTGTCCTGCTAGAGACTGTCCTACCAGAGACTGTCCTGCAAGAGACCTTCCTACCAGAGAATGTCCTGCCAGAGACTGTCCTGCTAGAGACTATCCTACCAGGGACTGTCCTGTCAGAGACTGTCCTGCTAGAGACTGTCCTACCAGACACTGTCCTGCCAGAGACTGTCCTGCCAGAGAATGTCCTACCAGAGACTGAGCTGTTAGAGACTGTCCTACAAGAGACTGTCTTGCCAGAGACTGTCCTGCTATAGACTGTCCTGCTAGAGACTGACCTGCCAGAGACTGTACTACCAGAGACTGTCCTACCAGAGATGGTCGTGCCAGAAACGGACCTGCCAGAGACTATCATGCCAGAGACTGTCCTGCTAGAGACTGTCCAGCCAAAGACTGTCCTGCGAGAGACTGTCCTACCAGAGAATATCCTGCCAGGGACTGCCCTGCTAGTGACTGTCCTGCCAGAGACTGTCCTACCAGAGAATTTCCTGCCAGAGACTGTCCTGCCAGAGATAGTCCTGCCAGAAGCTGACCTGCCAGAGGCTGTCCTGCTAGAGACTGTCCTGACAGAGACGGTCCTAACAGTGACCGTCCTGCTAGAGACTGACCTATCAGAGACTGTCCTGCTACAGTCTGTCCTATTGGAGACTGTCCTGCTAGAGACTGTGCAGCCAAGGACTGTCCTACTAGAGACTGTCCAGCCAAAGACTGTCCTGCGAGAGACTGTCCTACCAGAGAATATCCAGCCAGGGACTGCCCTGCTAGTGACTGTCCTGCCAGAGACTGTCCTACCACAGACTGTCCTGCCAGAGACTGTCCTACCAGAGACTTTCCTGCCAGAGACTGTCCTGCCAGAGACTGTCCTGCTAGAGACTGTCCTATCAGAGATAGTCCTGCCAGAAACTGTCCTGCCAGAGGCTGTCCTGCTAGAGACTGTCCTGACAGAGACGGTCCTAACAGTGACCGTCCTGCTAGAGACTGACCTATTAGAGACTGTCCTGCTACAGTCTGTCCTGTTGGAGACTGTCCTACTAGAGACTGCAGCCAAAGACTGTCCTACTAGAGACTGTCCAGCCAAAGACTGTCCTGCGAGAGACTGTCCTACCAGAGACTATCCTGCCAGGGACTGCCCTGCTAGTGACTGTCCTGCCAGAGACTGTCCTACCACAGACTGTCCTGCCAGAGACTGTCCTGCTAGAGACTGTCCTGCTAGAGACTGTCCTACCAGAGACTGTCCTGCTTGAGACTGTCCTGCCAGAGACTGTCCTGCTAGAGACTGTCCTACCAGAGACTGTCCTGCTTGAGACTGTCCTGCTAGAGACTGACCTACCAGAGACTGTCCTACCAGAGACTGTCCTGCTAGAGAATGTCCTACTAGAGACAGTCCAGCCAAAGACTGTCCTGCGAGAGACTGTCCAGCAAAAAACTGTCCTGCTTGGGACTGTCCAGCCAAAGACTGTCCTACCAGAGACTGTCCTGCTAGAGACTGTCCTGCTAGAGACTGTCCAGCCAAAGTTTGTCCTGCTAGAGACTGACCTACCAGAGACTGTCCTACCAGAGACTGTCCTGCTAGAGATTGTCCTGCTAGAGACAGTCCTGCAAGAGACTGTCCTGCCAGAGACTGTCCTACCAGAGACTGTCCTACCAGAGACGCTCCTGCCAGAGAGTGTCCTGCTAGAGACTGTCCTGCTATTCACTGTCCTACCAGAGACCGTCCTGCTATAGAATGTCCTGCTAGACACTGTCCTGCTAGAGACTGTCCTGCTAGAAACTGTTCTACCAGAGACTGACCTGCTAGAGACTGTCCTGCTAAAGACTGTAATACCAGAGACTGACCTGCTAGAGACTGTCCTACCAGAGACTGTCCTGCTAGAGACTGACCTACCAGAGACTGTCCTACCAGAGAATGTCCTGCTAGAGAATGTCCTACTAGAGAGTGTCCTGCCAGAGACTGTCCTACCAGAGATGGTCGTGCCAGAAACTGTCCTGCCACAGACTATCCTGCCAGAAACTGTCCTGCTAGAGACTGACCTATCAGACACTGTCCTGGTACAGTCTGTCCAGCTAGAGACTGTCCTGCTAGAGACTGTCCAACCAAGGACTGTTCTACTAGAGACTATCCAGCCAAAGACTGTCCTGCGAGAGACTGTCCTACCAGGGACTGTCCTGCCAGAGACTGTCCTGCTAGAGACTGTCCTACCAGACACTGTCCTGCAAGAGACTGTACTGCTAGAGACTGTCCTACCAGAGACTGACCTGCCAGGGACTGTCCTACCAGAGATGGTACTGCCAGAAACTGTCCTGCAGGAGACTATCCTGCCAGAGACTGTCCTGCTAGAGACTGTCCTACCAGAGACTGTCCTGCTAGAGACTGTCCTACCAGAGACTGTCCTGCTTGAGACTGTCCTGCTAGAGACTGTCCTACCTGAGACTGTCCTGCTAGAGACTGACCTACCAGAGACTGTCCTACCAGAGACTGTCCTGCAAGAGAATGTCCTACTAGAGACTGTCCAGCCAAAGGCTGTCCTGCGAGAGACTGTCCAGCCAAAAACTGTCCTGCTAGGGACTGTCCAGCCACAGACTGTACTACAAGAGACTGTCCTGCTAGAGACTGTACTGCTAGAGGCTGTCCAGCCAGAGTCTGTCCTGCTAGAGACTGACATACCAGAGACTGTCCTGCCAGAGACTGTCCTGCTAGAGACTGTCCTGCTAGAGACTGTCCTGCTAGAGACTGTCCTGCTAGAGACTGTCTTACCAGACACTGTCCTGCTAGAGACTGTCCTGCTAGAGACTGTCCGATCAGAGGCTGTCCATCTAGAAACTGTCCTGCTAGAGACTGCCCTGCTAGAGACCGTCCTACCAGAGACTGTCCTGCTAGAGAATGTCCTACCAGAGACTGTCCTACCAGAGACTCTCCTGACAGAGACTGTCCTGCTAGAGACTGTCCTGCTATTCACTGTCCTACCAGAGACCGTCCTGCTATAGACTGTCCTGCTAGACACTGTCCTGCTAGAGACTGTCCTGCTAGAAACTGTCCTACCAGAGACTGACCTACTAGAGACTGTCCTTCTAGAGACTGTCCTACCAGAGACTGACCTGCTAGAGACTGTCCTACCAGAGACTGTCATGCTAGAGACAGACCTACCAGAGACTGTCCTACCAGAGAATGTCCTGCTAGAGACTGTCCTGCCAGAGACTGTCCTTCCAGAGACTGTCCAGCCAGAGACTGTCCTGCAAGAGACTGTCCAGCCAGAGACTGTCCTGCCAGAGACTGTCCTGCTAGAGACTGTCCGGCTAGAGACTGTCCTGCTAGAGAATGTCTACCAGAGACTGACCTGCTAGAGACTGTCCTGCTAGAGACTGTCCTACCAGAGACTGTCCTGCAAGAGACCTTCCTACCAGAGAATGTCCTGCCAGAGACTGTCCTGCTAGAGACTATCCTACCAGGGACTGTCCTGTCAGAGACTGTCCTGCTAGAGACTGTCCTACCAGACACTGTCCTGCCAGAGACTGTCCTGCCAGAGAATGTCCTACCAGAGACTGAGCTGTTAGAGACTGTCCTACAAGAGACTGTCTTGCCAGAGACTGTCCTGCTATAGACTGTCCTGCTAGAGACTGACCTGCCAGAGACTGTACTACCAGAGACTGTCCTACCAGAGATGGTCGTGCCAGAAACGGACCTGCCAGAGACTATCATGCCAGAGACTGTCCTGCTAGAGACTGTCCAGCCAAAGACTGTCCTGCGAGAGACTGTCCTACCAGAGAATATCCTGCCAGGGACTGCCCTGCTAGTGACTGTCCTGCCAGAGACTGTCCTACCAGAGAATTTCCTGCCAGAGACTGTCCTGCCAGAGATAGTCCTGCCAGAAGCTGACCTGCCAGAGGCTGTCCTGCTAGAGACTGTCCTGACAGAGACGGTCCTAACAGTGACCGTCCTGCTAGAGACTGACCTATCAGAGACTGTCCTGCTACAGTCTGTCCTATTGGAGACTGTCCTGCTAGAGACTGTGCAGCCAAGGACTGTCCTACTAGAGACTGTCCAGCCAAAGACTGTCCTGCGAGAGACTGTCCTACCAGAGAATATCCAGCCAGGGACTGCCCTGCTAGTGACTGTCCTGCCAGAGACTGTCCTACCACAGACTGTCCTGCCAGAGACTGTCCTACCAGAGACTTTCCTGCCAGAGACTGTCCTGCCAGAGACTGTCCTGCTAGAGACTGTCCTATCAGAGATAGTCCTGCCAGAAACTGTCCTGCCAGAGGCTGTCCTGCTAGAGACTGTCCTGACAGAGACGGTCCTAACAGTGACCGTCCTGCTAGAGACTGACCTATTAGAGACTGTCCTGCTACAGTCTGTCCTGTTGGAGACTGTCCTACTAGAGACTGCAGCCAAAGACTGTCCTACTAGAGACTGTCCAGCCAAAGACTGTCCTGCGAGAGACTGTCCTACCAGAGACTATCCTGCCAGGGACTGCCCTGCTAGTGACTGTCCTGCCAGAGACTGTCCTACCACAGACTGTCCTGCCAGAGACTGTCCTGCTAGAGACTGTCCTGCTAGAGACTGTCCTACCAGAGACTGTCCTGCTTGAGACTGTCCTGCCAGAGACTGTCCTGCTAGAGACTGTCCTACCAGAGACTGTCCTGCTTGAGACTGTCCTGCTAGAGACTGACCTACCAGAGACTGTCCTACCAGAGACTGTCCTGCTAGAGAATGTCCTACTAGAGACAGTCCAGCCAAAGACTGTCCTGCGAGAGACTGTCCAGCAAAAAACTGTCCTGCTTGGGACTGTCCAGCCAAAGACTGTCCTACCAGAGACTGTCCTGCTAGAGACTGTCCTGCTAGAGACTGTCCAGCCAAAGTTTGTCCTGCTAGAGACTGACCTACCAGAGACTGTCCTACCAGAGACTGTCCTGCTAGAGAGTGTCCTGCTAGAGACAGTCCTGCAAGAGACTGTCCTGCCAGAGACTGTCCTACCAGAGACTGTCCTACCAGAGACGCTCCTGCCAGAGAGTGTCCTGCTAGAGACTGTCCTGCTATTCACTGTCCTACCAGAGACCGTCCTGCTATAGAATGTCCTGCTAGACACTGTCCTGCTAGAGACTGTCCTGCTAGAAACTGTTCTACCAGAGACTGACCTGCTAGAGACTGTCCTGCTAAAGACTGTAATACCAGAGAATGACCTGCTAGAGACTGTCCTACCAGAGACTGTCCTGCTAGAGACTGACCTACCAGAGACTGTCCTACCAGAGAATGTCCTGCTAGAGAATGTCCTACTAGAGAGTGTCCTGCCAGAGACTGTCCTACCAGAGATGGTCGTGCCAGAAATTGTCCTGCCACAGACTATCCTGCCAGAAACTGTCCTGCTAGAGACTGACCTATCAGACACTGTCCTGGTACAGTCTGTCCAGCTAGAGACTGTCCTGCTAGAGACTGTCCAACCAAGGACTGTCCTACTAGAGACTATCCAGCCAAAGACTGTACTGCGAGAGACTGTCCTACCAGGGACTGTCCTGCCAGAGACTGTCCTGCTAGAGACTGTCCTACCAGACACTGTCCTGCCAGAGACTGTACTGCTAGAGACTGTCCTACCAGAGACTGACCTGCCAGAGACTGTCCAACCAGAGATGGTACTGCCAGAAACTCTCCTGCAGGAGACTATCCTGCCAGAGACTGTCCTGCTAGAGACTGTCCTAACAGAGACTGTCCTGCTAGAGACTGTCCTACCAGAGACTGTCCTGCTTCAGACTGTCCTGCTACAGACTGTCCTACCTGAGACTGTCCTGCTAGAGACTGACCTACCAGAGACTGTCCTACCAGAGACTGTGCTGCAAGAGAATGTCCTACTAGAGACTGTCCAGCCAAAGGCTGTCCTGCGAGAGACTGTCCAGCCAAAAACTGTCCTGCTAGGGACTGTCCAGCCAAAGACTGTCCTACAAGAGACTGTCCTGCTAGAGACTGTCCTGCTAGAGGCTGTCCAGCCAGAGTCTGTCCTGCTAGAGACTGACATACCAGAGACTGTCCTGCCAGAGACTGTCCTGCTAGAGACTGTCCTGCTAGAGACTGTCCTGCTAGAGACTGTCTTACCAGACACTGTCCTGCTAGAGACTGTCCTGCTAGAGACTGTCCGATCAGAGGCTGTCCAGCTAGAAACTGTCCTGCTAGAGACTGTCCTGCTAGAGACTGACCTGCTAGAGACCGTCCTACCAGAGACTGTCCTGCTAGAGAATGTCCTACCAGAGACTGTCCTACCAGAGACTCTCCTGACAGAGACTGTCCTGCTAGAGACTGTCCTGCTATTCACTGTCCTACCAGAGACCGTCCTGCTATAGACTGTCCTGCTACACACTGTCCTGCTAGAGACTGTCCTGCTAGAAACTGTCCTACCAGAGACTGACCTGCTAGAGACTGTCCTTCTAGAGACTGTCCTACCAGAGACTGACCTGCTAGAGACTGTCCTACCAGAGACTGTCATGCTAGAGACTCACATACCAGAGACTGTCCTACCAGAGAATGTCCTGCTAGAGACTTTCCTGCCAGAGACTGTCCTTCCAGAGACTGTCCAGCCAGAGACTGTCCTGCAAGAGACTGTCCAGCCAGAGACTGTCCTGCCAGAGACTGTCCTGCTAGAGACTGTCCGGCTAGAGACTGTCCTGCTAGAGACTGTCTACCAGAGACTGACCTGCTAGAGACTGTCCTGCTAGAGACTGTCCTATAAGAGACTGTCCTGCTAGAGACTTTCCTACCAGAAAATGTCCTGCCAGAGACTGTCCTGCTAGAGACTGTCCTACCAGGGACTGTCCTGTCAGAGACTGTCCTGCTAGAGACTGTCCTACCAGACACTGTCCTGCCAGAGGCTGTCCTACTAGAAACTGTCCTGACAGAGACGGTCCAAACAGTGACCGTCCTGCTAGAGACAGACCTATCGGAGACTGTCCTGCTACAGTCTGTCCTGTTGGAGACTGTCCTGCTAGAGACTGTGCAGCCAAGGACTGTCCTACTAGAGACTGTCCAGCCAAAGACTGTCCTGCGAGAGACTGTCCTACCAGAGACTATCCTGCCAGGGACTGCCCTGCTAGTGACAGTCCTGCCAGAGACTGTCCTACCAGAGACTTTCCTGCCAGAGACTGTCCTGCCAGAGACTGTCCTGCTAGAGACTGTCCTACTAGAGATAGTCCTGCCAGAAACTGTCCTGCCAGAGGCTGTCCTGCTAGAGACTGTCCTGACAGAGACGGTCCTAACAGTGACCGTCCTGCTAGAGACTGACCTATCAGAGACTGTCCTGCTACAGTCTGTCCTGTTGCAGACTGTCCTGCTAGAGACTGCAGCCAAAGACTGTCCTACTAGAGACTGTCCAGCCAAAGACTGTCCTGTGAGAGACTGTCCTACCAGAGACTATCCTGCCAGCGACTGCCCTGCTAGTGACTGTCCTGCCAGAGACTGTCCCACCACAGACTGTCCTGCCAGAGACTGTCCTGCTAGAGACTGTCCTGCCAAAGACTGTCCTACCAGAGATGGTCCTGCCAGAAATTGTCCTGCCAGAGGCTGTCCTGCTAGAGACTGTCCTGACAGAGACTGTCATACCAGAGACCGTCCTCCTAGAGAATGACCTAACAGAGACTGTCCTACCAGAGACTGTCCTGCTAGAGACTGTCCTACCAGAGACTGTCCCGCTAGAGACTGTCCTACCAGAGACTGACCTGCTAGAGACTGTCCTGCCAGAGACTGTCCTGCTTGAGACTGTCCTGCTAGAGACTGACCTACTAGAGACTGTCCTACCAGAGACTGTCCTGCTAGAGAATGCCCTACTAGAGACAGTCCAGCCAAAGACTGTCCTGCGAGAGACTGTCCAGCAAAAAACTGTCCTGCTAGGGACTGTCCAGCCAAAGACTGTCCTACCAGAGACTGTCCTGCTAGAGACTGTCCTGCTAGAGACTGTCCAGCCAAAGTTTGTCCTGCTAGAGACTGACCTACCAGAGACTGTCCTACCAGAGACTGTCCTGCTAGAGATTGTCCTGCTAGAGAATGTCCTGCAAGAGACTGTCCTGCCAGAGACTGTCCTAACAGGGACTGTCCTGTCAGAGACTGTCCTGCTAGAGACTGTCCTACCAGACACTGTCCTGCCAGAGGCTGTCCTACTAGAGACTGTCCTGACAGAGACGGTCCAAACAGTGACCGTCCTGCTAGAGACAGACCTATCAGAGACTGTCCTGCTACAGTCTGTCCTGTTGGAGACTGTCCTGCTAGAGACTGTGCAGCCAAGGACTGTCCTACTAGAGACTGTCCAGCCAAAGACTGTCCTGCGAGAGACTGTCCTACCAGAGACTATCCTGCCAGGGACTGCCCTGCTAGTGACAGTCCTGCCAGAGACTGTCCTACCACAGACTGTCCTGCCAGAGACTGTCCTACCAGAGACTTTCCTGCCAGAGACTGTCCTGCCAGAGACTGTCCTGCTAGAGACTGTCCTACTAGAGATAGTCCTGCCAGAAACTGTCCTGCCAGAGGCTGTCCTGCTAGAGACTGTCCTGACAGAGACGGTCCTAACAGTGACCGTCCTGCTAGAGACTGACCTATCAGAGACTGTCCTGCTACAGTCTGTCCTGCTGGAGACTGTCCTGCTAGAGACTGCAGCCAAAGACTGTCCTACTAGAGACTGTCCAGCCAAAGACTGTCCTGTGAGAGACTGTCCTACCAGAGAATATCCTGCCAGCGACTGCCCTGCTAGTGACTGTCCTGCCAGAGACTGTCCCACCACAGACTGTCCTGCCAGAGACTGTCCTGCTAGAGACTGTCCTGCCAAAGACTGTCCTACCAGAGATGGTCCTGCCAGAAACTGTCCTGCCAGAGGCTGTCCTGCTAGAGACTGTCCTGACAGAGACTGTCATACCAGAGACCGTCCTCCTAGAGAATGACCTAACAGAGACTGTCCTACCAGAGACTGTCCTGCTAGAGACTGTCCTACCAGAGACTGTCCCGCTAGAGACTGTCCTACCAGAGACTGACCTGCTAGAGACTGTCCTACCAGAGACTGTCCTGCTTGAGACTGTCCTGCTAGAGACTGACCTACCAGAGACTGTCCTACCAGAGACTGTCCTGCTAGAGAATGTCCTACTAGAGACAGTCCAGCCAAAGACTGTCCTGCGAGAGACTGTCCAGCAAAAAACTGTCCTGCTAGGGACTGTCCAGCCAAAGACTGTCCTACCAGAGACTGTCCTGCTAGAGACTGTCCTGCTAGAGACTGTCCAGCCAAAGTTTGTCCTGCTAGAGACTGACCTACCAGAGACTGTCCTACCAGAGACTGTCCTGCTAGAGATTGTCCTGCTAGAGAATGTCCTGCAAGAGACTGTCCTGCCAGAGACTGTCCTACCAGAGACTGTCCTACCAGAGACGCTCCTGCCAGAGAGTGTCCTGCTAGAGACTGTCCTGCTATTCACTGTCCTACCAGAGACCGTCCTGCTATAGAATGTCCTGCTAGACAATGTCCTGCTAGAGACTGTCATGCTAGAAACTGTTCTACCAGAGACTGACCTGCTAGAGACTGTCCTACCAGAGACTGTCCTGCTAGAGACTGACCTACCAGAGACTGTCCTACCAGAGAATGTCCTGCTAGAGAATGTCCTACTAGAGACTGTCCTGCTAGAGACTGTCCTACCAGAGACTGTCCTACCAGAGATGGTCGTGCCAGAAACTGTCCTGCCACAGACTATCCTGCCGGAGACTGTCCTGCTAGAGACTGACCTATCAGAGACTGTCCTGGTACAGTCTGTCCAGCTAGAGACTGTCCTGCTAGAGACTGTCCAACCAAGGACTGTCCTACTAGAGACTATCCAGCCAAAGACTGTCCTGCGAGAGACTGTCCTACCAGGGTCTGTCCTGCCAGAGACTGTCCTGCTAGAGACTGTCCTACCAGACACTGTCCTGCCAGAAACTGTACTGCTAGAGACTGTCCTACCAGAGACTGACCTGCCAGAGACTGTCCTACCAGAGATGGTACTGCCAGAAACTGTCCTGCAGGAGACTATCCTGCCAGAGACTGTCCTGCTAGAGACTGTCCTACCAGAGACTGTCCTGCTAGAGACTGTCCTACCAGAGACTGTCTTGCTTGAGACTGTCCTGCTAGAGACTGACCTACCTGAGACTGTCCTGCTAGAGACTGACCTACCAGAGACTGTCCTACCAGAGACTGTCCTGCAAGAGAATGTCCTACTAGAGACTGTCCAGCCAAAGACTGTCCTACAAGAGACTGTCCTGCTAGAGACTGTCCTGCTAGAGGCTGTCCAGCCAGAGTCTGTCCTGCTAGAGACTGACATACCAGAGACTGTCCTGCCAGAGACTGTCCTGCTAGAGACTGTCCTGCTAGAGACTGTCCTGCTAGAGACTGTCCTGCTAGAGACTGTCTTACCAGACACTGTCCTGCTAGAGACTGTCCTGCTAGAGACTGTCCGATCAGAGGCTGTCCAGCTAGAAACTGTCCTGCTAGAGACTGTCCTGCTAGAGACTGACCTGCTAGAGACCGTCCTACCAGAGACTGTCCTGCTAGAGAATGTCCTACCAGAGACTGTCCTACCAGAGACTCTCCTGACAGAGACGGTCCTGCTAGAGACTGTCCTGCTATTCACTGTCCTACCAGAGACCGTCCTGCTATAGACTGTCCTGCTAGACACTGTCCTGCTAGAGACTGTCCTGCTAGAAACTGTCCTACCAGAGACTGACCTGCTAGAGACTGTCCTACCAGAGACTGTCATGCTAGAGACTCACCTACCAGAGACTGTCCTACCAGAGAATGTCCTGCTAGAGACTGTCCTGCCAGAGACTGTCCTTCCAGAGACTGTCCAGCCAGAGACTGTCCTGCAAGAGACTGTCCAGCCAGAGACCGTCCTGCCAGAGACTGTCCTGCTAGAGACTGTCCGGCTAGAGACTGTCCTGCTAGAGACTGTCTACCAGAGACTGACCTGCTAGAGACTGTCCTGCTAGAGACTGTCCTATAAGAGACTGTCCTGCTAGAGACTTTCCTACCAGAAAATGTCCTGCCAGAGACTGTCCTGCTAGAGACTGTCCTAAAAGGGACTGTCCTGTCAGAGACTGTCCTGCTAGAGACTGTCCTACCAGACACTGTCCTGCCAGAGGCTGTCCTGCTAGAGACTGTCCTGACAGAGACGGTCCAAACAGTGACCGTCCTGCTAGAGACAGACCTATCAGAGACTGTCCTGCTACAGTCTGTCCTGTTGGAGACTGTCCTGCTAGAGACTGTGCAGCCAAGGACTGTCCTACTAGAGACTGTCCAGCCAAAGACTGTCCTGCGAGAGACTGTCCTACCAGAGACTATCCTGCCAGGGACTGCCCTGCTAGTGACAGTCCTGCCAGAGACTGTCCTACCACAGACTGTCCTGCCAGAGACTGTCCTACCAGAGACTTTCCTGCCAGAGACTGTCCTGCCAGAGACTGTCCTGCTAGAGACTGTCCTACCGGAGATAGTCCTGCCAGAAACTGTCCTGCCAGAGGCTGTCCTGCTAGAGACTGTCCTGACAGAGACGGTCCTAACAGTGACCGTCCTGCTAGAGACTGACCTATCAGAGACTGTCCTGCTAAAGTCTGTCCTGTTGGAGACTGTCCTGCTGGAGACTGCAGCCAAAGACTGTCCTACTAGAGACTGTCCAGCCAAAGACTGTCCTGCGAGAGACTGTCCTACCACAGACTGTCCTGCCAGAGACTGTCCTGATAGAGACTGTCCTGCCAGAGACTTTCCTTTCAGAGATGGTCCTGCCAGAAAGTGTCCTGCCAGAGGCTCTCCTGCTAGAGACTGTCCTGACAGAGACTGTCATACCAGAGACCGTCCTCCTAGAGAATGACCTAACAGAGACTGTCCTACCAGAGACTGTCCTGCTAGAGACTGTCCTACCAGAGACTGTCCCGCTAGAGACTGTCCTACCAGAGACTGACCTGCTAGAGACTGTCCTACCAGAGACTGTCCTGCTTGAGACTGTCCTGCTAGAGACTGACCTACCAGAGACTGTCCTACCAGAGACTGTCCTGCTAGAGAATGTCCTACTAGAGACAGTCCAGCCAAAGACTGTCCTGCGAGAGACTGTCCAGCAAAAAACTGTCCTGCTAGGGACTGTCCAGCCAAAGACTGTCCTACCAGAGACTGTCCTGCTAGAGACTGTCCTGCTATTCACTGTCCTACCAGAGACCGTCCTGCTATAGAATGTCCTGCTAGACACTGTCCTGCTAGAGACTGTCATGCTAGAAACTGTTCTACCAGAGACTGTCCTGCTAGAGACTGTCCTGCTAGAGACTGTCCAGCCAAAGTTTGTCCTGCTAGAGACTGACCTACCAGAGACTGTCCTACCAGAGACTGTCCTGCTAGAGACTGTCCTGCTAGATACTGTCCTGCAAGAGACTGTCCTGCCAGAGACTGTCCTACCAGAGACTGTCCTACCAGAGACGCTCCTGCCAGAGAGTGTCCTGCTAGAGACTGTCCTGCTATTCACTGTCCGACCAGAGACCGTCCTGCTATAGAATGTCCTGCTAGACACTGTCCTGCTAGAGACTGTCATGCTAGAAACTGTTCTACCAGAGACTGACCTGCTAGAGACTCTCCTACCAGAGACTGTCCTGCTAGAGACTGACCTACCAGAGACTGTCCTACCAGAGAATGTCCTGCTAGAGAATGTCCTACTAGAGATGGTCCTGCTAGAGACTGTCCTACCAGAGACTGTCCTACCAGAGATGGTCGTGCCAGAGACTGTCCTGCCACAGACTATCCTGCCGGAGACTGTCCTGCTAGAGACTGACCTATCAGAGACTGTCCTGGTACAGTCTGTCCAGCTAGAGACTGTCCTGCTAGAGACTGACCAACCAAGGACTGTCCTACTAGAGACTATCCAGCCAAAGACTGTCCTGCGAGAGACTGTCCTACCAGGGTCTGTCCTGCCAGAGACTGTCCTGCTAGAGACTGTCCTACCAGACACTGTCCTGCCAGAGACTGTACTGCTAGAGACTGTCCTACCAGAGACTGACCTGCCAGAGACTGTCCTACCAGAGATGGTACTGCCAGAAACTGTCCTGCAGGAGACTATCCTGCCAGAGACTGTCCTGCTAGAGACTGTCCGGCTAGAGACTGTCCTTCTAGAGACTGTCTACCAGAGACTGACCTGCTAGAGACTGTCCTGCTAGAGACTGTCCTATAAGAGACTGTCCTGCTAGAGACTTTCCTACCAGAAAATGTCCTGCCAGAGACTGTCCTGCTAGAGACTGTCCTACCAGGGACTGTCCTGTCAGAGACTGTCCTGCTAGAGACTGTCCTACCAGACACTGTCCTGCCAGAGGCTGTCCTGCTAGAGACTGTCCTGACAGAGACGGTCCAAACAGTGACCGTCCTGCTAGAGACAGACCTATCAGAGACTGTCCTGCTACAGTCTGTCCTGTTGGAGACTGTCCTGCTAGAGACTGTGCAGCCAAGGACTGTCCTACTAGAGACTGTCCAGCCAAAGACTGTCCTGCGAGAGACTGTCCTACCAGAGACTATCCTGCCAGGGACTGCCCTGCTAGTGACAGTCCTGCCAGAGACTGTCCTACCACAGACTGTCCTGCCAGAGACTGTCCTACCAGAGACTTTCCTGCCAGAGACTGTCCTGCCAGAGGCTGTCCTGCTAGAGACTGTCCTGACAGAGACGGTCCTAACAGTGACCGTCCTGCTAGAGACTGACCTATCAGAGACTGTCCTGCTAAAGTCTGTCCTGTTGGAGACTGTCCTGCTGGAGACTGCAGCCAAAGACTGTCCTACTAGAGACTGTCCAGCCAAAGACTGTCCTGCGAGAGACTGTCCTACCACAGACTGTCCTGCCAGAGACTGTCCTGATAGAGACTGTCCTGCCAGAGACTTTCCTTTCAGAGATGGTCCTGCCAGAAACTGTCCTGCCAGAGGCTCTCCTGCTAGAGACTGTCCTGACAGAGACTGTCATACCAGAGACCGTCCTCCTAGAGAATGACCTAACAGAGACTGTCCTACCAGAGACTGTCCTGCTAGAGACTGTCCTACCAGAGACTGTCCCGCTAGAGACTGTCCTACCAGAGACTGACCTGCTAGAGACTGTCCTACCAGAGACTGTCCTGCTTGAGACTGTCCTGCTAGAGACTGACCTACCAGAGACTGTCCTACCAGAGACTGTCCTGCTAGAGAATGTCCTACTAGAGACAGTCCAGCCAAAGACTGTCCTGCAAGAGACTGTCCAGCAAAAAACTGTCCTGCTAGGGACTGTCCAGCCAAAGACTGTCCTACCAGAGACTGTCCTGCTAGAGACTGTCCTGCTATTCACTGTCCTACCAGAGACCGTCCTGCTATAGAATGTCCTGCTAGACACTGTCCTGCTAGAGACTGTCATGCTAGAAACTGTTCTACCAGAGACTGTCCTGCTAGAGACTGTCCTGCTAGAGACTGTCCAGCCAAAGTTTGTCCTGCTAGAGACTGACCTACCAGAGACTGTCCTACCAGAGACTGTCCTGCTAGAGACTGTCCTGCTAGATACTGTCCTGCAAGAGACTGTCCTGCCAGAGACTGTCCTACCAGAGACTGTCCTACCAGAGACGCTCCTGCCAGAGAGTGTCCTGCTAGAGACTGTCCTGCTATTCACTGTCCGACCAGAGACAGTCCTGCTATAGAATGTCCTGCTAGACACTGTCCTGCTAGAGACTGTCATGCTAGAAACTGTTCTACCAGAGACTGACCTGCTAGAGACTCTCCTACCAGAGACTGTCCTGCTAGAGACTGACCTACCAGAGACTGTCCTACCAGAGAATGTCCTGCTAGAGAATGTCCTACTAGAGACGGTCCTGCTAGAGACTGTCCTACCAGAGACTGTCCTACCAGAGATGGTCGTGCCAGAGACTGTCCTGCCACAGACTATCCTGCCGGAGACTGTCCTGCTAGAGACTGACCTATCAGAGACTGTCCTGGTACAGTCTGTCCAGCTAGAGACTGTCCTGCTAGAGACTGACCAACCAAGGACTGTCCTACTAGAGACTATCCAGCCAAAGACTGTCCTGCGAGAGACTGTCCTACCAGGGTCTGTCCTGCCAGAGACTGTCCTGCTAGAGACTGTCCTACCAGACACTGTCCTGCCAGAGACTGTACTGCTAGAGACTGTCCTACCAGAGACTGACCTGCCAGAGACTGTACTACCAGAGATGGTACTGCCAGAAACTGTCCTGCAGGAGACTATCCTGCCAGAGACTGTCCTGATAGAGACTGTCCTACCAGACACTGTCCTGCTAGAGACTGTCCTACCAGAGACAGTCCTGCTTGAGACTGTCCTGCTAGAGACTGTCCTACCTGAGACTGTCCTGCTAGAGACTGACCTACCAGAGACTGTCCTACCAGAGACTGTCCTGCAAGAGAAAGTCCTACTAGAGACTGTCCAGCCAAAGGCTGTCCTGCGAGAGACTGTCCAGCCAAAAACTGTCCTGCTAGGGACTGTCCAGCCAAAGACTGTCCTACAAGAGACTGTCCTGCTAGAGATTGTACTGCTAGAGGCTGTCCAGCCAGAGTCTGTCCTGCTAGAGACTGACATACCAGAGACTGTCCTGCCAGAGACAGTCCTGCTAGAGACTGTCCTGCCAGAGACTGTCCTACCAGAGACTGTCCTACCAGAGACGCTCCTGCCAGAGAGTGTCCTGCTAGAGACTGTCCTGCTATTCACTGTCCTACCAGAGACCGTCCTGCTATAGACTGTCCTGCTAGACACTGTCCTGCTAGAGACTGTCCTGCTAGAAACTGTCCTACCAGAGACTCACCTGCTAGAGACTGTCCTGCTATAGACTGTAATACCAGAGACTGACCAGCTAGAGACTGTCCTACCAGAGAATGTCCTGCTAGAGAATGTCCTACTAGAGACTGTCCTGCCAGAGACTGTCCTACCAGAGACTGTCCTACTAGAGATGGTCGTGCCAGAAACTGTCCTGCCAGAGACTATCCTGCCAGAGACTGTCCTGCTAGAGACTGACCTATCAGACACTGTCCTGGTACAGTCTGTCCAGCTAGAGACTGTCCTGCTAAAGACTGTCCAACCAAGGACTGTCCTACTAGAGACTATCCAGCCAAAGACTGTCCTGCGAGAGACTGTCCTACCAGGGACTGTCCTGCCAGAGACTGTCCTGCTAGAGACTGTCCTACCAGACACTGTCCTGCCAGAGACTGTCCTGCTAGAGACTGTCCTACCAGAGACTGACCTGCCAGAGACTGTCCTACCAGAGAATGTCCTGCTAGAGACTGTCCTGCCAGAGACTGTCCTTCCAGAGACTGTCCAACCAGAGACTGTCCTGCAAGAGACTGTCCAGCCAGAGACTGTCCTGCCAGAGACTGTCCTGCTAGAGACTGTCCGGCTAGAGACTGTCCTGCTAGAGACTGTCTACCAGAGACTGACCTGCTAGAGACTGTCCTGCTAGAGACTGTCCTATAAGAGACCGTCCTGCTAGAGACTTTCCTACCAGAGAATGTCCTGCCAGAGACTGTCCTGCTAGAGACTGTCCTACCAGGGACTGTCCTGTCAGAGACTGTCCTGCTAGAGACTGTCCTACCAGACACTGTCCTGCCAGAGACTGTCCTGCCAGAGACTGTCCTACCAGAGACCGACCTGTTAGAGACTGTCCTACAAGAGACTGTCTTGCCAGAGACTGTCCTGCTAGAGAGTGACCTGCCAGAGACTGTCCTACCAGAGACTGTCCTACCAGAGATGGTCGTGCCAGAAACAGACCTGCCAGAGACTATCATGCCAGAGACTGTCCTGCTAGAGACTGTCCAGCCAAAGACTATCCTGCGAGAGACTGTCCTACCAGAGACTATCCTGCCAGGGACTGCCCTGCTAGTTACTGTCCTGCCAGAGACTGTCCTACCAGAGAATTTCCTGCCAGAGACTGTGCTGCCAGAGACTGTCCTGCTAGAGACTGTCCTACCAGAGATAGTCCTGCCAGAAACTGTCCTGCCAGAGGCTGTCCTGCTAGAGACTGTCCTGACAGAGACGGTCCTAACAGTGACCGTCCTGCTAGAGACTGACCTATCAGAGACTGTCCTGCTACAGTCTGTCCTGTTGGAGACTGTCCTGCTAGAGACTGTGCAGCCAAGGACTGTCCTACTAGAGACTATCCAGCCAAAGACTGTCCTGCGAGAGACTGTCCTACCAGAGACTATCCTGCCAGGGACTGCCCTGCTAGTGTCTGTCCTGCCAGAGACTGTCCTACCACAGACTGTCCTGCCAGAGACTGTCCTGCTAGAGACTGTCCTGCCAGAGACTGTCCTACCAGAGATGGTCCTGCCAGAAATTGTCCTGCCAGAGGCTGTCCTGCTAGAGACTGTCCTGACAGAGACTGTCCTACCAGAGACCGTGCTGCTAGAGACTGACCTACCAGAGACTGTCCTACCAGAGACTGTCCTGCTAGAGACTGTCCTACCAGAGACTGTCCCGCAAGAGACTGTCCTACAAGAGACTGACCTGCTAGAGTCTGTCCTACCAGAGACTGTCCTGCTTGAGACTGTCCTGCTAGAGACTGACCTACCAGAGACTGTCCTACCAGAGACTGTCCTGCTAGAGAATGTCCTACTAGAGACATTCCAGCCAAAGACTGTCCTGCGAGAGACTGTCCAGCAAAAAGCTGACCTGCTAGGGACTGTCAGCCAAAGACTGTCCTACCAGAGACTGTCCTGCTAGAGACTGTCCTGCTAGAGACTGTCCAGCCAAAGTTTGTCCTGCTAGAGACTGACCTACCAGAGACTGTCCTACCAGAGACTGTCCTGCTAGAGACTGTCCTGCTAGATACTGTCCTGCAAGAGACTGTCCTGCCAGAGACTGTCCTACCAGAGACTGTCCTACCAGAGACGCTCCTGCCAGAGACGCTCCTGCCAGAGAGTGTCCTGCTAGAGACTGTCCTGCTATTCACTGTCCTACCAGAGACCGTCCTGCTATAGACTGTCCTGCTAGACACTGTCCTGCTAGAGACTGTCCTGCTAGAAACTGTCCTACCAGAGACTCACCTGCTAGAGACTGTCCTGCTATAGACTGTAATACCAGAGACTGACCAGCTAGAGACTGTCCTACCAGAGAATGTCCTGCTAGAGAATGTCCTACTAGAGACTGTCCTGCCAGAGACTGTCCTACCAGAGACTGTCCTACTAGAGATGGTCGTGCCAGAAACTGTCCTGCCAGAGACTATCCTGCCAGAGACTGTCCTGCTAGAGACTGACCTATCAGACACTGTCCTGGTACAGTCTGTCCAGCTAGAGACTGTCCTGCTAAAGACTGTCCAACCAAGGACTGTCCTACTAGAGACTATCCAGCCAAAGACTGTCCTGCGAGAGACTGTCCTACCAGGGACTGTCCTGCCAGAGACTGTCCTGCTAGAGACTGTCCTACCAGACACTGTCCTGCCAGAGACTGTCCTGCTAGAGACTGTCCTACCAGAGACTGACCTGCCAGAGACTGTCCTACCAGAGAATGTCCTGCTAGAGACTGTCCTGCCAGAGACTGTCCTTCCAGAGACTGTCCAACCAGAGACTGTCCTGCAAGAGACTGTCCAGCCAGAGACTGTCCTGCCAGAGACTGTCCTGCTAGAGACTGTCCGGCTAGAGACTGTCCTGCTAGAGACTGTCTACCAGAGACTGACCTGCTAGAGACTGTCCTGCTAGAGACTGTCCTATAAGAGACCGTCCTGCTAGAGACTTTCCTACCAGAGAATGTCCTGCCAGAGACTGTCCTGCTAGAGACTGTCCTACCAGGGACTGTCCTGTCAGAGACTGTCCTGCTAGAGACTGTCCTACCAGACACTGTCCTGCCAGAGACTGTCCTGCCAGAGACTGTCCTACCAGAGACCGACCTGTTAGAGACTGTCCTACAAGAGACTGTCTTGCCAGAGACTGTCCTGCTAGAGAGTGACCTGCCAGAGACTGTCCTACCAGAGACTGTCCTACCAGAGATGGTCGTGCCAGAAACAGACCTGCCAGAGACTATCATGCCAGAGACTGTCCTGCTAGAGACTGTCCAGCCAAAGACTATCCTGCGAGAGACTGTCCTACCAGAGACTATCCTGCCAGGGACTGCCCTGCTAGTTACTGTCCTGCCAGAGACTGTCCTACCAGAGAATTTCCTGCCAGAGACTGTGCTGCCAGAGACTGTCCTGCTAGAGACTGTCCTACCAGAGATAGTCCTGCCAGAAACTGTCCTGCCAGAGGCTGTCCTGCTAGAGACTGTCCTGACAGAGACGGTCCTAACAGTGACCGTCCTGCTAGAGACTGACCTATCAGAGACTGTCCTGCTACAGTCTGTCCTGTTGGAGACTGTCCTGCTAGAGACTGTGCAGCCAAGGACTGTCCTACTAGAGACTATCCAGCCAAAGACTGTCCTGCGAGAGACTGTCCTACCAGAGACTATCCTGCCAGGGACTGCCCTGCTAGTGTCTGTCCTGCCAGAGACTGTCCTACCACAGACTGTCCTGCCAGAGACTGTCCTGCTAGAGACTGTCCTGCCAGAGACTGTCCTACCAGAGATGGTCCTGCCAGAAATTGTCCTGCCAGAGGCTGTCCTGCTAGAGACTGTCCTGACAGAGACTGTCCTACCAGAGACCGTGCTGCTAGAGACTGACCTACCAGAGACTGTCCTACCAGAGACTGTCCTGCTAGAGACTGTCCTACCAGAGACTGTCCCGCAAGAGACTGTCCTACAAGAGACTGACCTGCTAGAGTCTGTCCTACCAGAGACTGTCCTGCTTGAGACTGTCCTGCTAGAGACTGACCTACCAGAGACTGTCCTACCAGAGACTGTCCTGCTAGAGAATGTCCTACTAGAGACATTCCAGCCAAAGACTGTCCTGCGAGAGACTGTCCAGCAAAAAGCTGACCTGCTAGGGACTGTCAGCCAAAGACTGTCCTACCAGAGACTGTCCTGCTAGAGACTGTCCTGCTAGAGACTGTCCAGCCAAAGTTTGTCCTGCTAGAGACTGACCTACCAGAGACTGTCCTACCAGAGACTGTCCTGCTAGAGACTGTCCTGCTAGATACTGTCCTGCAAGAGACTGTCCTGCCAGAGACTGTCCTACCAGAGACTGTCCTACCAGAGACGCTCCTGCCAGAGAGTGTCCTGCTAGAGACTGTCCTGCTATTCACTGTCCTACCAGAGACCGTCCTGCTATAGACTGTCCTGCTAGACACTGTCCTGCTAGAGACTGTCCTGCTAGAAACTGTCCTACCAGAGACTCACCTGCTAGAGACTGTCCTGCTATAGACTGTAATACCAGAGACTGACCAGCTACAGACAGTCCTACCAGAGAATGTCCTGCTAGAGAATGTCCTACTAGAGACTGTCCTGCCAGAGACTGTCCTACCAGAGACTGTCCTACTAGAGATGGTCGTGCCAGAAACTGTCCTGCCAGAGACTATCCTGCCAGAGACTGTCCTGCTAGAGACTGACCTATCAGACACTGTCCTGGTACAGTCTGTCCAGCTAGAGACTGTCCTGCTAAAGACTGTCCAACCAAGGACTGTCCTACTAGAGACTATCCAGCCAAAGACTGTTCTGCGAGAGACTGTCCTACCAGGGACTGTCCTGCCAGAGACTGTCCTGCTAGAGACTGTCCTACCAGACACTGTCCTGCCAGAGACTGTCCTGCTAGAGACTGTCCTACCAGAGACTGACCTGCCAGAGACTGTCCTACCAGAGATGGTCCTGCCAGAAACAGTCCTGCAGGAGACTATCCTGCCAGAGACTGTCCTGCTAGAGACTGACCTACCAGAGACTGTCCTGCTAGAGTCTGTCCTGCTAGAGACTGTCCTGCTAGAGACTGTCGAGCCAAAGACTGTCCTGCGAGAGACTGTCCTACCAGAGACTATCCTCCAAGAGACTGTCCTGCTAGAGACTGTCCAGCCAGAGACTGTCCTGCCAGAGACTGTCTTGCTAGAGACTGTCCTGATAGAGACTGTCCTGCTAGAGACTGTCCTACCAGAGACTGAACTGCTAGAGACTGTCCTGCTAGAGACGGTCCTACCAGAGACTGTCCTGCTAGAGACTGTCCTACCAGAGACTGTCCTGCTAGAGACTGTCCTGCTATTCACTGTCCTGCTAGAGACTGACCTATCAGAGACTGTCCTGGTACAGTCTGTCCAGCTAGAGACTGTCCTGCTAGAGACTGTCCAACCAAGGACTGTCCTACTAGAGAATATCCAGCCAAAGACTGTCCTGCGAGAGACTGTCCTACCAGGGACTGTCCTGCCAGAGACTGTCCTGCTAGAGACTGTCCTACCAGACACTGTCCTGCCAGAGACTGTACTGCTAGAGACTGTCCTACCAGAGACTGACCTGCCAGGGACTGTCCTACCAGAGATGGTACTGCCAGAAACTGTCCTGCAGGAGACTATCCTGCCAGAGACTGTCCTGCTAGAGACTGTCCTGCTAGAGACTGTCCTGCAAGAGACTGTCCTGCCAGAGACTGTCCTACCAGAGACTGTCCTACCAGAGACGCTCCTGCCAGAGAGTGTCCTGCTAGAGACTGTCCTGCTATTCACTGTCCTACCAGAGACCGTCCTGCTATAGACTGTCCTGCTAGACACTGTCCTGCTAGAGACTGTCCTGCTAGAAACTGTCCTACCAGAGACTCACCTGCTAGAGACTGTCCTGCTATAGACTGTAATACCAGAGACTGACCAGCTAGAGACTGTCCTACCAGAGACTGTCCTGCTAGAGACTGACCTACCAGAGACTGTCCTACCAGAGAATGTCCTGCTAGAGAATGTCCTACTAGAGACTGTCCTGCCAGAGACTGTCCTACCAGAGACTGTCCTACTAGAGATGGTCGTGCCAGAAACTGTCCTGCTAGAGACTATCCTGCCAGAGACTGTCCTGCTAGAGACTGACCTATCAGAGACTGTCCTGGTACAGTCTGTCCAGCTAGAGACTGTCCTGCTAAAGAGTGTCCAACCAAGGACTGTCCTACTAGAGACTATCCAGCCAAAGACTATCCTGCCAGAGACTGTCCTGCTAGAGACTGACCTACCAGAGACTGTCCTGCTAGAGACTGTCCTACCAGAGACTGTCCTGCTTGAGACTGTCCTGCTACAGACTGTCCTACCTGAGAATGTCCTGCTAGAGACTCACCTACCAGAGAGTGTCCTACCAGAGACTGTCCTGCAAGAGAATGTCCTACTAGAGACTGTCCAGCCAAAGGCTGATCTGCGAGAGACTGTCCAGCCAAAAACTGTCCTGCTAGGGACTGTCCAGCCAAAGACTGTCCTACAAGAGACTGTCCTGCTAGAGACTGTCCTGCTAGAGGCTGTCCAGCCAGAGTCTGTCCTGCTAGAGACTGACATACCAGAGACTGTCCTGCCAGAGACTGTCCTGCTAGAGACTGTCCTACCAGAGACTGTCCTGCTAGAGACTTTCCTACCAGAGAATGTCCTGCCAGAGACTGTCCTGCTAGAGACTGTCCTACCAGGGACTGTCCTGTCAGAGACTGTCCTGCTAGAGACTGTCCTACCAGACACTGTCCTGCCAGAGACTGTCCTGCCAGAGACTGTCCTACCAGAGACCGACCTGTTAGAGACTGTCCTACAAGAGACTGTCCTACCAGAGACTGTCCTACCAGAGATGGTCGTGCCAGAAACGGACCTGCCAGAGACTATCATGCCAGACACTGTCCTGCTAGAGACTGTCCAGCCAAAGACTGTCCTGCGAGAGACTGTCCTACCAGAGACTATCATGCCAGGGACTGCACTGCTAGTTACTGTAATGCCAGAGACTGTCCTACCAGAGAATTTCCTGCCAGAGACTGTCCTGCCAGAGACTGTCCTGCTAGAGACTGTCCTACCAGAGATAGTCCTGGAAGAAACTGTCCTGCCAGAGGCTGTCCTGCTAGAGACTGTCCTGACAGAGACGGTCCTAACAGTGACCGTCCTGCTAGAGACTGACCTATCAGAGACTGTCCTGCTACAGTCTGTCCTGTTGGAGACTGTCCTGCTAGAGACTGTGCAGCCAAGGACTGTCCTGCGAGAGACTGTCCTACCAGAGACTATCCTGCCAGGGACTGCCCTGCTAGTGACTGTCCTGCCAGAGACTGTCCTACCACAGACTGTCCTGCCAGAGACTGTTCTGCTAGAGACCGTCCTGACAGAGACTGTCCTACCAGAGATGGTCCTGCCAGAAATTGTCCTGCCAGAGGCTGTCCTGCTAGAGACTGTCCTGACAGAGACTGTCCTACCAGAGACCGTGCTGCTAGAGAAAGACCTACCAGAGACTGTCCTACCAGAGACTGTCCTGCTAGAGACTGTTCTACCAGAGACTGTCCCGCTAGAGACTGTCCTACCAGAGACTGGCCTGCTAGAGACTGTCCTACCAGAGACTGACCTGCTTGAGACTGTCCTGCTAGAGACTGACCTACCAGAGACTGTCCTACCAGAGACTGTCCTGCTAGAGAATGTCCTACTAGAGACATTTCAGCCAAAGACTGTCCTGCGAGAGACTGTCCAGCAAAAAACTGTCCTGCTAGAGACTGTCCAGCCAAAGACTGTCCTACCAGAGACTGTCCTGCTAGAGACTGTCCTGCTAGAGACTGTCCAGCCAAAGTTTGTCCTGCTAGAGACTGACCTACCAGAGACTGTCCTGCTAGAGACTGTCCTACCAGAGACTGTCCCGCTAGAGACTGTCCTACCAGAGACTGACCTGCTAGAGACTGTCCTACCAGAGACTGTCCTGCTTGAGACTGTCCTGCTAGAGACTGACCTACCAGAGACTGTCCTACCAGAGACTGTCCTACCAGAGACGCTCCTGCCAGAGAGTGTCCTGCTAGAGACTGTCCTGCTATTCACTGTCCTACCAGAGACCGTCCTGCTATAGAATGTCCTGCTAGACACTGTCCTGCTAGAGACTGTCATGCTAGAAACTGTTCTAACAGAGACTGTCCTGCTAGAGACTGTCCTGCTAGAGACTGTCCTGCTAGATACTGTCCTGCAAGAGACTGTCCTGCCAGAGACTGTCCTACCAGAGACTGTCCTACCAGAGACGCTCCTGCCAGAGAGTGTCCTGCTAGAGACTGTCCTGCTATTCACTGTCCTACCAGAGACCGTCCTGCTATAGAATGTCCTGCTAGACACTGTCCTGCTAGAGACTGTCATGCTAGAAACTGTTCTACCAGAGACTGACCTGCTAGAGACTCTCCTACCAGAGACTGTCCTGCTAGAGACTGACCTACCAGAGACTGTCCTACCAGAGAATGTCCTGCTAGAGAATGTCCTACTAGAGACGGTCCTGCTAGAGACTGTCCTACCAGAGACTGTCCTACCAGAGATGGTCGTGCCAGAGACTGTCCTGCCACAGACTATCCTGCCGGAGACTGTCCTGCTAGAGACTGACCTATCAGAGACTGTCCTGGTACAGTCTGTCCAGCTAGAGACTGTCCTGCTAGAGACTGACCAACCAAGGACTGTCCTACTAGAGACTATCCAGCCAAAGACTGTCCTGCGAGAGACTGTCCTACCAGGGTCTGTCCTGCCAGAGACTGTCCTGCTAGAGACTGTCCTACCAGACACTGTCCTGCCAGAGACTATACTGCTAGAGACTGTCCTACCAGAGACTGACCTGCCAGAGACTGTCCTACCAGAGATGGTACTGCCAGAAACTGTCCTGCAGGAGACTATCCTGCCAGAGACTGTCCTGCTAGAGACTGTCCTACCAGAGACTGTCCTGCTAGAGACTGTCCTACCAGAGACAGTCCTGCTTGAGACTGTCCTGCTAGAGACTGTCCTACCTGAGACTGTCCTGCTAGAGACTGACCTACCAGAGACTGTCCTACCAGAGACTGTCCTGCAAGAGAAAGTCCTACAAGAGACTGTCCAGCCAAAGGCTGTCCTGCGAGAGACTGTCCAGCCAAAAACTGTCCTGCTAGGGACTGTCCAGCCAAAGACTGTCCTACAAGAGACTGTCCTGCTAGAGACTGTACTGCTAGAGGCTGTCCAGCCAGAGTCTGTCCTGCTAGAGACTGACATACCAGAGACTGTCCTGCCAGAGACTGTCCTGCTAGAGACTGTCCTGCTAGAGACTGTTCTGCTAGAGACTGTCCTGCTAGAGACTGTCTTACCAGAGACTGTCCTGCTAGAGACTGTCCTGCTAGAGACTGTCCGATCAGAGGCTGTCCAGCTAGAAACTGTCCTGCTAGAGACTGTCCTGCTAGAGACTGCCCTGCTAGAGACCGTCCTACCAGAGACTGTCCTGCTAGAGAATGTCCTACCAGAGACTGTCCTACCAGAGACTCTCCTGACAGAGACTGTCCTGCTAGAGACTGTCCTGCTATTCACTGTCCTACCAGAGACCGTCCTGCTATAGACTGTCCTGCTAGACACTGTCCTGCTAGAGACTGTCCTGCTAGAAACTGTCCTACCAGAGACTGACCTGCTAGAGACTGTCCTTCTAGAGACTGTCCTACCAGAGACTGACCTGCTAGAGACTGTCCTACCAGAGACTGTCATGCTAGAAACTGACCTACCAGAGACTGTCCTACCAGAGAATGTCCTGCTAGAGACTGTCCTGCCAGAGACTTTCCTTCCAGAGAGTGTCCAACCAGAGACTGTCCTGCAAGAGACTGTCCAGCCAGAGACTGTCCTGCCAGAGACTGTCCTGCTAGAGACTGTCCGGCTAGAGACTGTCCTGCTAGAGACTGTCTACCAGAGACTGACCTGCTAGAGACTGTCCTGCTAGAGACTGTCCTATAAGAGGCCGTCCTGCTAGAGACTTTCCTACCAGAGAATGTCCTGCCAGAGACTGTCCTGCTAGAGACTGTCCTACCAGGGACTGTCCTGTCAGAGACTGTCCTGCTAGAGACTGTCCTACCAGACACTGTCCTGCCAGAGACTGTCCTGCCAGAGACTGTCCTACCAGAGACCGACCTGTTAGAGACTGTCCTACAAGAGACTGTCTTGCCAGAGACTGTCCTGCTAGAGAGTGACCTGCCAGAGACTGTCCTACCAGAGACTGTCCTGCCAGAGATGGTCGTGCCAGAAACAGACCTGCCAGAGACTAACATGCCAGAGACTGTCCTGCTAGAGACTGTCCAGCCAAAGACTATCCTGCGAGAGACTGTCCTACCAGAGACTATCCTGCCAGGGACTGCCCTGCTAGTGTCTGTCCTGCCAGAGACTGTCCTACCACAGACTGTCCTGCTACAGTCTGTCCTGTTGGAGACTGTCCTGCTAGAGACTGTGCAGCCAAGGACTGTCCTACTAGAGACTATCCAGCCAAAGACTGTCCTGCGAGAGACTGTCCTACCAGAGACTATCCTGCCAGGGACTGCCCTGCTAGTGTCTGTCCTGCCAGAGACTGTCCTACCACAGACTGTCCTGCCAGAGACTGTCCTGCTAGAGACTGTCCTGCCAGAGACTGTCCTACCAGAGATGGTCCTGCCAGAAATTGTCCTGCCAGAGGCTGTCCTGCTAGAGACTGTCCTGACAGAGACTGTCCTACCAGAGACCGTGCTGCTAGAGACTGACCTACCAGAGACTGTCCTACCAGAGACTGTCCTGCTAGAGACTGTCCTACCAGAGACTGTCCCGCAAGAGACTGTCCTACAAGAGACTGACCTGCTAGAGTCTGTCCTACCAGAGACTGTCCTGCTTGAGACTGTCCTGCTAGAGACTGACCTACCAGAGACTGTCCTACCAGAGACTGTCCTGCTAGAGAATGTCCTACTAGAGACATTCCAGCCAAAGACTGTCCTGCGAGAGACTGTCCAGCAAAAAGCTGACCTGCTAGGGACTGTCCAGCCAAAGACTGTCCTACCAGAGACTGTCCTGCTAGAGACTGTCCTGCTAGAGACTGTCCAGCCAAAGTTTGTCCTGCTAGAGACTGACCTACCAGAGACTGTCCTACCAGAGACTGTCCTGCTAGAGACTGTCCTGCTAGATACTGTCCTGCAAGAGACTGTCCTGCCAGAGACTGTCCTACCAGAGACTGTCCTACCAGAGACGCTCCTGCCAGAGAGTGTCCTGCTAGAGACTGTCCTGCTATTCACTGTCCTACCAGAGACCGTCCTGCTATAGACTGTCCTGCTAGACACTGTCCTGCTAGAGACTGTCCTGCTAGAAACTGTCCTACCAGAGACTCACCTGCTAGAGACTGTCCTGCTATAGACTGTAATACCAGAGACTGACCAGCTAGAGACTGTCCTACCAGAGAATGTCCTGCTAGAGAATGTCCTACTAGAGACTGTCCTGCCAGAGACTGTCCTACCAGAGACTGTCCTACTAGAGATGGTCGTGCCAGAAACTGTCCTGCCAGAGACTATCCTGCCAGAGACTGTCCTGCTAGAGACTGACCTATCAGACACTGTCCTGGTACAGTCTGTCCAGCTAGAGACTGTCCTGCTAAAGACTGTCCAACCAAGGACTGTCCTACTAGAGACTATCCAGCCAAAGACTGTCCTGCGAGAGACTGTCCTACCAGGGACTGTCCTGCCAGAGACTGTCCTGCTAGAGACTGTCCTACCAGACACTGTCCTGCCAGAGACTGTCCTGCTAGAGACTGTCCTACCAGAGACTGACCTGCCAGAGACTGTCCTACCAGAGATGGTCCTGCCAGAAACAGTCCTGCAGGAGACTATCCTGCCAGAGACTGTCCTGCTAGAGACTGACCTACCAGAGACTGTCCTGCTAGAGTCTGTCCTGCTAGAGACTGTCCTGCTAGAGACTGTCGAGGCAAAGACTGTCCTGCGAGAGACTGTCCTACCAGAGACTATCCTCCAAGAGACTGTCCTGCTAGAGACTGTCCAGCCAGAGACTGTCCTGCCAGAGACTGTCCTGCTAGAGACTGTCCTGATAGAGACTGTCCTGCTAGAGACTGTCCTACCAGAGACTGAACTGCTAGAGACTGTCCTGCTAGAGACGGTCCTACCAGAGACTGTCCTGCTAGAGACTGTCCTACCAGAGACTGTCCTGCTAGAGACTGTCCTGCTATTCACTGTCCTGCTAGAGACTGACCTATCAGAGACTGTCCTGGTACAGTCTGTCCAGCTAGAGACTGTCCTGCTAGAGACTGTCCAACCAAGGACTGTCCTACTAGAGACTATCCAGCCAAAGAC
The DNA here is from genome assembly GCF_017639515.1 of Carcharodon carcharias. Taxonomy (NCBI): domain Eukaryota; kingdom Metazoa; phylum Chordata; class Chondrichthyes; order Lamniformes; family Lamnidae; genus Carcharodon; species Carcharodon carcharias. The sequence continues at coordinate 1,923,560 of NC_054486.1, read as the reverse complement.
TGTCCTGCGAGAGACTGTCCTACCAGGGACTGTCCTGCCAGAGACTGTCCTGCTAGAGACTGTCCTACCAGACACTGTCCTGCCAGAGACTGTACTGATAGAGACTGTCCTACCAGAGACTGACCTGCCAGAGACTGTCCTACCAGAGATGGTACTGCCAGAAACTGTCCTGCAGGAGACTATCCTGCCAGAGACTGTCCTGCTAGAGACTGTCCTGCTAGAGACTGTCCTGCAAGAGACTGTCCTGCCAGAGACTGTCCTACCAGAGACTGTCCTACCAGAGACGCTCCTGCCAGAGAGTGTCCTGCTAGAGACTGTCCTGCTATTCACTGTCCTACCAGAGACCGTCCTGCTATAGACTATCCTGCTAGACACTGTCCTGCTAGAGACTGTCCTGCTAGAAACTGTCCTACCAGAGACTCACCTGCTAGAGACTGTCCTGCTATAGACTGTAATACCAGAGACTGACCAGCTAGAGACTGTCCTACCAGAGACTGTCCTGCTAGAGACTGACCTACCAGAGACTGTCCTACCAGAGAATGTCCTGCTAGAGAATGTCCTACTAGAGACTGTCCTGCCAGAGACTGTCCTACCAGAGACTGTCCTACTAGAGATGGTCGTGCCAGAAACTGTCCTGCCAGAGACTATCCTGCCAGAGACTGTCCTGCTAGAGACTGACCTATCAGAGACTGTCCTGGTACAGTCTGTCCAGCTAGAGACTGTCCTGCTAAAGAGTGTCCAACCAAGGACTGTCCTACTAGAGACTATCCAGCCAAAGACTATCCTGCCAGAGACTGTCCTGCTAGAGACTGACCTACCAGAGACTGTCCTGCTAGAGACTGTCCTACCAGAGACTGTCCTGCTTGAGACTGTCCTGCTACAGACTGTCCTACCTGAGAATGTCCTGCTAGAGACTGACCTACCAGAGAGTGTCCTACCAGAGACTGTCCTGCAAGAGAATGTCCTACTAGAGACTGTCCAGCCAAAGGCTGATCTGCGAGAGACTGTCCAGCCAAAAACTGTCCTGCTAGGGACTGTCCAGCCAAAGACTGTCCTACAAGAGACTGTCCTGCTAGAGACTGTCCTGCTAGAGGCTGTCCAGCCAGAGTCTGTCCTGCTAGAGACTGACATACCAGAGACTGTCCTGCCAGAGACTGTCCTGCTAGAGACTGTCCTACCAGAGACTGTCCTGCTAGAGACTTTCCTACCAGAGAATGTCCTGCCAGAGACTGTCCTGCTAGAGACTGTCCTACCAGGGACTGTCCTGTCAGAGACTGTCCTGCTAGAGACTGTCCTACCAGACACTGTCCTGCCAGAGACTGTCCTGCCAGAGACTGTCCTACCAGAGACCGACCTGTTAGAGACTGTCCTACAAGAGACTGTCTTGCCAGAGACTGTCCTGCTATAGACTATCCTGCTAGAGACTGACCTGCCAGAGACTGTCCTACCAGAGACTGTCCTACCAGAGATGGTCGTGCCAGAAACGGACCTGCCAGAGACTATCATGCCAGACACTGTCCTGCTAGAGACTGTCCAGCCAAAGACTGTCCTGCGAGAGACTGTCCTACCAGAGACTATCATGCCAGGGACTGCACTGCTAGTTACTGTAATGCCAGAGACTGTCCTACCAGAGAATTTCCTGCCAGAGACTGTCCTGCCAGAGACTGTCCTGCTAGAGACTGTCCTACCAGAGATAGTCCTGCCAGAAACTGTCCTGCCAGAGGCTGTCCTGCTAGAGACTGTCCTGACAGAGACGGTCCTAACAGTGACCGTCCTGCTAGAGACTGACCTATCAGAGACTGTCCTGCTACAGTCTGTCCTGTTGGAGACTGTCCTGCTAGAGACTGTGCAGCCAAGGACTGTCCTGCGAGAGACTGTCCTACCAGAGACTATCCTGCCAGGGACTGCCCTGCTAGTGACTGTCCTGCCAGAGACTGTCCTACCACAGACTGTCCTGCCAGAGACTGTTCTGCTAGAGACCGTCCTGACAGAGACTGTCCTACCAGAGATGGTCCTGCCAGAAATTGTCCTGCCAGAGGCTGTCCTGCTAGAGACTGTCCTGACAGAGACTGTCCTACCAGAGACCGTGCTGCTAGAGACTGACCTACCAGAGACTGTCCTACCAGAGACTGTCCTGCTAGAGACTGTCCTACCAGAGACTGTCCCGCTAGAGACTGTCCTACCAGAGACTGGCCTGCTAGAGACTGTCCTACCAGAGACTGACCTGATTGAGACTGTCCTGCTAGAGACTGACCTACCAGAGACTGTCCTACCAGAGACTGTCCTGCTAGAGAATGTCCTACTAGAGACATTTCAGCCAAAGACTGTCCTGCGAGAGACTGTCCAGCAAAAAACTGTCCTGCTAGAGACTGTCCAGCCAAAGACTGTCCTACCAGAGACTGTCCTGCTAGAGACTGTCCTGCTAGAGACTGTCCAGCCAAAGAATGTCCTGCTAGAGACTGACCTACAAGAGACTGTCCTACCAGAGACTGTCCTGCTAGAGACTGTCCTGCTAGAGACTGTCCTGCAAGAGACTGTCCTGCCAGAGACTGTCCTACCAGAGACTGTCCTACCAGAGACGCTCCTGCCAGAGAGAGTCCTGCTAGAGACTGTCCTGCTATTCACTGTACTACCAGAGACCGTCCTGCTATAGACTGTCCTGCTAGAGACTGTCCTGCTAGAGACTGTCCTGCTAGAAACTGTCCTACCAGAGACTCACCTGCTAGAGACTGTCCTGCTAGAGACTGTAATACCAGAGACTGACCAGCTAGAGACTGTCCTACCAGAGACTGTCCTGCTAGAGACTGACCTACCAGAGACTGTCCTACCAGAGAATGTCCTGCTAGAGAATGTCCTACCAGAGACTGTCCTGCCAGAGACTGTCCTACCAGAGACTGTCCTACTAGAGATGGTCGTGCCAGAAACTGTCCTGCCAGAGACTATCCTGCCAGAGACTGTCCTGCTAGAGACTGACCTATCAGAGACTGTCCTGGTACAGTCTGTCCAGCTAGAGACTGTCCTGCTAGAGACTGTCCAACCAAGGACTGTCCTACTAGAGACTATCCAGCCAAAGACTGTCCTGCGAGAGACTGTCCTACCAGGGACTGTCCTGCCAGAGACTGTCCTGCTAGAGACTGTCCTACCAGACACTGTCCTGCCAGAGACTGTCCTGCTAGAGACTGTCCTACCAGAGACTGACCTGCCAGAGACTGTCCTACCAGAGATGGTCCTGCCAGAAACAGTCCTGCAGGAGACTATCCTGCCAGAGACTGTCCTGCTAGAGACTGACCTACCAGAGACTGTCCTGCTAGAGTCTGTCCTGCTAGAGACTGTCCTGCTAGAGACTGTCCAGACAAATACTGTCCTGCGAGAGACTGTCCTACCAGAGACTATCCTCCAAGAGACTGTCCTGCTAGAGACTGTCCAGCCAGAGACTGTCCTGCCAGAGACTGTCCTGCTAGAGACTGTCCTGCTAGAGACTGTCCTGCTAGAGACTGTCCTACCAGAGACTGAACTGCTAGAGACTGTCCTGCTAGAGACTGTCCGACCAGAGACTGTCCTGCTAGAGACTGTCCTACCAGAGACTGTCCTGCTAGAGTCTGTCCTGCTATTCACTGTCATACCAGAGACTGTCCTACCAGGGACTGTCCTGCCAGAGACTGTCCTGCTAGAGACTGACCTACCAGAGACTGTCCTACCAGAGAATGTCCTGCTAGAGAATGTCCTACTAGAGACTGTCCTGCCAGAGACTGTCCTACCAGAGACTGTCCTACTAGAGATGGTCGTGCCAGAAACTGTCCTGCCAGAGACTATCCTGCCAGAGACTGTCCTGCTAGAGACTGACTTATCAGAGACTGTCCTGGTACAGTCTGTCCAGCTAGAGACTGTCCTGCTAGAGACTGTCCAACCAAGGACTGTCCTACTAGAGACTATCCAGCCAAAGACTGTCCTGCGAGAGACTGTCCTACCAGGGACTGTCCTGCCAGAGACTGTCCTGCTAGAGACTGTCCTACCAGACACTGTCCTGCCAGAGACTGTCCTGCTAGAGACTGTCCTACCAGAGACTGACCTGCCAGAGACTGTCCTACCAGAGATGGTCCTGCCAGAAACAGTCCTGCAGGAGACTATCCTGCCAGAGACTGTCCTGCTAGAGACTGACATACCAGAGACTGTCCTGCTAGAGACTGTCCTGCTAGAGACTGTCCTGCTAGAGACTGTCCAGACAAAGACTGTCCTGCGAGAGATTGTCCTACCAGAGACTATCCTCCAAGAGACTGTCCTGCTAGAGACTGTCCAGCCAGAGACTGTCCTGCCAGAGACTGTCCTGCTAGAGACTGTCCTGCTAGAGACTGTCCTGCTAGAGACTGTCCTACCAGAGACTGAACTGCTAGAGACTGTCCTGCTAGAGACTGTCCTACCAGAGACTGTCCTGCTAGAGACTGTCCTACCAGAGACTGTCCTGCTAGAGTCTGTCCTGCTATTCACTGTCATACCAGAGACTGTCCTACCAGGGACTGTCCTGCCTGAGACTGTCCTGCTAGAGACTGACCTGCTAGAGACTGTCCTACCAGAGACTGACCTGGTAGAGACTGCCCTGCTAGAGACTGTCCTGCTAGAGACTGTCCTGCTATTCACTGTCCTGCCAGAGACTGTCCTACCAGAGAATGTCCTGCCAGAGACTGTCCTGCTAGAGACTGTCCTACCAGGGACTGTCCTACCAGAGACTGTCCTGCTAGAGATTGTCCTGCTATTCACTGTCCTACCAGAGACTGACCTACTACAGACTGTCCTGCTAGAGACTTTCCTACCAGAGACTGACCTGCCAGAGACTGTCCTACCAGAGATGGTCCTGCCAGAAACTGTCCTGCAGGACACTATGCTGCCAGAGACTATCCTGCTAGAGACTGACCTACCAGAGACTGTCCTGCTAGAGTCTGTCCTGCTAGAGACTGTCCTGCTAGAGACTGTACAGCCAAAGAGTGTCCTGCAAGAGACTGTCCTGCTAGAGACGGACCTACCAGAGAAAATCCTGCCAGAGACTGTCCTGCTACAGACTGTCCTGCGAGAGACTGTCCTGCTAGAGATTGTCCGATCAGAGGCTGTCCTGCTAGAAACCGTCCTGCTAGAGACTGTCCTGCTAGAGACTGTCCTGCGAGAGACTGTCCTCCCAGAGACTGTCCTACCAGAGACTGTCCTGCTAGACACTGACCAGCCAGAGACTGTCCTACCAGAGACTGTCCTGCTGGAGACTGACCTACCAGAGACTGTCCTACCAGAGAGTGTCCTGCTAGGGACTGTCCTACGAGAGACTGTCCTGCTAGAGACTGTCCTACAAGAGAATGTCCTGCATGAGACAATCCTGCTAGAGACTGTCGTACCAGAGACTGTCCTGCTAGAGAATGACCTACCAGAGACTGTCCTACCAGAGACTGTCCTGCTAGAGAATGTCCTACTAGAGACTGTCATGCTAGAGACTGTCCTTCCAGAGACTGTCCAGCCAGAGACTGTCCTGCTAGGGACTGGCCAGCCAGAGACTGTCCTGCCAGAGACTGTCCTGCTAGAGATGTCCTACCAGAGACTGTCCTGCTATTCACTGTCCTGCTATTCACTGTCCTACCAGAGAATGTCCTGCCAGAGACTGTGCTACCAGGGACTGTCCTACCACACACTATCCTGCAAGAGACTGTCCTACCAGACACTTTCCTGCCAGAGACTGTCCTGCTAGAGACTGTCCTACCAGAGACCGACCTGTTAGAGACTGTCCTACAAGAGATTGTCCTGCCAGAGGCTGTCCTGCTAGAGACTGTCCTGCTAGAGACTGACCTGCCAGAGACTATCCTGCCAGAGACTATCCTGCTAGAGACTGACCTATCAGAGACTGTCCTGCTAGAGTCTGTCCTGCTAGAGACTGTCCTGCTAGAGACTGTGCACCAAAGACTGTCCTACTAGAGACTGTCCAGCCAAAGACTGTCCTGCGAGAGACTGTCCTACCAGAGACTATCCTGCCAGGGATTGCACTGCTAGTGACTGTCCTGCCAGAGACTGCCCTACCAGAGACTTTCCTGCCAGAGACTGTCCTGCCAGAGACTGTCCTGTTAGAGACTGTCCTACCTGAGATGGTCCTGCCAGAAACTGTCCTACCAGAGACTCTCCTGACAGAGACTGTCCTGCTAGAGACTGTCCTGCTATTAACTGTCCTACCAGAGACCGTCCTGCTATAGACTGTACTGCTAGACACTGTCCTGCTAGAGACTGTCCTGCTAGAAACTGTCCTACCAGAGACTGACCTGCTAGAGACTGTCCTTCTAGAGACTGTCCTACCAGAGACTGTCATGCTAGAGACTGACCTACCAGAGACTGTCCTACCAGAGCATGTCCTGCTAGAGACTGTCCTGCCAGAGACTGTCCTTCCAGAGACTGTCCAGCCAGAGACTGTCCTGCAAGAGACTGTCCAGCCAGAGACTGTCCTGCCAGAGACTGTCCTGCTAGAGACTGTCCGGCTAGAGACTGTCCTACCAGAGACTGTCCTGCTAGAGACTTTCCTACCAGAGAATGTCCTGCCAGAGACTGTCCTGCTAGAGAATGTCCTACCAGGTACTGTCCTGTCAGAGACTGTCCTGCTAGAGACTGTCCTACCAGACACTGTCCTGCTAGAGACTGTCCAGCCAAAGACTGTCCTGCGAGAGACTGTCCTACCAGAGACTATCATGCCAGGGACTGCACTGCTAGTTACTGTAATGCCAGAGACTGTCCTACCAGAGAATTTCCTGCCAGAGACTGTCCTGCCAGAGACTGTCCTGCTAGAGACTGTCCTACCAGAGATAGTCCTGCCAGAAACTGTCCTGCCAGAGGCTGTCCTGCTAGAGACTGTCCTGACAGAGACGGTCCTAACAGTGACCGTCCTGCTAGAGACTGACCTATCAGAGACTGTCCTGCTACAGTCTGTCCTGTTGGAGACTGTCCTGCTAGAGACTGTGCAGCCAAGGACTGTCCTGCGAGAGACTGTCCTACCAGAGACTATCCTGCCAGGGACTGCCCTGCTAGTGACTGTCCTGCCAGAGACTGTCCTACCACAGACTGTCCTGCCAGAGACTGTTCTGCTAGAGACCGTCCTGACAGAGACTGTCCTACCAGAGATGGTCCTGCCAGAAATTGTCCTGCCAGAGGCTGTCCTGCTAGAGACTGTCCTGACAGAGACTGTCCTACCAGAGACCGTGCTGCTAGAGACTGACCTACCAGAGACTGTCCTACCAGAGACTGTCCTGCTAGAGACTGTCCTACCAGAGACTGTCCCGCTAGAGACTGTCCTACCAGAGACTGGCCTGCTAGAGACTGTCCTACCAGAGACTGACCTGATTGAGACTGTCCTGCTAGAGACTGACCTACCAGAGACTGTCCTACCAGAGACTGTCCTGCTAGAGAATGTCCTACTAGAGACATTTCAGCCAAAGACTGTCCTGCGAGAGACTGTCCAGCAAAAAACTGTCCTGCTAGAGACTGTCCAGCCAAAGACTGTCCTACCAGAGACTGTCCTGCTAGAGACTGTCCTGCTAGAGACTGTCCAGCCAAAGTTTGTCCTGCTAGAGACTGACCTACCAGAGACTGTCCTACCAGAGACTGTCCTGCTAGAGACTGTCCTGCTAGAGACTGTCCTGCAAGAGACTGTCCTGCCAGAGACTGTCCTACCAGAGACTGTCCTACCAGAGACGCTCCTGCCAGAGAGAGTCCTGCTAGAGACTGTCCTGCTATTCACTGTACTACCAGAGACCGTCCTGCTATAGACTGTCCTGCAAGAGACTGTCCTGCTAGAGACTGTCCTGCTAGAAACTGTCCTACCAGAGACTCACCTGCTAGAGACTGTCCTGCTAGAGACTGTAATACCAGAGACTGACCAGCTAGAGACTGTCCTACCAGAGACTGTCCTGCTAGAGACTGACCTACCAGAGACTGTCCTACCAGAGAATGTCCTGCTAGAGAATGTCCTACCAGAGACTGTCCTGCCAGAGACTGTCCTACCAGAGACTGTCCTACTAGAGATGGTCGTGCCAGAAACTGTCCTGCCAGAGACTATCCTGCCAGAGACTGTCCTGCTAGAGACTGACCTATCAGAGACTGTCCTGGTACAGTCTGTCCAGCTAGAGACTGTCCTGCTAGAGACTGTCCAACCAAGGACTGTCCTACTAGAGACTATCCAGCCAAAGACTGTCCTGCGAGAGACTGTCCTACCAGGGACTGTCCTGCCAGAGACTGTCCTGCTAGAGACTGTCCTACCAGACACTGTCCTGCCAGAGACTGTCCTGCTAGAGACTGTCCTACCAGAGACTGACCTGCCAGAGACTGTCCTACCAGAGATGGTCCTGCCAGAAACAGTCCTGCAGGAGACTATCCTACCAGAGACTGTCCTGCTAGAGACTGACCTACCAGAGACTGTCCTGCTAGAGTCTGTCCTGCTAGAGACTGTCCTGCTAGAGACTGTCCAGACAAATACTGTCCTGCGAGAGACTGTCCTACCAGAGACTATCCTCCAAGAGACTGTCCTGCTAGAGACTGTCCAGCCAGAGACTGTCCTGCCAGAGACTGTCCTGCTAGAGACTGTCCTGCTAGAGACTGTCCTGCTAGAGACTGTCCTACCAGAGACTGAACTGCTAGAGACTGTCCTGCTAGAGACTGTCCGACCAGAGACTGTCCTGCTAGAGACTGTCCTACCAGAGACTGTCCTGCTAGAGTCTGTCCTGCTATTCACTGTCATACCAGAGACTGTCCTACCAGGGACTGTCCTGCCAGAGACTGTCCTGCTAGAGACTGACCTACCAGAGACTGTCCTACCAGAGAATGTCCTGCTAGAGAATGTCCTACTAGAGACTGTCCTGCCAGAGACTGTCCTACCAGAGACTGTCCTACTAGAGATGGTCGTGCCAGAAACTGTCCTGCCAGAGACTATCCTGCCAGAGACTGTCCTGCTAGAGACTGACCTATCAGAGACTGTCCTGGTACAGTCTGTCCAGCTAGAGACTGTCCTGCTAGAGACTGTCCAACCAAGGACTGTCCTACTAGAGACTATCCAGCCAAAGACTGTCCTGCGAGAGACTGTCCTACCAGGGACTGTCCTGCCAGAGACTGTCCTGCTAGAGACTGTCCTACCAGACACTGTCCTGCCAGAGACTGTCCTGCTAGAGACTGTCCTACCAGAGACTGACCTGCCAGAGACTGTCCTACCAGAGATGGTCCTGCCAGAAACAGTCCTGCAGGAGACTATCCTGCCAGAGACTGTCCTGCTAGAGACTGACATACCAGAGACTGTCCTGCTAGAGTCTGTCCTGCTAGAGACTGTCCTGCTAGAGACTGTCCAGACAAAGACTGTCCTGCGAGAGATTGTCCTACCAGAGACTATCCTCCAAGAGACTGTCCTGCTAGAGACTGTCCAGCCAGAGACTGTCCTGCCAGAGACTGTCCTGCTAGAGACTGTCCAGCCAGAGACTGTCCTGCCAGAGACTGTCCTGCTAGAGACTGTCCTGCTAGAGACTGTCCTGCTAGAGACTGTCCTACCAGAGACTGAACTGCTAGAGACTGTCCTGCTAGAGACTGTCCTACCAGAGACTGTCCTGCTAGAGACTGTCCTACCAGAGACTGTCCTGCTAGAGTCTGTCCTGCTATTCACTGTCATACCAGAGACTGTCCTACCAGGGACTGTCCTGCCTGAGACTGTCCTGCTAGAGACTGACCTGCTAGAGACTGTCCTACCAGAGACTGACCTGGTAGAGACTGCCCTGCTAGAGACTGTCCTGCTAGAGACTGTCCTGCTATTCACTGTCCTGCCAGAGACTGTCCTACCAGAGAATGTCCTGCCAGAGACTGTCCTGCTAGAGACTGTCCTACCAGGGACTGTCCTACCAGAGACTGTCCTGCTAGAGATTGTCCTGCTATTCACTGTCCTACCAGAGACTGACCTACTACAGACTGTCCTGCTAGAGACTTTCCTACCAGAGACTGACCTGCCAGAGACTGTCCTACCAGAGATGGTCCTGCCAGAAACTGTCCTGCAGGACACTATGCTGCCAGAGACTATCCTGCTAGAGACTGACCTACCAGAGACTGTCCTGCTAGAGTCTGTCCTGCTAGAGACTGTCCTGCTAGAGACTGTACAGCCAAAGAGTGTCCTGCAAGAGACTGTCCTGCTAGAGACGGACCTACCAGAGAAAATCCTGCCAGAGACTGTCCTGCTACAGACTGTCCTGCGAGAGACTGTCCTGCTAGAGATTGTCCGATCAGAGGCTGTCCTGCTAGAAACCGTCCTGCTAGAGACTGTCCTGCTAGAGACTGTCCTGCGAGAGACTGTCCTCCCAGAGACTGTCCTACCAGAGACTGTCCTGCTAGACACTGACCAGCCAGAGACTGTCCTACCAGAGACTGTCCTGCTGGAGACTGACCTACCAGAGACTGTCCTACCAGAGAGTGTCCTGCTAGGGACTGTCCTACGAGAGACTGTCCTGCTAGAGACTGTCCTACAAGAGAATGTCCTGCATGAGACAATCCTGCTAGAGACTGTCGTACCAGAGACTGTCCTGCTAGAGAATGACCTACCAGAGACTGTCCTACCAGAGACTGTCCTGCTAGAGAATGTCCTACTAGAGACTGTCATGCTAGAGACTGTCCTTCCAGAGACTGTCCAGCCAGAGACTGTCCTGCTAGGGACTGGCCAGCCAGAGACTGTCCTGCCAGAGACTGTCCTGCTAGAGATGTCCTACCAGAGACTGTCCTGCTATTCACTGTCCTGCTATTCACTGTCCTACCAGAGAATGTCCTGCCAGAGACTGTGCTACCAGGGACTGTCCTACCACACACTATCCTGCAAGAGACTGTCCTACCAGACACTTTCCTGCCAGAGACTGTCCTGCTAGAGACTGTCCTACCAGAGACAGACCTGTTAGAGACTGTCCTACAAGAGATTGTCCTGCCAGAGGCTGTCCTGCTAGAGACTGTCCTGCTAGAGACTGACCTGCCAGAGACTATCCTGCCAGAGACTATCCTGCTAGAGACTGACCTATCAGAGACTGTCCTGCTAGAGTCTGTCCTGCTAGAGACTGTCCTGCTAGAGACTGTGCACCAAAGACTGTCCTACTAGAGACTGTCCAGCCAAAGACTGTCCTGCGAGAGACTGTCCTACCAGAGACTATCCTGCCAGGGATTGCACTGCTAGTGACTGTCCTGCCAGAGACTGCCCTACCAGAGACTTTCCTGCCAGAGACTGTCCTGCCAGAGACTGTCCTGTTAGAGACTGTCCTACCTGAGATGGTCCTGCCAGAAACTGTCCTACCAGAGACTCTCCTGACAGAGACTGTCCTGCTAGAGACTGTCCTGCTATTAACTGTCCTACCAGAGACCGTCCTGCTATAGACTGTACTGCTAGACACTGTCCTGCTAGAGACTGTCCTGCTAGAAACTGTCCTACCAGAGACTGACCTGCTAGAGACTGTCCTACCAGACACTGTCCTGCCAGAGACTGTCCTGCTAGAGACTGTCCTACCAGAGACTGACCTGCCAGAGACTGTCCTACCAGAGATGGTCCTGCCAGAAACAGTCCTGCAGGAGACTATCCTGCCAGAGACTGTCCTGCTAGAGACTGACCTACCAGAGACTGTCCTGCTAGAGTCTGTCCTGCTAGAGACTGTCCTGCTAGAGACTGTCCAGACAAATACTGTCCTGCGAGAGACTGTCCTACCAGAGACTATCCTCCAAGAGACTGTCCTGCTAGAGACTGTCCAGCCAGAGACTGTCCTGCCAGAGACTGTCCTGCTAGAGACTGTCCTGCTAGAGACTGTCCTGCTAGAGACTGTCCTACCAGAGACTGAACTGCTAGAGACTGTCCTGCTAGAGACTGTCCGACCAGAGACTGTCCTGCTAGAGACTGTCCTACCAGAGACTGTCCTGCTAGAGTCTGTCCTGCTATTCACTGTCATACCAGAGACTGTCCTACCAGGGACTGTCCTGCCAGAGACTGTCCTGCTAGAGACTGACCTACCAGAGACTGTCCTACCAGAGAATGTCCTGCTAGAGAATGTCCTACTAGAGACTGTCCTGCCAGAGACTGTCCTACCAGAGACTGTCCTACTAGAGATGGTCGTGCCAGAAACTGTCCTGCCAGAGACTATCCTGCCAGAGACTGTCCTGCTAGAGACTGACCTATCAGAGACTGTCCTGGTACAGTCTGTCCAGCTAGAGACTGTCCTGCTAGAGACTGTCCAACCAAGGACTGTCCTACTAGAGACTATCCAGCCAAAGACTGTCCTGCGAGAGACTGTCCTACCAGGGACTGTCCTGCCAGAGACTGTCCTGCTAGAGACTGTCCTACCAGACACTGTCCTGCCAGAGACTGTCCTGCTAGAGACTGTCCTACCAGAGACTGACCTGCCAGAGACTGTCCTACCAGAGATGGTCCTGCCAGAAACAGTCCTGCAGGAGACTATCCTGCCAGAGACTGTCCTGCTAGAGACTGACATACCAGAGACTGTCCTGCTAGAGTCTGTCCTGCTAGAGACTGTCCTGCTAGAGACTGTCCAGACAAAGACTGTCCTGCGAGAGATTGTCCTACCAGAGACTATCCTCCAAGAGACTGTCCTGCTAGAGACTGTCCAGCCAGAGACTGTCCTGCCAGAGACTGTCCTGCTAGAGACTGTCCTGCTAGAGACTGTCCTGCTAGAGACTGTCCTACCAGAGACTGAACTGCTAGAGACTGTCCTGCTAGAGACTGTCCTACCAGAGACTGTCCTGCTAGAGACTGTCCTACCAGAGACTGTCCTGCTAGAGTCTGTCCTGCTATTCACTGTCATACCAGAGACTGTCCTACCAGGGACTGTCCTGCCTGAGACTGTCCTGCTAGAGACTGACCTGCTAGAGACTGTCCTACCAGAGACTGACCTGGTAGAGACTGCCCTGCTAGAGACTGTCCTGCTAGAGACTGTCCTGCTATTCACTGTCCTGCCAGAGACTGTCCTACCAGAGAATGTCCTGCCAGAGACTGTCCTGCTAGAGACTGTCCTACCAGGGACTGTCCTACCAGAGACTGTCCTGCTAGAGATTGTCCTGCTATTCACTGTCCTACCAGAGACTGACCTACTACAGACTGTCCTGCTAGAGACTTTCCTACCAGAGACTGACCTGCCAGAGACTGTCCTACCAGAGATGGTCCTGCCAGAAACTGTCCTGCAGGACACTATGCTGCCAGAGACTATCCTGCTAGAGACTGACCTACCAGAGACTGTCCTGCTAGAGTCTGTCCTGCTAGAGACTGTCCTGCTAGAGACTGTACAGCCAAAGAGTGTCCTGCGAGAGACTGTCCTGCTAGAGATTGTCCGATCAGAGGCTGTCCTGCTAGAAACCGTCCTGCTAGAGACTGTCCTGCTAGAGACTGTCCTGCGAGAGACTGTCCTCCCAGAGACTGTCCTACCAGAGACTGTCCTGCTAGACACTGACCAGCCAGAGACTGTCCTACCAGAGACTGTCCTGCTGGAGACTGACCTACCAGAGACTGTCCTACCAGAGAGTGTCCTGCTAGGGACTGTCCTACGAGAGACTGTCCTGCTAGAGACTGTCCTACAAGAGAATGTCCTGCATGAGACAATCCTGCTAGAGACTGTCGTACCAGAGACTGTCCTGCTAGAGAATGACCTACCAGAGACTGTCCTACCAGAGACTGTCCTGCTAGAGAATGTCCTACTAGAGACTGTCATGCTAGAGACTGTCCTTCCAGAGACTGTCCAGCCAGAGACTGTCCTGCTAGGGACTGGCCAGCCAGAGACTGTCCTGCCAGAGACTGTCCTGCTAGAGATGTCCTACCAGAGACTGTCCTGCTATTCACTGTCCTGCTATTCACTGTCCTACCAGAGAATGTCCTGCCAGAGACTGTGCTACCAGGGACTGTCCTACCACACACTATCCTGCAAGAGACTGTCCTACCAGACACTTTCCTGCCAGAGACTGTCCTGCTAGAGACTGTCCTACCAGAGACCGACCTGTTAGAGACTGTCCTACAAGAGATTGTCCTGCCAGAGGCTGTCCTGCTAGAGACTGTCCTGCTAGAGACTGACCTGCCAGAGACTATCCTGCCAGAGACTATCCTGCTAGAGACTGACCTATCAGAGACTGTCCTGCTAGAGTCTGTCCTGCTAGAGACTGTCCTGCTAGAGACTGTGCACCAAAGACTGTCCTACTAGAGACTGTCCAGCCAAAGACTGTCCTGCGAGAGACTGTCCTACCAGAGACTATCCTGCCAGGGATTGCACTGCTAGTGACTGTCCTGCCAGAGACTGCCCTACCAGAGACTTTCCTGCCAGAGACTGTCCTGCCAGAGACTGTCCTGTTAGAGACTGTCCTACCTGAGATGGTCCTGCCAGAAACTGTCCTACCAGAGACTCTCCTGACAGAGACTGTCCTGCTAGAGACTGTCCTGCTATTAACTGTCCTACCAGAGACCGTCCTGCTATAGACTGTACTGCTAGACACTGTCCTGCTAGAGACTGTCCTGCTAGAAACTGTCCTACCAGAGACTGACCTGCTAGAGACTGTCCTTCTAGAGACTGTCCTACCAGAGACTGTCATGCTAGAGACTGACCTACCAGAGACTGTCCTACCAGAGCATGTCCTGCTAGAGACTGTCCTGCCAGAGACTGTCCTTCCAGAGACTGTCCAGCCAGAGACTGTCCTGCAAGAGACTGTCCAGCCAGAGACTGTCCTGCCAGGGACTGTCCTGCTAGAGACTGTCCGGCTAGAGACTGTCCTACCAGAGACTGTCCTGCTAGAGACTTTCCTACCAGAGAATGTCCTGCCAGAGACTGTCCTGCTAGAGAATGTCCTACCAGGGACTGTCCTGTCAGAGACTGTCCTGCTAGAGACTGTCCTACCAGACACTGTCCTGCCAGAGACTGTCCTGCCAGAGACTGTCCTACCAGAGACCGACCTGTTAGAAACTATCCTACAAGAGACTGTCTTGCCAGAGACTGTCCTGCTATAGACTGTCCTGCTAGAGACTGACCTGCCAGAGACTGTCCTACCAGAGACTGTCCTACCAGAGATGGTCGTGCCAGAAACGGACCTGCCAGAGACTATCATGCCAGAGACTGTCCTGCTAGAGACTGTCCAGCCAAAGACTGTCCTGCGAGAGACTGTCCTACCAGAGACTATCCTGCCAGGGACTGCCCTGCTAGTTACTGTCCTGCCAGAGACTGTCCTGCCAGAGACTGTCCCGCTAGAGACTGTCCTACCAGAGACTGACCTGCTAGAGACTGTCCTACCAGATACTGTCCTGCTTGAGACTGTGCTGCTAGAGACTGACCTACCAGAGACTGTCCTACCAGAGACTGTCCTGCTAGAGAATGTCCTGCGAGAGACAGTCCAGCCAAAGACTGTCCTGCTAGGGACTGTCCAGCCAAAGACTGTCCTACCAGAGACTGTCCTGCTAGAGACTGTCCTGCTAGAGACTGTCCAGCCAAAGTTTGTCCTGCTAGAGACTGACCTACCAGAGACTGTCCTACCAGAGACTGTCCTGCTAGAGACTGTCCTGCTAGAGACTGTCCTGCAAGAGACTGTCCAGCCAGAGACTGTCCTACCAGAGACTCACCTGCTAGAGACTGTCCTGCTATAGACTGTAATACCAGAGACTGACCAGCTAGAGACTGTCCTACCAGAGACTGTCCTGCTAGAGACTGACCTACCAGAGACTGTCCTACCAGAGAATGTCCTGCTAGAGAATGTCCTACTAGAGACTGTCCTGCCAGAGACTGTCCTACCAGAGACTGTCCTACTAGAGATGGTCGTGCCAGAAACTGTCCTGCCAGAGACTATCCTGCCAGAGACTGTCCTGCTAGAGACTGACCTATCAGAGACTGTCCTGGTACAGTCTGTCCAGCTAGAGACTGTCCTGCTAAAGAGTGTCCAACCAAGGACTGTCCTACTAGAGACTATCCAGCCAAAGACTATCCTGCCAGAGACTGTCCTGCTAGAGACTGACCTACCAGAGACTGTCCTGCTAGAGACTGTCCTACCAGAGACTGTCCTGCTTGAGACTGTCCTGCTACAGACTGTCCTACCTGAGAATGTCCTGCTAGAGACTGACCTACCAGAGACTGTCCTACCAGAGACTGTCCTGCAAGAGAATGTCCTACTAGAGACTGTCCAGCCAAAGGCTGATCTGCGAGAGACTGTCCAGCCAAAAACTGTCCTGCTAGGGACTGTCCAGCCAAAGACTGTCCTACAAGAGACTGTCCTGCTAGAGACTGTCCTGCTAGAGGCTGTCCAGCCAGAGTCTGTCCTGCTAGAGACTGACATACCAGAGACTGTCCTGCCAGAGACTGTCCTGCTAGAGACTGTCCTACCAGAGACTGTCCTGCTAGAGACTTTCCTACCAGAGAATGTCCTGCCAGAGACTGTCCTGCTAGAGACTGTCCTACCAGGGACTGTCCTGTCAGAGACTGTCCTGCTAGAGACTGTCCTACCAGACACTGTCCTGCCAGAGACTGTCCTGCCAGAGACTGTCCTACCAGAGACCGACCTGTTAGAGACTGTCCTACAAGAGACTGTCTTGCCAGAGACTGTCCTGCTATAGACTATCCTGCTAGAGACTGACCTGCCAGAGACTGTCCTACCAGAGACTGTCCTACCAGAGATGGTCGTGCCAGAAACGGACCTGCCAGAGACTATCATGCCAGACACTGTCCTGCTAGAGACTGTCCAGCCAAAGACTGTCCTGCGAGAGACTGTCCTACCAGAGACTATCATGCCAGGGACTGCACTGCTAGTTACTGTAATGCCAGAGACTGTCCTACCAGAGAATTTCCTGCCAGAGACTGTCCTGCCAGAGACTGTCCTGCTAGAGACTGTCCTACCAGAGATAGTCCTGCCAGAAACTGTCCTGCCAGAGGCTGTCCTGCTAGAGACTGTCCTGACAGAGACGGTCCTAACAGTGACCGTCCTGCTAGAGACTGACCTATCAGAGACTGTCCTGCTACAGTCTGTCCTGTTGGAGACTGTCCTGCTAGAGACTGTGCAGCCAAGGACTGTCCTGCGAGAGACTGTCCTACCAGAGACTATCCTGCCAGGGACTGCCCTGCTAGTGACTGTCCTGCCAGAGACTGTCCTACCACAGACTGTCCTGCCAGAGACTGTTCTGCTAGAGACCGTCCTGACAGAGACTGTCCTACCAGAGATGGTCCTGCCAGAAATTGTCCTGCCAGAGGCTGTCCTGCTAGAGACTGTCCTGACAGAGACTGTCCTACCAGAGACCGTGCTGCTAGAGACTGACCTACCAGGGACTGTCCTACCAGAGACTGTCCTGCTAGAGACTGTCCTACCAGAGACTGTCCCGCTAGAGACTGTCCTACCAGAGACTGGCCTGCTAGAGACTGTCCTACCAGAGACTGACCTGATTGAGACTGTCCTGCTAGAGACTGACCTACCAGAGACTGTCCTACCAGAGACTGTCCTGCTAGAGAATGTCCTACTAGAGACATTTCAGCCAAAGACTGTCCTGCGAGAGACTGTCCAGCAAAAAACTGTCCTGCTAGAGACTGTCCAGCCAAAGACTGTCCTACCAGAGACTGTCCTGCTAGAGACTGTCCTGCTAGAGACTGTCCAGCCAAAGTTTGTCCTGCTAGAGACTGACCTACCAGAGACTGTCCTACCAGAGACTGTCCTGCTAGAGACTGTCCTGCTAGAGACTGTCCTGCAAGAGACTGTCCTGCCAGAGACTGTCCTACCAGAGACTGTCCTACCAGAGACGCTCCTGCCAGAGAGTGTCCTGCTAGAGACTGTCCTGCTATTCACTGTACTACCAGAGACCGTCCTGCTATAGACTGTCCTGCTAGAGACTGTCCTGCGAGAGACTGTCCTGCTAGAAACTGTCCTACCAGAGACTCACCTGCTAGAGACTGTCCTGCTAGAGACTGTAATACCAGAGACTGACCAGCTAGAGACTGTCCTACCAGAGACTGTCCTGCTAGAGACTGACCTACCAGAGACTGTCCTACCAGAGAATGTCCTGCTAGAGAATGTCCTACCAGAGACTGTCCTGCCAGAGACTGTCCTACCAGAGACTGTCCTACTAGAGATGGTCGTGCCAGAAACTGTCCTGCCAGAGACTATCCTGCCAGAGACTGTCCTGCTAGAGACTGACCTATCAGAGACTGTCCTGGTACAGTCTGTCCAGCTAGAGACTGTCCTGCTAGAGACTGTCCAACCAAGGACTGTCCTACTAGAGACTATCCAGCCAAAGACTGTCCTGCGAGAGACTGTCCTACCAGGGACTGTCCTGCCAGAGACTGTCCTGCTAGAGACTGTCCTACCAGACACTGTCCTGCCAGAGACTGTCCTGCTAGAGACTGTCCTACCAGAGACTGACCTGCCAGAGACTGTCCTACCAGAGATGGTCCTGCCAGAAACAGTCCTGCAGGAGACTATCCTGCCAGAGACTGTCCTGCTAGAGACTGACCTACCAGAGACTGTCCTGCTAGAGTCTGTCCTGCTAGAGACTGTCCTGCTAGAGACTGTCCAGACAAATACTGTCCTGCGAGAGACTGTCCTACCAGAGACTATCCTCCAAGAGACTGTCCTGCTAGAGACTGTCCAGCCAGAGACTGTCCTGCCAGAGACTGTCCTGCTAGAGACTGTCCTGCTAGAGAATGTCCTGCTAGAGACTGTCCTACCAGAGACTGAACTGCTAGAGACTGTCCTGCTAGAGACTGTCCGACCAGAGACTGTCCTGCTAGAGACTGTCCTACCAGAGACTGTCCTGCTAGAGTCTGTCCTGCTATTCACTGTCATACCAGAGACTGTCCTACCAGGGACTGTCCTGCCAGAGACTGTCCTGCTAGAGACTGACCTACCAGAGACTGTCCTACCAGAGAATGTCCTGCTAGAGAATGTCCTACTAGAGACTGTCCTGCCAGAGACTGTCCTACCAGAGACTGTCCTACTAGAGATGGTCGTGCCAGAAACTGTCCTGCCAGAGACTATCCTGCCAGAGACTGTCCTGCTAGAGACTGACCTATCAGAGACTGTCCTGGTACAGTCTGTCCAGCTAGAGACTGTCCTGCTAGAGACTGTCCAACCAAGGACTGTCCTACTAGAGACTATCCAGCCAAAGACTGTCCTGCGAGAGACTGTCCTACCAGGGACTGTCCTGCCAGAGACTGTCCTGCTAGAGACTGTCCTACCAGACACTGTCCTGCCAGAGACTGTCCTGCTAGAGACTGTCCTACCAGAGACTGACCTGCCAGAGACTGTCCTACCAGAGATGGTCCTGCCAGAAACAGTCCTGCAGGAGACTATCCTGCCAGAGACTGTCCTGCTAGAGACTGACATACCAGAGACTGTCCTGCTAGAGTCTGTCCTGCTAGAGACTGTCCTGCTAGAGACTGTCCAGACAAAGACTGTCCTGCGAGAGATTGTCCTACCAGAGACTATCCTCCAAGAGACTGTCCTGCTAGAGACTGTCCAGCCAGAGACTGTCCTGCCAGAGACTGTCCTGCTAGAGACTGTCCTGCTAGAGACTGTCCTGCTAGAGACTGTCCTACCAGAGACTGAACTGCTAGAGACTGTCCTGCTAGAGACTGTCCTACCAGAGACTGTCCTGCTAGAGACTGTCCTACCAGAGACTGTCCTGCTAGAGTCTGTCCTGCTATTCACTGTCATACCAGAGACTGTCCTACCAGGGACTGTCCTGCCAGAGACTGTCCTGCTAGAGACTGACCTGCTAGAGACTGTCCTACCAGAGACTGACCTGGTAGAGACTGCCCTGCTAGAGACTGTCCTGCTAGAGACTGTCCTGCTATTCACTGTCCTGCCAGAGACTGTCCTACCAGAGAATGTCCTGCCAGAGACTGTCCTGCTAGAGACTGTCCTACCAGGGACTGTCCTACCAGAGCCTGTCCTGCTAGAGATTGTCCTGCTATTCACTGTCCTACCAGAGACTGACCTACTACAGACTGTCCTGCTAGAGACTTTCCTACCAGAGACTGACCTGCCAGAGACTGTCCTACCAGAGATGGTCCTGCCAGAAACTGTCCTGCAGGACACTATGCTGCCAGAGACTATCCTGCTAGAGACTGACCTACCAGAGACTGTCCTGCTAGAGTCTGTCCTGCTAGAGACTGTCCTGCTAGAGACTGTACAGCCAAAGAGTGTCCTGCAAGAGACTGTCCTGCTAGAGACGGACCTACCAGAGAAAATCCTGCCAGAGACTGTCCTGCTACAGACTGTCCTGCGAGAGACTGTCCTGCTAGAGATTGTCCGATCAGAGGCTGTCCTGCTAGAAACCGTCCTGCTAGAGACTGATCTGCTAGAGACTGTCCTGCGAGAGACTGTCCTCCCAGAGACTGTCCTACCAGAGACTGTCCTGCTAGACACTGACCAGCCAGAGACTGTCCTACCAGAGACTGTCCTGCTGGAGACTGACCTACCAGAGACTGTCCTACCAGAGAGTGTCCTGCTAGGGACTGTCCTACGAGAGACTGTCCTGCTAGAGACTGTCCTACAAGAGAATGTCCTGCATGAGACAATCCTGCTAGAGACTGTCGTACCAGAGACTGTCCTGCTAGAGAATGACCTACCAGAGACTGTCCTACCAGAGACTGTCCTGCTAGAGAATGTCCTACTAGAGACTGTCATGCTAGAGACTGTCCTTCCAGAGACTGTCCAGCCAGAGACTGTCCTGCTAGGGACTGGCCAGCCAGAGACTGTCCTGCCAGAGACTGTCCTGCTAGAGATGTCCTACCAGAGACTGTCCTGCTATTCACTGTCCTGCTATTCACTGTCCTACCAGAGAATGTCCTGCCAGAGACTGTGCTACCAGGGACTGTCCTACCACACACTATCCTGCAAGAGACTGTCCTACCAGACACTTTCCTGCCAGAGACTGTCCTGCTAGAGACTGTCCTACCAGAGACCGACCTGTTAGAGACTGTCCTACAAGAGATTGTCCTGCCAGAGGCTGTCCTGCTAGAGACTGTCCTGCTAGAGACTGACCTGCCAGAGACTATCCTGCCAGAGACTATCCTGCTAGAGACTGACCTATCAGAGACTGTCCTGCTAGAGTCTGTCCTGCTAGAGACTGTCCTGCTAGAGACTGTGCACCAAAGACTGTCCTACTAGAGACTGTCCAGCCAAAGACTGTCCTGCGAGAGACTGTCCTACCAGAGACTATCCTGCCAGGGATTGCACTGCTAGTGACTGTCCTGCCAGAGACTGCCCTACCAGAGACTTTCCTGCCAGAGACTGTCCTGCCAGAGACTGTCCTGTTAGAGACTGTCCTACCTGAGATGGTCCTGCCAGAAACTGTCCTACCAGAGACTCTCCTGACAGAGACTGTCCTGCTAGAGACTGTCCTGCTATTAACTGTCCTACCAGAGACCGTCCTGCTATAGACTGTACTGCTAGACACTGTCCTGCTAGAGACTGTCCTGCTAGAAACTGTCCTACCAGAGACTGACCTGCTAGAGACTGTCCTTCTAGAGACTGTCCTACCAGAGACTGTCATGCTAGAGACTGACCTACCAGAGACTGTCCTACCAGAGCATGTCCTGCTAGAGACTGTCCTGCCAGAGACTGTCCTTCCAGAGACTGTCCAGCCAGAGACTGTCCTGCAAGAGACTGTCCAGCCAGAGACTGTCCTGCCAGAGACTGTCCTGCTAGAGACTGTCCGGCTAGAGACTGTCCTACCAGAGACTGTCCTGCTAGAGACTTTCCTACCAGAGAATGTCCTGCCAGAGACTGTCCTGCTAGAGAATGTCCTACCAGGGACTGTCCTGTCAGAGACTGTCCTGCTAGAGACTGTCCTACCAGACACTGTCCTGCCAGAGACTGTCCTGCCAGAGACTGTCCTACCAGAGACCGACCTGTTAGAAACTATCCTACAAGAGACTGTCTTGCCAGAGACTGTCCTGCTATAGACTGTCCTGCTAGAGACTGACCTGCCAGAGACTGTCCTACCAGAGACTGTCCTACCAGAGATGGTCGTGCCAGAAACGGACCTGCCAGAGACTATCATGCCAGAGACTGTCCTGCTAGAGACTGTCCAGCCAAAGACTGTCCTGCGAGAGACTGTCCTACCAGAGACTATCCTGCCAGGGACTGCCCTGCTAGTTACTGTCCTGCCAGAGACTGTCCTGCCAGAGACTGTCCCGCTAGAGACTGTCCTACCAGAGACTGACCTGCTAGAGACTGTCCTACCAGAGACTGTCCTGCTTGAGACTGTGCTGCTAGAGACTGACCTACCAGAGACTGTCCTACCAGAGACTGTCCTGCTAGAGAATGTCCTGCGAGAGACAGTCCAGCCAAAGACTGTCCTGCTAGGGACTGTCCAGCCAAAGACTGTCCTACCAGAGACTGTCCTGCTAGAGACTGTCCTGCTAGAGACTGTCCAGCCAAAGTTTGTCCTGCTAGAGACTGACCTACCAGAGACTGTCCTACCAGAGACTGTCCTGCTAGAGACTGTCCTGCTAGAGACTGTCCTGCAAGAGACTGTCCAGCCAGAGACTGTCCTACCAGAGACTGTCCTACCAGAGACGCTCCTGCCAGAGAGTGTCCTGCTAGAGACTGTCCTGCTATTCACTGTCCTACCAGAGACCGTCCTGCTATAGACTGACCTGCTAGACACTGTCCTGCTAGAGACTGTCCTGCTAGAAACTGTCCTACCAGAGACTCACCTGCTAGAGACTGTCCTGCTAGAGACTGTTATACCAGAGACTGACCAGCTAGAGACTGTCCTACCAGAGACTGTCCTGCTAGAGACTGACCTACCAGAGACTGTCCTACCAGAGAATGTCCTGCTAGAGAATGTCCTACTAGAGAGTGTCCTGCCAGAGATTGTCCTACCAGAGACTGTCCTACTAGAGATGGTCGTGCCAGAAACTGTCCTGCCAGAGACTATCCTGCCAGAGACTGTCCTGCTAGAGACTGACCTATCAGAGACTGTCCTGGTACAGTCTGTCCAGCTAGAGACTGTCCTACTAGAGACTGTCCAACCAAGGACTGTCCTACTAGAGACTATCCAGCCAAAGACTGTCCTGCGAGAGACTGTCCTACCAGGGACTGTCCTGCCAGAGACTGTCCTGCTAGAGACTGTCCTACCAGACACTGTCCTGCCAGAGACTGTCCTGCTAGAGACTGTCCTACCAGAGACTGACCTGCCAGAGACTGTCCTACCAGAGATGGTCCTGCCAGAAACAGTCCTGCAGGAGACTATCCTGCCAGAGACTGTCCTGCTAGAGACTGACCTACCAGAGACTGTCCTGCTAGAGTCTGTCCTGCTAGAGACTGTCCTGCTAGAGACTGTCCAGACAAAGACTGTCCTGCGAGAGACTGTCCTACCAGAGACTATCCTCCAAGAGACCGTCCTGCTAGAGACTGTCCAGCCAGAGACTGTCCTGCCAGAGACTGTCCTGCTAGAGACTGTCCTGCTAGAGACTGTCCTACCAGAGACTGAACTGCTAGAGACTGTCCTGCTAGAGACTGTCCTACCAGAGACTGTCCTGCTAGAGACTGTCCTACCAGAGACTGTCCTGCTAGAGACTGTCCTGCTATTCAGTGTCCTACCAGAGACTGTCCTACCAGAGAATGTCCTGCCAGAGACTGTCCTGCTAGAGACTGTCCTACCAGGGACTGTCCTGCCAGAGACTGTCCTGCTAGAGACTGACCTGCTAGAGACTGTCCTACCAGAGACTGACCTGGTAGAGACTGCCCTGCTAGAGAATGTCCTACCAGAGACTGTCCTGCTAGAGATTGTCCTGCTATTCACTGTCCTACCAGAGACTGTGCTACCAGAGAATGTCCTGCCAGAGACTGTCCTGCTAGAGAATGTCCTACCAGACACTGTCCTGCCAGAGACTGTCCTTCCAGAGACTGACCTGCCAGAGACTGTCCTACCAGAGATGGTCCTGCCAGAAACTGTCCTGCAGGACACTATGCTGCCAGAGACTGTCCTGCTAGAGAAAGACCTACCAGAGACTGTCCTGCTAGAGTCTGTCCTGCTAGAGACTGTCCTGCTAGAGACTGTCCAGCCAAAGAATGTCCTGCAAGAGACTGTCCTGCTAGAGACGGACCTACCAGAGAAAATCCTGCCAGAGACTGTCCTGCTAGAGACTGTCCTGCGAGAGACTGTCCTGCTAGAGATTGTCCGATCAGAGGCTGACCTGCTAGAAACTGTCCTGCTAGAGACTGTCCTGCTAGAGACTGTCCTGCGAGAGACTGTCCTCCCAGAGACTGTCCTACCAGAGACTGTCCTGCTGGAGACTGACCTACCAGAGACTGTCCTACCAGAGAGTGTCCTGCTAGGGACTGTCCTACGAGAGACTGTCCTGCTGGAGACTGTCCTACAAGAGAATGTCCTGCATGAGACAGTCCTGCTAGAGACTGTCGTACCAGAGACGGTCCTGCTAGAGAGTGACCTACCAGAGACTGTCCTACCAGGGACTGTCCTGCCAGAGACTGACCTGTTAGAGACTGTCCTGCTAGAGACTGTCCTGCTATTCACTGTCCTACCAGAGACCGTCCTGCTATAGACTGTCCTGCTAGACACTGTCCTGCTAGAGACTGTCCTGCTAGAGAATGTCCTACCAGAGACTGTCCTACCAGAGACTCTCCTGACAGAGACTGTCCTGCTAGAGACTGTCCTGCTATTCACTGTCCTACCAGAGACCGTCCTGCTATAGACTGTCCTGCTAGACACTGTCCTGCTAGAGACTGTCCTGCTAGAAACTGTCCTACCAGAGACTGACCTGCTAGAGACTGTCCTTCTAGAGACTGTCCTACCAGAGACTGACCTGCTAGAGACTGTCCTACCAGAGACTGTCATGCTAGAGACTGACCTACCAGAGATGTCCTACCAGAGAATGTCCTGCTAGAGACTTTCCTGCCAGAGACTGTCCTTCCAGAGACTGTCCAGCCAGAGACTGTCCTGCAAGAGACTGTCCAGCCAGAGACTGTCCTGCCAGAGACTGTCCTGCTAGAGACTGTCCGGCTAGAGACTGTCCTGCTAGAGACTGTCTACCAGAGACTGACCTGCTAGAGACTGCCCTGCTAGAGACTGTCCTACCAGAGACTGTCCTGCTAGAGACTTTCCTACCAGAGAATGTCCTGCCAGAGACAGTCCTGCTAGAGACTGTCCTACCAGGGACTGTCCTGTCAGAGACTGTCCTGCTAGAGACTGTCCTACCAGACACTGTCCTCCCAGAGACTGTCCTACCAGAGACCGACCTGTTAGAGACTGTCCTACAAGAGACTGTCTTGCCAGAGACTGTCCTGCTATAGACTGTCCTGCTAGAGACTGACCTGCCAGAGACTGTCCTGCTAGAGACAGTCCAGCCAAAGACTGTCCTGCGTGAGACTGTCCTACCAGAGACTATCCTGCCATGGACTGCCCTGCTAGTTACTGTCCTTCCAGAGACTGTCCTACCAGAGAATTTCCTGCCAGAGACTGTCCTGCCAGAGACTGTCCTGCTAGAGACTGTCCTACCAGAGATAGTCCTGCCAGAAACTGTCCTGCCAGAGGCTGTCCTGCTAGAGACTGTCCTGACAGAGACGGTCCTAACAGTGACCGTCCTGCTAGAGACTGACCTATCAGAGACTGTCCTGCTACAGTCTGTCCTGTTGGAGACTGTCCTGCTAGAGACTGTGCAGCCAAGGAATGTCCTACTAGAGACTGTCCAGCCAAAGACTGTCCTGCGAGAGACTGTCCTACCAGAGACTATCCTGCCAGGGACTGCCCTGCTAGTGACTGTCCTGCCAGAGACTGTCCCACCACAGACTGACCTGCCAGAGACTGTCCTGCTAGAGACTGTCCTGCCAGAGACTATCCTACCAGAGATGGTCCTGTCAGAAATTGTCCTGCCAGAGGCTGTCCTGCTAGAGACTGTCCTGACAGAGACTGTCCTACCAGAGACCGTGCTGCTAGAGACTGACCTACCAGAGGCTGTCCTACCAGAGACTGTCCTGCTAGAGACTGTCCTACCAGAGACTGTCCCGCTAGAGACTGTCCTACCAGAGACTGACCTGCTAGAGACTGTCCTACCAGAGACTGTCCTGCTTGAGACTGTCCTGCTAGAGACTGACCTACCAGAGACTGTCCTACCAGAGATTGTCCTGCTAGAGAATGTCCTACTAGAGACAGTCCAGCCAAAGACTGTCCTGCCAGAGACTGTCCAGCAAAAAACTGTCCTGCTAGGGACTGTCCAGCCAAAGACTGTCCTACCAGAGACGTTCCTGCTAGAGACTGTCCTGCTAGAGACTGTCCACCAAAGTTTGTCCTGCTAGAGACTGACCTACCAGAGACTGTCCTACCAGAGACTGTCCTGCTAGAGACTGTCCTGCTAGAGACTGTCCTGCAAGAGACTGTCCTGCCAGAGACTGTCCTACCAGAGACTGTCCTACCAGAGACGCTCCTGCCAGAGAGTGTCCTGCTAGAGACTGTCCTGCTATTCACTGTCCTACCAGAGACCGTCCTGCTATAGACTGTCCTGCTAGAGACTGTAATACCAGAGACTGACCAGCTAGAGACTGTCCTACCAGAGACTGTCCTGCTAGAGACTGACCTAGCAGAGACTGACGTACCAGAGAATGTCCTGCTAGAGAATGTCCTACTAGAGACTGTCCTGCCAGAGACTGTCCTACCAGAGACTGTCCTACCAGAGACTGTCCTACTAGAAATGGTCGTGACAGAAACTGTTCTGCCAGAGACTATCCTGCCAGAGACTGTCCTGCTAGAGACTGACCTACCAGAGACTAGAGACAGTCCAGCCAAAGACTGTCCTGCGAGAGACTGTCCAGCAAAAAACTGTCCTGCTAGGGACTGTCCAGCCAAAGATTGTCCTACCAGAGACGTTCCTGCTAGAGACTGTCCTGCTAGAGACTGTCCACCAAAGTTTCTCCTGCTAGAGACTGACCTACCAGAGACTGTCCTACCAGAGACTGTCCTGCTAGAGACTGTCCTGCTAGAGACTGTCCTGCAAGGGACTGTCCTGCCAGAGACTGTCCTACCAGAGACTGTCCTACCAGAGACGCTCCTGCCAGAGAGTGTCCTGCTAGAGACTGTCCTGCTATTCACTGTCCTACCAGAGACCGTCCTGCTATAGACTGTCCCGCTAGAGACTGTAATACCAGAGACTGACCAGCTAGAGACTGTCCTACCAGAGACTGTCCTGCTAGAGACTGACCTAGCAGAGACTGACGTACCAGAGAATGTCCTGCTAGAGAATGTCCTACTAGAGACTGTCCTGCCAGAGACTGTCCTACCAGAGACTGTCCTACCAGAGACTGTCCTACTAGAGATGGTCGTGCCAGAAACTGTCCTGCCAGAGACTATCCTGCCAGAGACTGTCCTGCTAGAGACTGACCTATCAGAGACTGTCCTGGTACAGTCTGTCCAGCTAGAGACTGTCTTGCTAGAGACTGTCCAACCAAGGACTGTCCTACTAGAGACTATCCAGCCAAAGACTGTCCTGCGAGAGACTGTCCTACCAGGGACTGTCCTGCCAGAGACTGTCCTGCTAGAGACTGTCCTACCAGACACTGTCCTGCCAGAGACTGTCCTGCTAGAGACTGTCCTACCAGAGACTGACCTGCCAGAGACTGTCCTACCAGAGATGGTCCTGCCAGAAACAGTCCTGCAGGAGACTATCCTGCCAGAGACTGTCCTGCTAGAGACTGACCTACCAGAGACTGTCCTGCTAGAGTCTGTCCTGCTAGAGACTGTCCTGCTAGAGACTGTCCAGCCAAAGACTGTCTTGCGAGAGACTGTCCTACCAGAGACTATCCTCCAAGAGACTGTCCTGCTAGAGACTGTACAGCCAGAGACTGTCCTGCCAGAGACTGTCCTGCTAAAGACTGTCCTGCTAGAGACTGTCCTGCTAGAGACTGTCCTACCAGAGACTGAACTGCTAGAGACTGTCCTGCTAGAGACTGTCCTACCAGAGACTGTCCGGCTTGAGACTGTCCTACCAGAGACTGTCCCGCTAGAGACTGTCCTGCTATTCACTGTCCTACCAGAGACTGTCCTACCAGAGAATGTCCTGCCAGAGACTGTCCTGCTAGAGACTGCCCTACCAGGGACTGTCCTGCCAGAGACTGTCCTGCTAGAGACTGACCTGCTAGAGACTGTCCTACCAGAGACTGACCTGGTAGAGACTGCCCTGCTAGAGAATGTCCTACCAGAGACTGTCCTGCTAGAGATTGTCCTGCTATTCACTGTCCTACCAGAGACTGTGCTACCAGAGAATGTCCTGCCAGAGACTGTCCTGCTAGAGACTGTCCTACCAGACACAGTCCTGCCAGAGACTGTCCTGCTAGAGA